>NC_042626.1:6912850-7219898 GCF_901001135.1 Rhinatrema bivittatum | reverse complement strand
TCTCCAAAGAGGTGACTAAAAAATAAATGTCAAAAGATCAGCATTCAGAGTACAGGGGATCTCAAAACGATGAACAAAGGGAAAATATTTATTTATTTATTTATTTACTTATTTATTTCGGAATTTTTTATATACCGCGGCACGTTAATAACATCACCTCGGTTCACAATAAACAGTAAATCAGCAACAAGCTTTACAGTCAATATGAGAACGAAATCAGGTGTACATAATAAATCAATTAAGAACAAATTAAGAACAAAATTAAGAACTAATAATTAAATTAATGATAATCATAATCAATCGATCAGAGATACAAGAACAAGTACCGTAATTGGCAATGGTACAAGAACAAGTAATTGGTAATGCTGGAAGAGACAAAAAAAAACAAATCAGGCTGCAAAAGCATGTGTGACTCAATCAAAACTTTTAAGGAACTCCTTAAGACCTATTTGTTCAGCTTTAGTTATTTTTAATTTAATTTTACCTTTTTTATTTTTGTTAACTCTGGTTTTAATGATGGTATTATATTTTAGTTTATTATGTTTTGTTTTATTCAGTTTTTTAAGTTCTTGTCAAGCTGTTGTAATATTTATGTATGTTTTAATATATTCATCTCCTTGACCTTTATGAGTTAGTAAATGTAAAATGTAAATGCATGTGCAGAAGAAAATATTGCTAAAGGGATAAAGCGAGGAGACAATATTTCTTTTCTGGTTAGTCGGAGAAAGGTCAGAGGTGGAACTGTAAAATAGAAAGGTGACAGGGCGTGGAGCAGGAATGATAGATAAATACTTGTGTTCAGCGTTTGCTGAAGAAGACCTTGGAGAACAACTGCTGATAGTTGCCAAGTGTTCAGATGAAAGAAGAGTAGATAGCGCACCATTCACGGAAGAGGGGGTTTGTATGGAGGTGGCATCACTGGAGAGGGGAGGATGTGGCCTCTCTTCACAGAGGTGTGCAGTGACCCACCGGGTTCATTATGAATCCTGCCCTTAGTTTAACTCTTGTAGCTAGGGACAGAGAGGTGGGGATTGTAGGGAGGTGCCTTTGAGGGTGCTGGGACGGTGCCCTTCTGAGGAAATAAAAGCAGCTCTTTCATGAGAGCTCTGGGTGTAGTGCAGTTTTGAAGTTAGAGGAGGTGCAGGACGTTTTTCCTGTGCTGGACGTTTGGGCCTTCCTCTGGGATTCAGGCAAGCCCTGTTTGGTGTCCTGAGAAGCTGCCCTTCCGGGTTCGCCTCCAGGGCTGTCATTTGGGTTTTGAGATTTTTCTTTGTAACAAGCTGCGAGACCCCTGGGTGTTGCCTGGAGAGAGGTCATGAGGAGAACGTTTCCTGGAGGGCTTAGGATAGGGAAGACCTGCTTCCTGCAACCTCCTGGAGGACAAAGGTGATGTTTGGACTCAGTTTTTGGGATGAGAGTTTTGCTTGCAAGTACTGGGAGGAAGAGTTTGGCTGCCCCCTTTGTACCCTGTGAAGGGAATATCGAGTGCTGTGTTTTCCTGTGTGATCCCTCATATTTTAGGGATCTGAAGAGAGCGAGTGAGACATCTGGAAAACTGTGAGTAAGACCAAATTGAGATGTACAGCGAGCACTGGAGGGGTTTTTCCTGGGCCCCCCCGCCCGGGAACCTCAATCATCCAAGTCTCTTGTCCTGGCAGTAGGAGGAAGGCCTGTAACCCAGGGGCTATGAGCTTTCTGTCACCTGAGTCACCTTCAGAAAAGTATTTCCTTTGGACACTCAAACACAGTCTCCTGCGTGTTATTGGCACTGACAGCATTCACACCTCATTCCAGGCCCCTAAGGGAAACGTCCCCTCTTCCCCTCCAACAAAGGTCACAGGCCCTGGGGAAAAAAGACTTGTGCGAGAGCTGGCAGGTGGATCAGGCTCCAGAAGAGTTATAATTTATTTTATGGGCCTCATGGTATAGAGGGGCCGCCCTAAGCAGGGGTTACAAGAGCTGGAAACTAGAGACCAGGAAGCCTGGTGGGAAATTTAAGAGGGATGAGCTCCAGAAAAATGTTCCCTTGTTCCTTTTTCTTTTATGCTATTTTGTTTCTGTGTGCTTCATTTATCCAAAACCAAACAAACTGACTTAAATAAAGCTCCCCCCCCCCAACTGCCAAGACCTCTCTGACCCTCCCCTGACCTTTGCCCTTACCCCATCACAGGTCTGTGGGTCTTCCAGAGGCAGACGTAATTCCCAGTCACTCCTGCCCCACAGCTGGCGGTCACTCTGAGTGAGTGCCACTATGTAACACAATTTGCCCACATTGGGATACATTGTGTCTCTTCTAAAGATATCCTAGAGACCTATAGGGCCTTTCATCCGAACAAGGTCCGTGGGTGCTTTACAGCTCAGCATGCTCACTGCTCTGAGCATATTATTGGTAAAGAGTATGTATGATATTTAGGAAATCAGCTTGCAGCCATGTCTGGGGTTGGATGACCTAAGAGCATAATTCAAGCACCTCGCATAACTGAGTGTCAGAGCTTCCAGGAAGGAAGATAGGGTTACACCATGTCCTTATGGATTCGCTGCAGGGCTGTGATAACTTTTATTGGACTCACAGCAGAACTGTGCAAACTTGCTGCTGTACATGTGACTTAAGATCTTATGTTCACGTGTAAAGAAGGGACCTGTGTCCTGGGAACAAATGAATGGTAAGCCAGCCAGAGATGAGTGGAAGCGGTAGTGTGAGCTGTAGCAAAAGAAATGTCAGTGTAAAAGAATACGAGAATATAAGAAGATAGACAAAATAATCTAAAAAATTTCAGATTTTATTTACATTTATTAATCATGTCTAAGAAGCCATTTACAAATATGATATAAAAAAAGCAAACATCTCGGAAACACAAAGCAAAAGTGTGCTTAAACAAGAAATAGAAACACAAACCCTCCTCAGACACATAAATTGGGTTCCTCACAGGCTAAGCAGCTCGTTATTCCATCTGTTATGGCCATGCAACTATCCTAGACCAGGGAGTGTGCTTTCTGTATTGCTGGTCCAGTCTTTGGGAATGCATTGCCAGTCAAGATAATCAGCTTGCATGAGGGCGATTCCTACTCGCTACACGTGGCCGTTGATCTGCAGCTTTAATAGTATTAGATCATTGTAGAATCCAGCTCTCAATAGGCTGTAGCAGGAGCCTTGTCAGCTGCAGCTCTGTTCTTGATTTATTTGGTTTTTATGTGAGCTGCCTAGAGCTTTGTCCCCTGTGGGGAAATATAAGTTTTCTATACATTTTGATGTTAAAACTAATTATTAAAAAGGGACTAAGTAAAGGATAGCAGGAGGAAATGAATACTCTGACCTCAGAGATGAGGGAAGGAACAGATGACAGAATGGATGTGTAAACCATGATGCAAGTGTCGACTCCGTAAAAAAAGACATAGAGGGTAACCAGCTTGATGACGCTCTTGGCTGCTTTTGTCTCCACTGTGTCTTTTGGGTTCTGGCTCGTGCTGCGGATATACTGCATCTGCTTTCTATGTCTCTTCAAAACATATAAAATATAAACACTGCTAATGAGCATGAGTCCCACAAAGAAAATATCATGGCCAAATATCATACACATAGTAAAGTAATAAAGCTTCTGTTCAACTTTTTTTGAATAGCACATGTCCAGGTTATAAGCGAATGCTGGGATGGTACCATTTCTTGGAGCAAATAATTGCATGGCAAATGTAATGTATAACAACATATTAAATAGCCAAAAACCTACAATGTGAAGGATGATATCTTTCTGTAATCTGGATTTTAAAAAACACCAACGAGCAGTAGCGGGAGTGAGAGTGATGGCCTGATATACACTCAGGAGACTGGTCACACATATGGAAACTCCACGGGCTGCCCTAGTAATATAATGCACAAACTTACATCCTTCATCATCCAGGATGTTTCTTAATCCAAACTCTTTCATTATCTGAGGTGGTCCTCTTGGTAAAAGCCTCACCAAGTTTGCAATGGCCAGGTGGCACAAAATTGTGTCTATTGGTTTGAGATCCTTTTCAGTGCAGGTGGTATAGGCGTAAGCCATGGGGATAAAAGCATTAGCCAGAGTACCAATAGTCGTCTGTAAGAGCAGAAAGATAACCTTAATGGAATAGCTCAAATCCATGGTCTGCTGAGGTCTAGTACTGAAAGGCAGCAGAGATCATTTCTAGCCTAGAAATAGTTTTAAAAAGAGAAAAAACATGGGAAGTTGATTGAGTATAGTAATGCTTTCCTGTCCCTAACCTTTTATAACAAAGTATGAAAAGAAAAGAAAATTTGGATTGATGAGACAAAAATGTATATACTAATAATTAATAATGTACATTGCATGTGGTTCCAGCTATTCATGACAATATAATAATTCTTAGTATGTTGAATCAATTAGAAAAAGTGAATGGGAATCAATGAGCCAGCTTCACTGATGTGAAATACCTTACATTAGGCTTTAAGTCAGATCTGTGCTTGTTTTATTGTCCTAGAATGCTGATTGCATTTACAATTTTTGTTTCTCCTCCTTCTAGTTCAGTTTTACCTCCCAGTTTTTTGCCTGTCCTCGTCTCAGCTTGCTTTGGGTTTTCCATCTGGTCCCTTAAGAAGGCACCAGACAACAACAGTGCCTAGGGGCAGGAAAAGCACAAATCTATCCTTGACCTGACCTGCTAAAGGCAGGCAGGACCAGTGCAAGGGTATTAGGCACCCTAGGCAAACTTTCTGCCTTGCGCCTGTCCCCCCTCCCCCGGTCCAGACCCCTGCTCCGGCCACGACCTTATTCACTCGGACAGACCCCCTCTCATACACACACTTAGGTTCCTTGTCTCATTCATACACGCACCTTTTCACAGGCTTCCTCCTCCTTCCTCACTAACTCCATTGCTCTCTTATACTCACACAGTCCCTCTCAGTCACACACACACACACAGAGGGCTGCTCGTGGCCCGCCGAGACTCTGCTTCTCTTGGGCGTGAGCAGGATGGGTGCTGCTTTTGGCCAGCCGAATCTCTGCCATTCGTGACCCACCGAGTCTCTACTCTTCTTGACCATGAGTGGGATGGGCTCCGCTCACAGCCCCATATGGCCGCTCTTTGCCTAATGGTTGGCATCCCAGGAGACCGCCTAATTCACCTATTGGGACGCGCTGGCCCTGAAGGCAGGAAGAGTTCTGCACCAAAGAAGACATCACATGCCCGTAATAAAATCAAAGGAAACCAGTGGTATTAATACAGAACCAGACCCGCATATTCATTGGCCCCAAAATATATTTGCAAAGGTGAACTTATGAATCTAAGAATCACTAGTGCAGAATTCCAAAAACTGCCAAGTAGGATGCAGTCAGTGAGGTCTCCAATGAAGAACCAGTCCAGAGAGCTAATCCAGTCCTGATTTTATCCCAGTGCGTGCATGAGTTTGCTCTTTTAATTTTCTTAGGAAAAGCAGGAGTTCAAGTCCCTGCATGCAACAGATTAAAACAAGGACTGGATTGGCAGGATCCCTAAAACAAGGACTGGACTGGCAGGATCCCTAAGGCACAGAGGCAGTTGGAGCCCTAACCCCAGTGTATTGTATGTCAGCAGGGGTCGGCAGTTCTGCGTGCTGTGGCACAGGAAATCTCAGTTCGAGCCACCTGTCTGTCAGGGCCACTTGTGTCCACATGTAAGTGGAGGTCACGTCCTCAACCCCATGAAGGTAGGAAAGGCAGCTACTGCTGCTGCAGGACCCCTTGGCCAAAGTCAGACTAGACCACGGCAGGAAGGTCCCAGGAATCCCTGGGGCAAGCTATTTGGGGAGAGGGAATATGAAGAGCGAGAATAACGGTAATAAAAAAGCTGGAGGAACTAATTTCTGCATGCCTAGCTGCATTTATTATTCTTCTGAGATAAAATCAGTCCTTTATTGTAAATGGAGCACAACAGTTTGTCACCCAGCCTGTGAAATCTATGGACAGAAGCAGAGCAGAAGGATGCAGATACCAGCGAGAGTTCAGTAAAGAGAAGATAATCTGATTGGCAGTGGTGACGCTCTCAAGACTTCTCTGCTACCCTAACCCCAGTGCCAGGTGCATTATGCGTTTTAATTTTCGTCTAAGAATCCTCTGTGAACACAGAACACCTCCAATAAATGAGCTCCCAAAGCCACTGCTTATTAATATTGTGTCTAATTAAATAATTTTACACATTTATTAGAATGAAAAACAGCGAGAAGAAAAGAGATTATAAACAGAACATTATTCAATTTTAAAAGAATTCACATTAGAGTCAATCCTAATTGTTGTCATGATAATTTAATTCAATGTCTTGTTATCGCTGTTTCTGATCCCTCTCTGACTGGTAATAACTGGGCTACTCCTTGTGTCTTGTGTCTCTTAGAAACTTCTCTCTATTTTGCTGCTGGCTTATGCACCTCAGAAGTGGCTACATCTCTGCTCTTGACATTTTGTGTCACAAATATTATTAGAATCTCATTCAGAAGAAGGATGGAAGTTACAATATTGCTTAAAAGGCCAAATGATGACCCTACCCAACCACAAAGAATTCATGACACTTTCTAACAATCTTTGGTGCCTCTTCTGGGGTATAAAATATTTGAGCTTTTACCCTTGAAATGCCAAATGACTGCATAAAAATCTCAGGAATGGAATATAGGGAGAAGCAAGATCACATACAAATCAGTCTGAAGGTCAGAGCTAGGAGGTGAGCTGGGTCACTGATCATGGCTAACGCCTTCCCCTGCAATCATGCCATCCCCACTGAGATCAGAGAAATGTGCAGAATCGATAGGATCCAGCCTTACCTGAAGCAGGGACCTCTTCTGCCTTTCATGTTACCCTTCAGGCCCTGGAGGTTCGCCACTAATAATGCATAAACCTGGAAGTGTATTTGTACTTTTGGAAATTTCCCCGGAGAGCTCCTGTTTGTGCCAAATTTTGTATTTCATTAATTGCACTTTTACAGACTTTCCCGAGCGTGTACAGTACATAATTTCCAGTAACTTCAAACTATCTGTAATGTCCCAGAGGTAGATGAGTTATTCACTTTTTACAATGGTCTAGGATCCGGCATTATTATAATTCATATACAAAAGTTCATAATAGTACAGATGGATTAGAGACGGGCAGGTTGATGTGGAACTTTCTTCTTGATGGACTCGCATCTTCTGTGGCCAATTGGGCAGAATGGTGGCAGATGAGTTTTAGTGTATAAAGAATGTGACATAATATGGTATTTGATTCACATGAATAGGCTTGTAAGGATATAGTGAAGGAGTCAGCACCTGCTGTCACTAACCAGGCAGAAGACTTGGGAATATTGATTGAAACTAGGGCAGGAATGAGAGAGTGTATGTGCATTAACATTCATTATACTAGGAGTTGAAGCAGAGTCAAACCTGGCATCCTTATAATATTTTAGGCTCTGATCTGGCAATAGATATAGACTGAGGCTCTGTCCTTCAGAAAGGACATTCAGATATTTGGATTGCATACAGATAGCACGGGTATGAAAGGACTTAGTTTGGCTGAAATATTGTTCATTCTGGGAGTGTGCTGCTTAGAACAGAGAAAATTCCAGGGGTCGGAGGGGGGGGGGGGGGGGGACAACACTGGGGAAATAATTTTCCTCTGTTTGATTGGATTCTACATTTACTTAATAGGAGATCTTATCTCCTGCCCCCATCTCTCCCCATCACCAACAAATAAACAGTTTAAGGGTTTGCCCCTTTACGATGGATCCAGACAATCCCCACCTTATTAGGTACAACTTATTGTACGTCCTCTTGGGCAGGGAAAAGCCTGCAGTATCTAAATTGTAACTTGTCTTGAACTCAGATTTGGACAGGGCGAGTGTGAGGCAGTGCTCCTACTTTTCCTCTTAATCTGGTGTGGGACCAGGCAGTGTTTCTGGTCCCCCTTAATTCCTCTTCTGAGAGAAAGCTTTATGGGAGGGACCCAGTAGGGGAGGAATAAGAGCTGGGAACCAGGTGGGGATAGTCAGACCAGGCCCAGGTCTCCAGGAGGAAGGCAGCTCCTGTAGAATATTGCTGTCCAAACACTGAGCTGTAAAGAAGCTGTGTGAGTACTGAGGAGAGCGGTATTAAACTGTGAGTAATTGGAGTACACTGTCCTGAAGGTAAAGGCAGTCTACTAATGTGTACATGTTAAAATGGCAAATAAAGATAAAGTGTTTTAAGAAAGGCTGGAATCAGACGTGTGTGCCTCCAGCCCTGAGGGATCTCCACTCGGTCCCACAGTTTGTAATGAAAATGTAAAACCTAAATCCTAAAGAGCACTCCTACCTATTCAGAGAATAGTGATATTTATGGGATAGGGATTAGCACTCCCAAACCCAGGACACTTATTATGAATCAGAACTGGGGGTGCCGGACTTTATTTAGCAGAACTCTCTGCCTCTCCTTGTTCTATCCCTGTGAACCCTGCTCTGTATTTCCTAAATAGGAAAAAAGAAACTGAGGGCCCTGTATGAGTGTCTCTCACCGCAAGCCTAGCCGAGAATGGCCGGTGGCCAATCAAATTCTCCCTACAGCTGATCCTGAAGTACAACAAGGTTTCTGTCTCCCGAATGCTCCTGTCCTCTCAGTGTAGGACAGGGTTTCCTGACCAGCATGCCTTCAGACCTGATCAGGTGGCACAGAAAAGTTATCAGTGCCTGATGCTCAGATGCAGGCTGGCACCTGGGTTACGCTGTGAGCATCTTGCAGCAACAAGCGACACTGGTGGAGGCTCTTAAACATGTAGGATATCCTTTCTGAGAATGTGTAATCATGCATGCTTCTCTTTCCTAGCTACACATGAGCCCCACAGTGTGGTAAGTAATGGGTACCATGCAGGGCAGGGGTAGTGGACCACACATTGTGCAGCAAACACCGCACACAGCACATCCCTCATCTTCCCCTTCAGGAATCTTCTCCTTTCACTCCTTCCAGCCTCTCTCTTATCTCCAGGCTGAGTGAGACAAGGGAGACTGTGATTGAGCACTGGATGTCACTCAGTCTGAGTGCTAGCAGCAGCACAGTGGAGGACATCTGGTACTCATATTCGGCAGTTAAGTAACCGAGTTAGCTGCCTGCAGCAGTTGGTTATGATGGGTTCATGTGTGTCTCTGCCCCTCGCTCCTATTGTTTTAATATTTAACACTGCCTGGTGGGGTTTTCAGTGCTTCCCTAGCTCTTCTTTGGTGCATATGAGTCCTGTTGATGTCCACACTGCCTGCTTTGTGCCACACAACATTTTTTTCTAATGTAGATGTGCTTTGGGATTGAAAAGGTTGGGAAACACTGGTGTGGGGAACGCCATGATAAAAATTCAGTTCCCGTTGCACAGATTCTGCTTCTGCAGTGATGCTTGTGTTTTTCGTGATCCACTTTTATTTATATATTTATTTGCTTATCTATTTATTTAAAGTATTTGTATCTTGCTTATCCACCTTCTAGGCAGCTTACTACATACATTGATAAAAAAAGAAACATGAAAATAAAAACACACAATAAACACAAAATCTGAAATAAAAGCAATGAAACAAAGAACAGCTAAGACAATAAAAGACCAGAAATGCCCGGCCATGCTGAGTCACAGTCAGTAGAAGTGAGACCCGATGTTCATCCCTAAAACCCATATCAGCAGGAGCAGAACTAAAGTAACATAATGACTGCCTACATCCAAATGCCTGGGACACCAAAAAGCCTTTAGGATTCTTGTGAAAGGCCTTGAAAGAAGGCTCTGCTCCTAATGCCAATGGTAGAGCAGTGATCACAGTGACAGCGCCCTATGATATTTCAGGTAATGTCCTTCTAGGTAATGGCCACACCCATCTAACATAGTAACATAGAAATGGCAGCAGGAAAAGACCAAATGGTTCATCCAGTCTGCCCAGCAAGTTTATTAAGGCAGGAACTGCCGCTCCTTGCAAGTCACCCCATGTGTCTGTTAAGGGTAGTAACTGCCGCTCCTTGCAGATTACTCCAATGTGTCTGTTAAGGGTAGTAACTGCCACTCCTTGCAGATTACTCCAATGTGTCTGTTAAGGGTAGTAACTGCCACTCCTTGCAGATTACCCCTATGTGTCTGTTAAGGGTAGTAACTGCCACTCCTTGCAGGTTACCCCTATGTGTCTGTTAAGGGTAGTAACTGCCGCTCCTTGCAGATTACCTCAATGTGTCTGTTAAGGGTAGTAACTGCCACTCCTTGCAGATTACTCCAATGTCTCTGTTAAGGGTAGTAACTGCCAATCCTTGCAGGTTACCCCTATGTGTCTGTTAAGGGTAGTAACTGCCGCTCCTTGCAGATTACCTCAATGTGTCTGTTAAGGGTAGTAACTGCCGTTCCTTGCAGGTTACCTCCATGTGTCTGATAAGGGTAGTAACTGCCGCTCCTTGCAGATTACCTCAATGTGTCTGTTAAGGGTAGTAACTGCCGCTCCTTGCAGGTTACCTCCATGTTTCTGTTAAGGGTAGTTACTGCTGCTCCTTGCAGGTTACCCCCATGTGTCTGTTAAGGGTAGTAACTGCCGCTCCTTGCAGTTTACCAACATGTGTCTGTTAAGGGTAGTAACTGCCGCTCCGTGCAGGTTACCCTCATGTTTCTGTTAAGGGTAGTTACTGCCGCTCCTTGCAGATTACCTCAATGTGTCTGTTAAGGGCAGTAACTACCACTCCTTGCAGGTTACCTCCATGTGTCTGTTAAGGGTAGTAACTGCCGCTCCTTGCAGGTTACCCCTTTGTGTCTGCTAAGAGTAGGTTCATTTAAGTTCATCAGCAAAGCAACTGCTCCCTGCCGATAGTCTCTTCTATACATTTAGAATAGAAATTGTTAATCTTTCTTATTCTTCAAAAGCCATGTTTGATCTCCCTGTTGTAATGTAACTTTTTCGCTTCCTATGTTTAATGGTTTCCCCTTGTTTTTTGTAAACCGGTACGATAAGACCTGTCTTGAGCATCGGTATATTAAAAGAACCTAAATAAATAAATAAATAAATAAGTAAGTAAGAGTAGTAACTGCCACTCCTTGAAGGTTACCCCATCTGTCTGTTAAGGGTAGTAACTGCCGCTCCTTGCAGGTTACACCTATGTGTCTGCTAAGAGTAGAAACTGCTGCTCCTTCCAGGTTACCACCATGTGTCTGTTAATGTTCGTAACTGCTGCTCTGTGCAGGTTACCACCATATGTCTGTTAAGGGTAGTAACTGCTGCTCCTTGCAAGTTACCCTTATGTATCTGTTAAGGGTAGTAACTGCTGCTCCTTGCAGGTTACCCCTATGTGTCTGCTAAGAGTAGTAACTGCTGCTCCTTCCAGGTTACCACCATGTGTCTGTTAATGTTAGTAAATGCCACTCCTTGCAGGTTACCCCTATGTGTCTGCTAAGAGTTGTAACTGCTGTTGCTCCTTGCAGGTTACCCCATATGTCTATTAAGGGCAGTAATTGCCGCTCCTTGCAGGTTACACCATGTGTCTGTTAAGGGTACCAACTGCCGCTCTGTGCAGGTTATTACCACCATGTGTCTGTTTAGGGTACTAACTGCTGCTCTTTGCAGGTTACCACCATGTGTCTGTTAAGGGTAGTAACTGCCGCTCTGTGCAGGTTACTCCCATGTGTCTGTTTAGGGTACTAACTGCTGCTCTGTGCAGGTTACCACCATGTGTCTGTTAAGGGTAGTAACTGCCGCTCTGTGCAGGTTACTCCCATGTGTCTGTTTAGGGTAGTAACTGTCGCTCTGTGCAGGTAACCACCATGTGTCTGTTTAGGGTAGTAACTGCCGCTCTGTGCAGGTTACCACCATGTGTCTGTTTAGGGTAGTAACTGCCGCTCTGTGCAGGTTACCACCATGTGTCTGTTTAGGGTAGTAACTGCCGCTCTGTGCAGGTTACCACCATGTGTCTGTTTAGGGTAGTAACTGCCGCTCTGTGCAGGTTACCACTATGTGTCTGTTTAGGGCAGTAACTGCCGCTCTGTGCAGGTTACCACTATGTGTCTGTTTAGGGTAGTAACTGCCGCTCTGTGCAGGTTACCACCATGTGTCTGTTTAGGGTAGTAACTGCCGCTCTGTGCAGGTTACCACCATGTGTCTGTTTAGGGCAGTAACTGCCGCTCTGTGCAGGTTATTACCACCATGTGTCTGTTCAGGGTACTAACTGCTGCTCTGGGCAGGTTATTACCACCATGTGTCTGTTCAGGGTACTAACTGCTGCTCTGTGCAGGTTATTACCACCATGTGTCTGTTCAGGGTACTAACTGCTGCTCTGTGCAGGTTATTACCACCATGTGTCTGTTTAGGGCAGTAACTGCTGCTCTGTGCAGGTTATTACCACCATGTGTCTGTTCAGGGTACTAACTGCTGCTCTGGGCAGGTTATTACCACCATGTGTCTGTTCAGGGTACTAACTGCTGCTCTGTGCAGGTTATTACCACCATGTGTCTGTTCAGGGTACTAACTGCTGCTCTGTGCAGGTTATTACCACCATGTGTCTGTTTAGGGCAGTAACTGCCGCTCTGTGCAGGTTACCACTATGTGTCTGTTTAGGGCAGTAACTGCCGCTCTGTGCAGGTTACCACTATGTGTCTGTTTAGGGTAGTAACTGCCGCTCTGTGCAGGTTACCACCATGTGTCTGTTTAGGGTAGTAACTGCCGCTCTGTGCAGGTTACCACCATGTGTCTGTTTAGGGCAGTAACTGCCGCTCTGTGCAGGTTATTACCACCATGTGTCTGTTCAGGGTACTAACTGCTGCTCTGGGCAGGTTATTACCACCATGTGTCTGTTCAGGGTACTAACTGCTGCTCTGTGCAGGTTATTACCACCATGTGTCTGTTCAGGGTACTAACTGCTGCTCTGTGCAGGTTATTACCACCATGTGTCTGTTTAGGGTACTAAAATACATAATTCTCCCAGCCGCTGGGAGAATTATGCACATTTAAAATCACCATTGGCTCTACCCAGAGGTCTATAATAAGGACCCCTACCTACACAGAAAGAAAATCCTGTAACTACAGTCAGATATGCACTCCTCATTTTGAACAAATGGACTTTATTTAACACCCAGACCTGGCCCTGTGTAATTCTTATTCACCTTATGAGAAGCACTTAAGGTACAGCACACACACTGGCGACCTTCTTTCATCGTTGGTCTGGGCCATAAGCGAGAGTCGACCCCCAGGGATTAAGAGTCAGCGTGGCATGGAGCAGCCCCAGGAGATATAATTGAGATTTTGTGCCCTTGGGACTTCACATCCCAAGGAAGGGTAACCGTAATAAATAGGAAGGAGCTTGATGATTTGCTTTCAAAGAATAGAATTACTTATTGTACTTTGGATGCATCCCTTTCTGTTTGTTAAAAACTCTTTTGATGAATTTGCAAGGGATTTTTTTTTTATATCATTCATTAATTCCTCAGTAGAGCAAGGAATAGTTCCATCCCCATTAAAAAGAGCTGTTATTCATCCAATATTAAAGGCGTCAGCAAACCCATTATGCAACTGACTAATTATCATCCTATTTCTAATTTGTGTACTTTAGCCAAATTGTTAGAAAAGTGGATCTTACAAGAATCGGAAGAATTTTTGGGGGACTTTAATACTTTAGATAAGGAGCAGTTTGGATTTAGGAAAGGTAGAGGCACAGAGACTTTGCTGGTTTCATTGTTGGATGAGGTTTATTGTGGTTTTGAATCTGATAAATTGGGAGTTTTGGTCCAGCTGGATATTACCACAGCCTTTGATTCAGTAAATCATGATTTTTTGTTTAAAAGGTTGCGTAAAATGGGTATGGGTGGAAAGATATTGCAGTGATTCATTTCTTTCTTACAGAATCGAAAGCGACAAGTTTGCTTACAGGATGAGTCTTCATCACAGTGTACCGAATCTTGTAGTGTTCTGCAAGGCTCGGCACTGTCTGCATTATTATTTCATATTTTTATGGGACCATTAGGGATCATCGGGTTTGATATATAAGATATAGGCAGATGACATTCAATTTTGTATAAAAAAAGGGGCGGGTAACATTTATGCATATAAATTGCTATTTTATAAGCTGCCAAAGCAACACATGTACATATGTTACCTGCATATATTTATATCTGATAATTATCTGGTGTAAGTGAGATTAAAATACTTTAAAGCCAAATACTGAGTGGGTACGGGGTCAGGTTAAACTGGGCTGAGTTCAGGCTGAAGAGCCAGGAGGATCTTGATGACCTAGAGACAGAATGGGCAAACGGGTGGACTAATTGGCAAAAGTGGTCATTTCCTTCAAGCACGTCTGTTAACAAGATCTGATGATTTACAATTGAGAAGCCAACAAGTGTTAAGGAAAATACACGAGTTAAATCTCCACATGTAAATGATTAAAATAGAGAGCACAAATACTCATGCATAGGAGATTTGTGCCACTTTTCCAGATAAATTTTGATTTCTTCAGATGTGTTTATTTATTTATTTATTTATTTATTTATTTATTTATTGTTTTTTGCATACCGTCAATCTGTATTACAATCTTAACGGTGTACAAGGAAGAAAGTAAAATCATAAAATTTACAATTATAAAATCATTAAATTATGCAAACAAAAAGATAAAATTAATTAATCAGACATTCATTCAAAACATGTCTGCTGCATTCTGTTTTCATGTAAACCGATGAGATGTTCCCAACGACCGTCGGTATATAAAATCTTTAAATAAAATAAATAAAATAAGTGTGAGATGAGAGAGAGTCCGGCCTTACCTGAAGCAGGGACCTCTGCTGCCTTTGATGTTACCCTTCAGGCCCTGGAGGTTCCCCACTAATAATGCATAAACCTAGAAGTGTATTTGTACTTTTTAGAGATTTTCCCTGGAGAGCTCCTCTTTCTGGAACACTAAGTGCCAAATTTTGTATTTCATTAATTGTTCTTTTACAGAAGTTCCCGAGTGTACAGTAAATGCTGTCCTATAACTGCAAAATATCTGTAATGGCATTCCATCAAATAAGAGCGTGCCAAGACTGCTATTTCAGCTATCATAGGCCTTTCTAAATAGGCACGGTTTTTTTTTGTTTGTTTTTTAAATGTTATTGCATTTAAACAGAACATGACAAGTAAACAACCAATCTGTAACATAGGCACGTTTTTAAGTTCTTTTTAAATGCCTTAAAGCCATTGTGCAGCCTTAACTCGCATGTTAACAGAGTTTTTGACCAGCAATTGAAAATGCTCTGTCTCTAACTTCTGATAGACAAGCAGATTTGATAGAGGGGACTGAGATAGTCCTTTATTAGCGGATCTTAGGTTTCTTTCAAGGGTATACAGATGGAGCAAGGCGTTAAGCCATTCCGCTTTTTCATGATTTAATGATTTATGAATTAAACATAAGACTTTTATATTCAATTCGCTATTTGATTGGGAGCCAATGTAAATCAATTAGGGTAGGTGTAATGTGATTGTATTTCTTCCTTCCACATAGGACTCTTGCGGTTGCATTTTGCAATAGTTCTAAAGGTCTGATAGAGACGGACGGTAAACCAAGTAAAAGAGTGGTGGCTTTGCTGCTACTTAAGCTGGAGAAGTCTCAAAAACCGTTACTTATCTGGCTAAGTAATACAGCTGGATAAGTGTTAAAAACGTTACTTATCCAGAAAACATTTTTTTTGTGCGCCTGAATAATATATGATGTGCAGAAAATCCTGACTGCAGGTCCCAGTACCAGAACTCCAGCTTCTGCCTATGGACTGACATCAGCTCTGGGATCTTCACGTCACCTCTTTGCACTGGGAGGGTAATAGCTAATTCCATCATTGGCATAGGATTTGCAGTACTGAGGTGCACACACATTTTTTGTGGGCAAAACTTGCTGTATGGGGAGTACAGTTTGCATACAAAAAATGTACATTTAACTGTGGGATAAACTGTGCGCTGTGCTGAGCGCACTTTATTGCATCAGCCGCGTATAGATATGAAATTACACACTTACTGGCTAACTTTTGCCTCACAACCTAACCATATCCCTTTAATTTAGGCCTTTGCCATTTAAGCAGTTAAATTTGGCTGGTTAGAACAGGAGATATTTCAAAACCTGCGGTTAAACAGGCTTGTTCCTGATTTTAGCCACTTAAACTTTTCCCTGTTGTGAGCCTCGGTGGCGGGCGGCCACGGCTGGGTTCCCCCCTTACCTGCTGCACCTCTCCGGGGTTCCCTGCGGCATTCTCCGTGCGGCTCCAGGCCGTGGCTGGGCCTTCCCGTGGCTTTCTCCCCACGAGAGAGACGCCACCGACCTCCTCCTCCAGACCCTGCCCCTTAGGGGATTTATAGGGGCAGTGGTGGGAAACCTCAGCCCGGCCCCCGAAGATGACGTCAGACGTCCGGGGTATTTAAACACAGCTTGGATCTCTGTTCCCTGCCTTGGCAACAGGTTGACTCTCTGTCTAGTTGCTGTCCCTGCATTCTCCGGTTCCTGTGTTCCTGTTCCAGCTCCGCTCCTGACTCCATGTTCCTGTTCCAGCTCCGCTCCTGACTTGTGTTCCCGTTCCAGCTCCGCTCCTGCCTCCGTGTTCCTGCCTTGCTCCTGCTCCCGAGTTCCTGGTCCTGCTCCTGCTCCTGCTTCCACTTCGGCTTGCTTCCCTGGTTTGACTTCAGCTTGACTTCTGGTTCTCTCCCTATCTGCTGCTTGTTCTGACCCTTGGCTCGTCCTTCAACTTCGCTAGTCTTCAGCCTGCCCCAACATCTGGCCTGGATTTCCATCTCGCACCGCTGTCGCCTGCCATGACCTCTGGACCGTCTCCGTCTCTCCCACGCTTCTGCCTGCCTCGACCCGGACTGTTCTTTGGATTCTTCGTTTCCAGGAGACCCTCGCCTAAGTCCTGCCGGTCCTGGCACCCAAGGGCTCAACCTGCAGGAAACGAGGGCTGGTATAGGTGAAGGTCCTGCCCGGTCTCCTGGTCCAGTACTGCCTACTGGCTACGAGTCCCGCTGTAAGCTTTCCTCCAGCAAATCCATCCAGCACTGTAGCCAGTCCAAGGGTCCACGTTCATAACATTCCCAGGGGGCCTAACTTGCAAACCTATTTGCAGTATTGCATCTGCATGTGGAAGTTAGCATGCAGAGATTAATCCTACTATTTTATAAACTGTGTGGCGGGTTGCTGCACTGTTTATAAAAAATAGCGCAGTCCTGCTCTGAAAGTCCGTGCAAATAATTCCACTACAAGAAAGCGCTTACTTTCTCTACCTATTTTATAAACATACGTGCGTGGTTTATTAATTATTTATTTTATTTAAAAGGATTTCTCTCCCGCTTCTTCAAAGTTTGAGGCTGGTTGCAGTAAATTTACACTATTAGGAGAGTGAGATGAGAGAGAGTCTGGCCTTACCTGAAGCAGGGACCTCTGCTGCCTTTGATGTTACTCTTCAGGCCCTGGAAGTTCACCACTAATAATGCATAAACCTAGAAGTGCATTTGCACTTTTGGACATTTCCCCTGGAGAACTTTTTTTTCTTCTGCAATGCTAAGTGCCAAATTTTTTATTTCATTAATTGCACTTTTACAGAAGTTTCCGAGTGTGTGCAGTTAATGCTCTTCAGTAACTGCAAACTATCTGAAATGTCCCAGGGGCAGATGAGCTTTGTTTGGCTCAGCTGTAATGATGGTCTAGGTCCCGGCATCATTATAATTCATACCAAAGGTGCAAAACAGTACAGTTTATGGGTGGGCAGGTTGATACAGACCACCTTCTCTGATAGACTTGTGGGTCCTTTGGCCAAGTTGGCAGAATGGTGGCAGATAAGGTTCATTATGGAACGTGTATGGCATAACATATTACTTGGGCACATGACTAGATCTGACCAGTACGTAGTGAATAGGTCAGCATCTGCTGTCTCTAACCAGACCTAGGAATGTAAATTAAAAATGGGTCAGGGATGAGTGAATAATGCCAAGAGGTAGTGGATGTCATTTGGTGTGTGTTGACAATCATTAAATAAGGAGCAGAATCAGGATCAGAGATGGAATCCTCTTGTTGCATTAAACCTTTATTGGGCCATAAGTGGAGAACATGGCAGAGTCTTGGGCATGTAATTTAAGAAAGGATATTCAGATAGTTGAATGTGTGCACAAATACAACCATGGATATATAAGGACTTATGTGAGTTGAAATTTTTCCCAATTTGGAGTTATGTTCCATTGAACATAGAGAAGTATGGGGTGGTGAAGTATTTTGTAATTCCTGCATATATGATTGGACTCTACACAAATCTGATGCAAGATCTTCTTATCCTCCTCCTACCTCCTCCGAACAAGAGCAAATACACCAACCAAGACATCATTCCCATAGGCCAGGATACACATATTTACTGCCTTCTGAGGAAAGATCCTTCTATCCCCTCATGGAACAAGGAAATGAAGAAGAAATGAAAACACTTAAGGAATATTTTTAGCAATAGTTTAATAATATCATTAGAGAAATGGAAAAATATCCCATATCAAATACAATTCATTCATCACAGAACTGAAATGAATGATCTTCTATGCAAATAAAGAGAAATTTTAAATATCTTTAATTATACTTATATTATTGTGTTTAATATACTTAAATGAACAAAACTAATGTTCTAAACATGCATAGATTTATTTATTTATTTATTTATTTATTTAGAAGATTTTATATACCGATGAACGTTGGGAACATCTCATCGGTTTACATTAAACAACATTGCAGGTAAACGAGTTTTACAGTGAAACATGGAACAAAATTGTAGCTAAACGAGCTTTACATTGAAACATGGAAGAATGCACATAATGCTAAACAGAGAGCAAGATCATATAACCTACAATAGGGGAGCCAACTAAAACATGAGAGAGTAATAAGCAATTTACAAGCTAAGAGGACTCAAAGAGAAACTATTTACAGGAAGAATGTCTAATTACATAATTAATTAAATAAATTACAAGCAGAAAAAGTATGAGGATCAAAGACCTAAGGAGGGAAGGAAGGCTGTTATGAGAATGCTTGTTTGCGTGTTTGGATATATATCTCTATATATGTGCGTGTTTGGATATATATCTCTATATATGTGTGTGTTGACTGCTAAAAGCTGCAAGAAATCTCCAGCAGCCGTCCGATTGGCCACCATGAATCTTAGACTGATTTATGCAAATCTTCATTCAGATGAGTTTATTTACGTGGAAAGAAACCAGAAGGGATGAAAAACAATATATTCAAACAGATTTAAAAAATGCAAAAGAATGAAGCCTAGAATTTAGACAACATCTGGTCAGTGGAGTTATAGGTTAGAAAAAGAACATAAGAACATAAGAAAATGCCATACTGGGTCAGACCAAGGGTCCATCAAGCCCAGCATCCTGTTTCCAACAGTGGCCAATCCAGGCCATAAGAGCCTGGCAAGTACCCAAAAACTAAGTCTATTCCATGTAACCATTGCTAATGGCAGTGGCTATTCTCTAAGGGGCGGATTTTCAGAGCCCTGCTCGCGTAAATCCGCCCAAAACCGGGCGGATTTACGCGAGCAGGGCCCTGTGCGCCGGGAAGCCTATTTTACATAGGCCTACCGGCGTGCACAGAGCCCCGGGACTCGCGTAAGTCCCGGGGTTTTCGGAGGGGGCGTGTCGGGGGCGGGCCCGAACCGCGCGGCGTTTTCGGGGCGTGTCGGGAGCGTTCCGGGGGCGTGGCTACGGCCCGGGGCGGCCCGGGGGCGTGGCCGCGCCCTCCGGACCCGCCCCCAGGTCGCGTCCCGGCGTGCAGGAGGCCCGCTGACGCGCGGGGATTTACGCCTCCCTCCGGGAGGCGTAAATCCCCCGACAAAGGTAAGGGGGGGGTTTAGACAGGGCCGAGCGGGTGGGTTAGGTAGGGGAAGGGAGGGGAAGGTGAGGGGAGGGCAAAGGAAAGTTCCCTCCGAGGCCGCTCCGATTTCGGAGCGGCCTTGGAGGGAACGGGGGTAGGCTGCGCGGCTCGGCGCGCGCCGGCTATACGAAATCGATAGCCTTGCGCGCGCCGATCCAGGATTTTAGCGGATACGCGCGGCTCCGCGCGTATCTACTAAAATCCAGCGTACTTTTGTTTGCGCCTGGAGCGCAAACAAAAGTAGGCTATTCGCGCTCGTTTTAAAATCCGCCCCTAAGTGAACTTAATAGCAGGTAATGGACTTCTCCTCCAAGAACTTATCCAATCCTTTTTTAAACCCAGCTATACTAACTGCACTAACCACATTCTCTGGCAACAAATTCCAGAGTTTAATTGTGCGTTGAGTAAAAAAGAACTTTCTCCGATTAGTTTTAAATGTGCCCCATGCTAACTTCATGGAGTGCCCCCTAGTCTTTCTACTATCCGAAAGAGTAAATAACCGATTCACATCTACCCGTTCTAGACCTCTCATGATTTTAAACACCTCTATCATATCCCCCCTCAATCGTCTCTTCTCCAAGCTGAAAAGTCCTAACCTCTTTAGTCTTTCCTCACAGGGGAATTGTTCCATTCCCCTTATCATTTTGGTAGCCCTTCTCTGTACCTTCTCCATCGCAATTATATCTTTTTTGAGATGCGGTGACCAGAATTGTACACAGTATTCCAGGTGCGGTCTCACCATGGAGCGATACAGAGGCATTATGACATTTTCCGTTTTATTCACCATTCCTACTCTAATAATTCCCAACATTCTGTTTGCTTTTTTGACTGCCGCAGCATACTGCACCGACGATTTCAATGTGTTATCCACTATGACACCTAGATCTCTTTCTTGGGTTGTAGCACCTAATATGGAACCCAACATTGTGTAATTATAGCATGGGTTATTTTTCCCTATATGCATCACCTTGCACTTATCCACATTAAATTTCATCTGCCATTTGGATGCCCAATTTTCCAGTCTCACAAGGTCTTCCTGCAATTTATCACAATCTGCTTGTGATTTAACTACTCTGAACAATTTTGTGTCATCTGCAAATTTGATTATCTCACTCGTCGTATTTCTTTCCAGATCATTTATAAATATATTGAACAGTAAGGGTCCCAATACAGATCCCTGAGGCACTCCACTGTCCACTCCCTTCCACTGAGAAAATTGCCCATTTAATCCTACTCTCTGTTTCCTGTCTTTTAGCCAGTTTGCAATCCACGAAAGGACATCGCCACCTATCCCATGACATTTTACTTTTCCTAGAAGCCTCTCATGAGGAACTTTGTCAAACGCCTTCTGAAAATCCAAGTATACTATATCTACCGGTTCACCTTTATCCACATGTTTATTAACTCCTCCAAAAAAGTGAAGCAGATTTGTGAGGCAAGACCTGCCCTGGGTAAAGCCATGCTGACTTTGTTCCATTAAACCATGTCTTTCTATATGTTCTGTGATTTTGATCTTTAGAACACTTTCCACTATTTTTCCTGGCACTGAAGTCAGGCTAACCGGTCTGTAGTTTCCCGGATCGCCCCTGGAGCCCTTTTTAAATATCGGGGTTACATTTGCTATCCTCCAGTCTTCAGGTACAATGGATGATTTTAATGATAAGTTACAAATCTTTACTAATAGGTCTGAAATTTCATTTTTTAGTTCCTTCAGAACTCTGGGGTGTATACCATCCGGTCCAGGTGATTTACTACTCTTCAGTTTGTCAGTCAGACCTACCACATCTTCTAGGTTCACCGTGATTTGATTCAGTCCATCTGAATAATTACCCATGAAAACCTTCTCCATTACGGGTACCTCCCCAACATCCTCTTCAGTAAACACCGAAGCAAAGAAATCATTTAATCTTTCCGCGATGGCCTTATCTTCTCTAAGTGCCCCTTTAACCCCTCGATCATCTAACGGTCCAACTGACTCCCTCACAGGCTTTCTGCTTCGGATATATTTAAAAAAGTTTTTACTGTGAGTTTTTGCCTCTACAGCCAACTTCTTTTCAAATTCTCTCTTAGCCTGTCTTATCAATGTCTTACATTTAACTTGCCAATGTTTATGCTTTATCCTATTTTCTTCTGTTGGATCCTTCTTCTAATTTTTGAATGAAGATCTTTTGGCTAAAATAGCTTCTTTCGCCTCTCCTTTTAACCATGCCGGTAATCGTTTTGCCTTCTTTCCACCTTTCTTAATGTGTGGAATACATCTGGACTGTGCTTCTAGAATGGTATTTTTTAACAATGACCACGCCTCTTGGACATTTTTTACTTTTGTAGCTGCTCCTTTCAGTTTTTTTCTAACAATTTTTCTCATTTTATCAAAGTTTCCCTTTTGAAAGTTTAGCACGAGAGCCTTGGATTTGCACACTGTTCCTCTTCCAGTCATTAAATCAAATTTGATCATATTATGATCACTATTGCCAAGCGGCCCCACCACCGTTACCTCTCTCACCAAGTCCTGTGCTCCACTGAGAATTAGATCTAAAATTGCTCCCTCTCTCGTCTGTTCCTGAACCAATTGCTCCATAAAGCTATCATTTATTCCATCCAGGAACTTTATCTCTCTAGCGTGACCCGATGATACATTTACCCAGTCTATATTGGGGTAATTGAAGTCTCCCATTATTACTGCACTACCAATTTGGTTAGCTTCCCCAATTTCTCTTAGCATTTCACTGTCCATCTCACCATCTTGACCAGGTGGACGGTAGTATACCCCTATCACTGTAGTCTTCCCTGACACACAAGGGATTTCTACCCATAAAGATTCAATTTTGTATTTAGTCTCATGCAGGATGTTTATCCTGTTGGACTCTATGCCATCCCGGACATAAAGCGCCACACCTCCTCCCGAGTGCTCCTCTCTGTCATTGCGATATAATTTGTACCCCGGTATAGCACTGCCCCATTGGTTATCCTCTTTCCACCATGTCTCTGAGATGCCAATTAAGTCTATGTCATCATTTACTGCTATACATTCTAATTCTCCCATCTTACTTCTTAGACTTCTGGCATTAGCATACAAACATTTCAAAGTTTGTTTTTTGTTTGTGTTTTTATTCTGCTTTTTAATTGATAGGGATAAGTTAGAATTTTTTAGCTCAGGTGAGTTTTTAGTTACAGGCACTTGGACTACTTTTCTAATTATTGGAACCTCACTGTCGGGATGCCCTAATTCTAATGCATCATTAGTATCCTTTAAAGATACCTCTCTCCGAACCATGCGCTGCTGAGCGACTGTCGGCTTTCCCCTTTGTTCTACTTTAAAAGCTGCTCTATCTCCTTTTTAAAGGTTAGCTCCAGCAGTCTGGTTCCACCCTGGTTAAGGTGGAGCCCATCCCTTCGGAAGAGACTCCCCCCTTCCCAAAAAGGTTCCCCAGTTCCTAACAAAACTGAATCCCTCTTCCTTGCACCATCGTCTCATCCACGCATTGAGACTCCGGAGCTCTGCCTGCCTCTGGTGACCTGCGCGTGGAACAAGGAGCATTTCAGAGAATGCTACCCTGGAGGTTCTGGATTTAATCTTTCTACCTAAGAGCCTAAATTTGGCTTCCAGAACCTCCCTCCCACATTTTCCTATGTCGTTGGTGCCCACGTGTACCACGACAGCCGGCTCCTCCCCAGCACTGTCTAAAATCCTATCTAGGTGACGCGTGAGGTCCGCCACCTTCGCACCAGGTAGGCAAGTTACCAGGCGATCCTCACGCCCACCAGCCACCCAGCTATCTACATTCCTAATAATCGAATCACCAACTATGACGGCCGACCTAACCCTTCCCTCCTGGTGAAGCCAAGATAATGTGAACATCTTTATGTGCCCCCTAATGGTTAAATAAATAATGGCTCACATCTGGAAGGGAAATGTTCTCTTCATTTCAGGGGAGCCATAACCACTGAGATAAACTTCCCCCCTCCCCTTCCCGCAGCAACAAAGAGAAATGTGCAATGGATCAGCCAGGAAGCAGAGTCTTACCTTACATAGTAAGGGGTAATAGCGCGTCAAAAACATGCGGCCAACCCCCCCAAAACTAATAGCGCCCGCAACATGCAAATGCATATTGATGGGCCTATTAGTTATTCCCGCACGATACAGAAAGTAACGCCTCCCAAAGGCTGGTGTTAATTTCGGCCGGCACTGGGAAAGTGTACAGAAAAGCAGAAAAAAATGCTTTTCTGTATACCCTTCGACTTAATATCATAGCAATATTAAGTCGGAGGCCCCAAAATTTAAAAATAAACAAAAATAAAAAAAATAAAAATAAAAAATCTGCCTGCGGCCCTGTGGGTTGGAAGACAGACACTCAAATTAGCTGATGTCCATTTTCCGAACCCATGGCTGTCAGCGGGTTCGAGAACCAACACCGGTAAAATTGAGCTTCGGCTGTCAAACCCGCTGACAGCCGCCGCTTCTGTCAAAAAGGAGGCGCTAGGGATGCGCTAGTGTCCCTAACGCCTCCTTTTACCGCGGGGCCTAATTTACATACCTGGGATTTCTGAATCGCGCACCCAGAAGAGTGGCCTGTGCGCGCGTCGGGAGAGCGGGTGCTCGCCGGCTCTTTCGCGTGTTTTTCTGTATCGGCCTGCTTGCAAGGATTCTCATTCAATCAAGAGTGAGTTTGTATCTGAGAAGTGTGACTGTTTAAGTCCCCAGAAGGAAGAGACAGACAGGTCGATGCAGAAAGGTGCATTCACCTGAAGATACAGGTCTACCTGTTCTTGAGTGCTCATTCTGTGAGCATAAATTTTACTGCAGATGCAGAAAGTAGTTTTACACTCACAAGATGAGGATTCAGAAATGTGTAGTCAGCTTAGTACTCTCGCATGGAAATTCCATGCTAATGAGGCCTTCTCAAAGCAGAGGTGCGCTGGCTGAACTTACATTTTTTTTTAACACTGGAAACTTTATCCCTGGGTAAGAGGTGGCATAAAGTTTCCTGCAGGGCTGTATAGGCACATACAATTTTTAAAAATGTCTTTCCTCCTCCTCCGCCACTTATCTGGCTAAGTAGCAGCAAACCGTGCCAGATAGTTGGATAAGTACTGACTAATCCAGCTAAGTGGCAGTGGCTAACCATGGAGTACACATATGTAGGGGCATCAGTAATCTATTCATCAGATTATCCCATGCATTAACACATAATGCACATTTCTCTCAGTGGCTAACCATGCAGTACACATATGTAGGGGCATCAGATTATCGCATGCATTAACACATAATACACATTTCTCTCAGTGGCTAACCATGCAGTACACATATGTAGGGGCATCAGTAATCTATTCATCAGATTATCCCATGCATTAACACATAAAACACATTTCTCTCAGTGGCTAACCATGCAGTACACATATATAAGGGCATCAATAATCTATTCATCAGATTATCCCATGCATTAACACATAAAACACATTTCTCTCATTGGCTAACCATGCAGTACACATATGTAAGGGCATCACTAATTTATTCATCAGATTATCCCGTGCATTAACACATAATACACATTTCTCTCAGTGGCTAACCATGCAGTACACATATGTAGGGGCATCAGTAATCTGTTCATCAGATTATCCCATGCATTAACACATAATACACATTTCTCTCAGTGGCTAACCATGCAGTACACATATGTAGGGGCATCAATAATCCATTCATCAGATTATCCCATGCATTAACACATAAAACACATTTCTCTCAGTGGCTAACCATGCAGTACACATATGTAAGGGCATCACTAATCCATTCATCAGATTATCCCATGCATTAACACATAATACACATTTCTCTCAGTGGCTAATCATGCAGTACACATATGTAGGGGCATCAGATTATCCCATGCATTAACACATAATACACATTTCTCTCAGTGGCTAACCATGCAGTACACATATGTAGGGGCATCAATAATCTGTTCATCAGATTATCCCATGCATTAACACATAATACACATTTCTCTCAGTGGCTAATCATGCAGTACACATATGTAGGGGCATCAGATTATCCCATGCATTAACACATAATACACATTTCTCTCTGTGGCTAACCATGCAGTACACATATGTAAGGGCATCACTAATCTATTCATCAGATTATCCCATGCATTAACACATAATACACATTTCTCTCAGTGGCTAACCATGCAGTCCACATATGTAGGGGCATCAATAATCTATTCATCACATTATCCCATGCATTAACACATAATACACATTTCTCTCAGTGGCTAACCATGCAGTACACATATGTAGGGGCATCAGATTATCCCATGCATTAACACTTAATACACATTTCTCTCAGTGGCTAACAATGCAGTACACATATGTAGGGGCATCAATAATCTGTTCATCAGATTATCCCATGCATTAACACATAATACACATTTCTCTCAGTGACTAACCATGCAGTACACATATGTAGGGGCATCAATAATCTGTTCATCAGATTATCCCATGCATTAACACATAATACACATTTCTCTCAGTGGCTAATCATGCAGTACACATATGTAGGGGCA
This sequence comes from Rhinatrema bivittatum, assembly GCF_901001135.1. NCBI lineage: Eukaryota > Metazoa > Chordata > Amphibia > Gymnophiona > Rhinatrematidae > Rhinatrema > Rhinatrema bivittatum. Next base: position 7,193,516 of record NC_042626.1, on the reverse strand, counting down.
TCAGATTATCCCATGCATTAACACATAATACACATTTCTCTCAGTGGCTAATCATGCAGTACACATATGTAGGGGCATCAGATTATCCCATGCATTAACACATAATACACATTTCTCTCAGTGGCTAACCATGGCCAGATAGCCGAGTAAGTCCATACTTATCCAGCTAAGTGGCGGAGGATATCAGAACTGTCCCACTGGCAGTTTCCTCACCCCTTCCCCTTTCCAGTTAAAGTGTGTCTTCTGCCCTATCGAGTTAACCAGCTGAGCCGCACAGCAGCTGAATAAAGACCTCATCAACTTTTACATCACAAAACTTAAATTAGAACTGTGAATTGTCTAAAGAAAGCAAAAGTGCACCAACTACAGATCTCTCCTTTTGTTTTTTCTTGAACTGCAGCCATATTAGTTTTGAGAGTTTGTTAAATACATTTTTTATTATCTTAAATCACATATTTTTTAGTTTATAATCAGAGCTTTTAACCTTGTTGGTTTAGTATTCATGTGCCTGTACATATACTGTATGTGAAGTACATTTCTGCTATTTCGAAGTTCATCAAATTCATTCAGTAAAGTTGTGTTCACTATATTCTTATAGCCTGATATTGAAACACAACTTAGCCAGATAAGTAGGACATATTCAGCAGCTGCCACTTAGCTGGATATCTGTCTATGTAGCTAGCAGGGTAAGTTGTGGGCAGGCAGTGGGTGGATCGGGGCAGAGCTACTTAGCCAGATAAGTAGAGATATTCATACTCATCCAGTTAAGCTTAATGGATAGTTAGACCTGTCACAGAGCAGATCTAACTTATCCTGCTAAGTAGCACTGAATATCCTATATAAGTTAGCCAGATAAGTCTAACTTACCTAATCAGATTGCTTTCACTATTAAGGCCTTAGATTTTATTTGTTTTTTTAACATCCTTGTGAGGATGGAGAGGTTCATGGCACATCCATAGGGAATCCAGGGTCTGTGCATTCAGCTAGTTCTTCTGTTACCTGGAGAAAGAGTTGTTGTGTAAAGTGGTTACCAAGTATTGGAACAAATAGCTTCAAACTGTGTTTTGTTCCCCCAAACCCCAAAAGAACCTGCCGTGTACCTAGTGACTTAGATCTGATATTATAATATTTTTTCCCTATAGTGATCACCTCTCCACAACCGGCCCAATAACCCAGAATGCAGGTTACATGGGTGTAAGAAGACATTTAATTAAATGGAGAATCACGTTTTCATATGACATGAAGTGCGTTACCTCTTATAGGGATATCTCAGTTTACCATACATTTTTTTGTTAAAACTAATTATTAAAAAGGGACTAAGTAAAGCATAGCAGGAGGAGATGAACACTCTGACCTCTTCCAAGAGAGTAGGAACAACCAACAAATTGTTTGTATAAACCATGAAGCCGGTGTCAACTCCAAAAAGGAAGACATAGAGGGTGACCAGCTTGATGATGTTCTTGGCTGCAGTTCTCTCGGCCGTCAATTTGGGATTTTGACTCATGCTGTGGATATACTGCACCTGCTTTCCGTGTCTCTTCAGAACATGCAAGATATAAACACTGCTAAGGAGCATAAGTCCCATGAAAAAAATATCGTGGCCATTCATGAAAAGCAGGTAAGTTACATTAAACATGGGATCAATGTCTTTTGAATAGCAGAATCCCAGCTTATAGATGGCTGTTGTACTGGAATTGTTTGTTGCAGCAAACATGATAATAAGAACTGGTGTGCTCAATAACATGTTAAATAACCAGAAACCTATAATATAAGAGATGCTATTTTTTTGTGCATTTGATTTTAGAAAGAGCCATTGACCACTACTAGGAGCAAGAGTGATGGCCTGATATACACTGAGGAAACTTGTCATGCATATGGAAACTCCACGGGCTATCCTGGTGCTATAATACACCAGCTTACAGCCGGCATCATCCAGGATGTGTTTTAACCCCAAATCGTTCATTATTTGAGTCACTCCATTTGGTAGAAGCCTCAGCACATTGGCAAAGACTAGGTGGCACAGAATTGTGTCTACAGTTTTGAGATGCTTTTCAGTGAGAGCATAAACTATCAGGATAAAGGCATTGCCAAGAGCACCGATGCTGGTCTGTAAGAGGAGCAAGATGATCCTGACATTGAAGCTGAAATCCATGGTCTGCCGAGGTCTGCTACTGAGGGGCAAGAGCGACCATCCCTAGCCTAGAAATACTTTTACAGAAAGAAGGAAAAACAACATGAAGAGTTTACGCCTTTCTAGTTCTAGTTTTTTGTAACAAAGGATAACGAGAAAAGAATAGCTGTTTTGGTGAGAGTTTACTTCTGAGAGAAAACCATGCATAATAATCATTTCTCTATATGATGTACAGTTTCAGCTAATGGTCACTTAGGGATAGATATTCAAAAGCCATTTAGACAGATAACTGAAAAATCTGTCTAAATGGCCAAACCGAGAATTTAAAGCTCTTACCAGGCATTATGCTAGCCAGATAATGAGTTATCCGGCTAGAATATAGCCCGGCAAGTTGGAGGCATTTCAACTTTCTGGGAGGAGCCGGTTAACTTAACCATCTAACTCTGGCCGCGCTGTAGGGCAGGTCTAAAGTTAGCCGGATATACCTATCTGACTAACTTTTAAGATAGCCGGAGTATATTCAGTTGCGCTGCCGTGCGGCTGAATATCCCAGTTAAGTTAGCCAGATAGTTGCATCTAGGTAACTTAGCTAGCCCCTCAGTGGCTGAATAACAACCCCTAAATAAATATTACTATGTTGTGTAGACAGAAAAAAGGTTCTGAATTAGCACAAGACTGAAACTTAAGCAGTAATGTCAATCATCAAGTCTTCAACCCTGGCTATTGTCAATTTGTGCATCTTTCATATACATTCATAATTCAATTATCTTAAAAACTATTTCTAAAGTGGAGACTGTTTCTCACATGTATTTACGTCCTGCTTGGATTTGAAATGTCTGAACGACATTTAGACTGCAACTCTTTGTGTGAAAATTTCCCATTTCATTTTCCATGAATTCACATCCCTGGAATAGGCACAAGTCCAGCAGAGAGTGCGAGACCCAAAGGATTCTGACCTTACCTGAAGCCGAGACATCTGCCCGCTTTCATGGAACTCTTCAGGCCCTGGAAGTTCTCCACTAGTAATGTATAAATCCAGAAGTCTATTTGTACTTTCCGGAATTTCCCCTGGCGAACTGGAGATTTCCTGTTTGTGCACTGCTAAGTGACAAGTTTTGTATTTCATTAATTGCAGCTTTAAAGAAGTTCCCAAGTGTGTACACTAAATGATTTCCTATAACTGCAAAGTATCTGTAATGTTCCAGGTGCAAATTTGTTTTATTTGATTCACTTGACTAGGACTTGGTATTTTTATAATTTACACTAAGTCACAAAGTCTATGCTATCCCAAAGGTAACCTAATTTTCAGCACAAGGAGAACAGTAAAAACAAATGCTTGTTCTCACTTTGATATCTGAAACAAATTATTGTACATAACCCTTATTCACTATTTTGCTTAAATGAATTACTTCATATTGAAATCATTACATTTCTTAAAAGCTATATATATCCCCTTCCTAAAACAAACCCTTAAAACATAATACCCTGTTACTTTAATTTCTACAATACTATCAATAATCGTGTACAAGAAAGCAATACCATGTACAAAAAAATGTTAGAAAACTCTATATGGCTAATTTTAAAATGAGCGCACATGCAGCCATACACCCGCATATTGGCATGGAAGTGGAGATACGCTGGAATTTTAAATGATGTGCGCAATATGTTGTAAAATATACCAACCACGTGTAAGTATGCTCCTAATTTTAAGAGGTTAAGAACATAAGAACATAAGAAATTACCATGCTGGGTCAGACCAAGGGTCCATCAAGCCCAGCATCCTGTTTCCAACAGAGGCCAATCCAGGCCACAAGAACCTGGCAATTACCCAAACACTAAGAAGATCCCATGCTACTGATGCAATTAATAGCAGTGGCTATTCCCTAAGTAAACTTGATTAATAGCTGTTAATGGACTTCTCCTCCAAGAACTTATCCAAACCTTTTTTGAACCCAGCTACACTAACTGCACTAACCACATCCTCTGGCAACAAATTCCAGAGCTTTGTGCGTTGAGTGAAAAAGAATTTTCTCCAGATGTGCAACTTGCTAACTTCATGGAATGCCCCCTAGTCCTAGCGTGTGTGTATTTTCCATAGGAATTTGTTGGCTTTTATGCGCATATGTCAACAGATTTTAAAACATGCTCCGGGAAGGCACATTCCCAGTTTTCCAATTACTCCACCAGTTTGTCCGGTTAATACTGAGGTCTTTCAGCCCCCTCTGGTTCTTTATCCTGCCCGCTGCCCAGTTGACCCAGAACCCCTTGCCCTGTTCTATAAGCCCTAAAATGCAAGATCTACCTGCCTTGACCTCATCAGGAGCAACAGTAACGTTATGCTGATATCTAGCATAGACGTGCTGTGGTTTTCGGTTTCAAAATACAGAGTTAATCGTGTAAATCTTGGCCTGCCCTGGAATGTCCATGCCCCGCCCATTTTCTGCCCTCTTATTCCCTGCGGGTGCACAGATGCATACGTGCGTATTTTACAGCTTTTTAAAATTCGCATGGCTCACCCAAGGTCCACATACCTTGGGCTTTTTTGCACGAACACTTTTAAAATCGACCTCTAAGGGTATTTGAAAGTTCAAGAAATTCCTTGAAGAAATCTAAAATTGATGAACCACAATTCAGTTGTTACCACTAATTTATGGCTGTGCAACAAATGTTCCCAGATGTTTGTGTCTTTCAGCTAGTTGCAAATATCTCAATATGATGACCGCTCTTTGATTATTGTAGCTGGCCTGTCTCTGTACGAATAATGTTCCCAGATAAATGATGAAAACGTCCAGTGAACATTCAACATTTCTCAATGATCATTTACTCTGGTTTTACTCTAATGAGGTTAGCCAAACTCTAATAAATTGTTCACTTTGGCGACATCTTGAAGAGGAATCTTGAAAGATATTCTTTCAAATTGTAAACATTGTAAAGCAATACCTTATAATCCCCAACAAGATTCCTCTTCAAGATGTCGCCAAAGTGAACAATTTATTAGAGTTTGGCTAACCTCATTAGAGTAAAACCAGAACTGGAGTTGCCTTTTCCTTCTGACTTGGAGCCGTTTGATAACCCTAGCAGATTTTAGGGCAGAAGGGGCTGCAGTTGTGTGTGTGCTAAGGTACAGGAGCCTCGAATTCCAGTTCAGCCGTCTGACAGAGCCAGCATGGCTCTGGTGCACCTGTGGGGGACTTGCTCAACCTTGGAGAAGGTGGGACGGTGACTGCAGGACCCCCTACTAGCCCATCTTGGAAGAGACTTAGCTCTGAAGGCCAATGGTGGAATAAGGATGAAAAAGGCATGTTGTCCAAAGGGAGGAATTATACAGAGGAGGAAATAACAGGGTCCAATTAAAACCCCTGGATGATCTGGGGTTCAGATTCCTACATGGCCAGCTAAATCTATCAGCCTTAAAAAACCAGGAGTCATGGTAATCACAGATAACAATAGTTCTTCAGCCGATCTGTGAACACCTTGGGATAGAAGCAGAGCACAAGGAGACAGATATTATCAGAGAAGTTGGCAGTGAGAGTTCAGTAAAGGGACGATGTCGGAAAAGCAGCAATGATGCTCTCAGGTCTCTTTCTGCACCGATGCTAAAAATCTTTCCTTTAGGGATTTTATTTTTCATCTAAGTTTCTTATGTGAATGCAGAACAGTTAGGGCAGCAGCGCCAGTAAATGAGCTCCCAAGTCACCACTTATTAACTTTCCTTGGTCTAATTAAATAATTTTGCCTTCATTTGAAAGAAAAAAATGCAAGATAGGAACAGAAATTATAAACAGCACATTAGTAAACTTAAAAAAAATCAGATAAAGGCTAATACTAATTGTTTATAATCGTACTCTTATATTTTCTCATAGTTTCAGATCCCCTCTGCATCATTGAGTAGTAACTGAACTGTTCCCTGTGTCCTTTGTCTTTTACATAACTTTGAAACACTCCCGCATGGCCCATATATGCTTTCTTACAGGCACGCAGAGATCAACTGCAGTTTTTTTTATAATCTGCATGTATCAGATATGTGCAGATTATAAAATATTCCTAAATCCAGCCCCCAACACGTGCGCTTATCAGCAATGCATTGAAAGCAAGCACTTTCTACCCATTTTATAAACATACATGGAAAAAATACAACTTGTTCGCATAAAACCCTGATTTATACGTAAAAGTAGGTATATTTTTTAAAATGCGGGTGTAATTGAAATCACCGGTTTGCCGATACCTCCATCGGTTTACCCAGTCCATCTCCAGTTCATTAAGATTCCCCCTAGTTCACTCGGAGCTCCCACCCACTGACAACAGACGAGTCTGTTGTCAGTTGTGCTAGATAATTGGCAGGTAGAAAACTGCGTGAATAAGTTGCCTCATGTATTCACATAAATCTCTTATAAAATAGCAATTTACGCACGTTCCTCTTGGCTTCACCCCGGAAAAACCCTAATCCATTCCTGTTTTGCACAGATAAATATGCATGTGAAACTAAATAATTGCACATACTTTTGATGTTTATAAAATAGCATGTACGTGAGTACAAACTACTTATGCGCAAATATGCTAATTGTACGCCCATAGATCCTTTTGCAAATTAACTCGAAAGTATCAGAAATCTGCTTCCAAGCCATCCACCTGGGAGATGGCTGCATCTATGCTGCTGATATTGTACATTGTAAACAGTATCAGGAATCCATTCAGATGAAAAATCCTATCATAAAAAAAAAATCAAATGATGACCATCAACCCAACAGAAATCATGATTTTTAAAAAACTTTTGGAAGCTTCTCCAGGGTAGAAAGCCAGCATCTGACCTTTTACCCTTGAAATGCCAACCAACTGCACAAAGACTCAGGAGTGGAATATAGAGAGGAGCAAGGTCACGTCCAAATCAGTCCAAATGTTGGACCTAGGAGCTGAGCTGAGTCACCGATCAGGTCCAACGCCTTCTCTTACAATGATACCATCCCCACTGGCCCCTGAGATCAGAGAGACGTGCAGAACCGATAGAGTCCGGCCTTACCTGAAGCAGGGACCTCTGCTGACTTTGATGTTACCCTTCAGGCCCTGGAGGTTCCCCACTAATAATGCATAAACCTAGAAGTGTATTTGTACTTTTTGGAAATTTCCCCTGGAGAGTTCCTCTTTCTGGAACACTAAGTGCCAAATTTTGTATTTCATTAATTGTTCTTTTATAGAATTTCCTGAGTGTACAGTAAATGCTGTCCTATAACTGCAAAATATCTGTAATGTCCCGGGGCAGATGCACTTTATTCAGTTTAGCTGTTATGATGGTTTAGGGACCGGCATTATTTTAATCATATACAAAGTTGCATAACAGTACAGATTAATATGGTTGCTAATTGGCTTCTGATTCAGTACGGGCTGATCCAGTCCAGATTTTACCCCACTGCATGGAGGGACTTGTAGTCTTGCTTTTCTTAGGGAATGCAATGGGGAAATCAGAACTACAAATCCCTGAATGCAATGGATCCCTACAGATTAGGGATGGGCAAATTGATATGCACCTTCCTCCCTGATGGACTCGCGTCTTCTCTGGCCAAAAGGGCAAATGGTCGGTAGGTGAGGTTCAGTGTAGTAATCTTATAACACAGCATGGTACTTGTGTTATCCCAATAGGATCATTGTCCCGAGACTCGGGGTCTCCCACTTAAATGTACTCAAATACCACAATGTGTGCTTTCATCAATGTCTGAACTTCACTTCACATAACACACATGTCACGAGGGCCCTCGGTCATGGCCTGGAGAGAATTTAAAGATGTTCACTAAACCTCTACTGCTGGTCTTATTGGAGTGGTTTCATGATGGGATTGAAATATCTATTTATGAGATATGTGTCTGAAAAGCGTTTTTAAGAAGAGCGGGGTATATATAGGCTTTGCCCTGGTTTCTGTTCAGTATCATTCTGGGGCCCACTATTCAGTAAGCCGGCGAGCGGACAAGTTATATGGCTAAAGGGAGCTCTTAAGTTTAAAGTAATATGGCTCATGTGGCAGGATAATTTCATCCTAACCGGCTATACTGGAAGAATGCCGATGGCCATTTAAAAAATGTTGGGCTTAGGCCCCCCAATTCATAATAAATGAGAAGAAGTCCCAAGCTGACCGAGCGTTGCCCTCCTTCTTTTGTCACTTTTCAAATGGATGGACCCTTGGTCTGACCCAGCATGGCAATTTCTTATTTTTTTTTAATGTACGTTTATCTGTCAGGGGCCAGCCAAGCTTTTCCTCCAGCTGCAGAGTTAATTGTTGTGTCTTGAAGCGTTTCACATTTTTTTTTTATTTGATCTTAAACTTTTGTATCGTTTCATGGTGTTATATTTATATCATGTTATTTGGTTATTTTAGTATAAAGTTTATGTTTGCCTTGATGGTTTTTGTTTAATTCCACCAGCCTTATAAAACTTGATTGTTTATAAAAGAATTTTGTACTAAACTTGTCAAATGATTCTTTAAAAAGTAAAGGTCAGCTTTAACAGTGACATTTTACTTAACTTGCTTTTCAGCCACTCAGATTACATTTGGGTTCTGTAGGTACCTCTGTAGGCACTGTATTTCTCTGTCTCCAATTGGCTCAGTCTAAGGCCTAGATTCATCAAAATGCGATGTGTCTTTGTAGGAGGTGTCCCACTATCACGGGTGTGTGTGTGTGTGTGTGTGTGTGTAGCCACAATAGTGGGTCCCCTCCCCCGAAAACACATTACAACTCCATGGTACAATCTTTTGTGTCGCGGCCAAACACCGCGACAAAACTAAAAATTAAGTTCAAAGTATGCACGTGACGGAGGCCCTCCTCCCAGTCCCCCCCCCAGAGTGCAAGGCCCCCCTGCCCCTGGCTCCTGATGGAGGAAGGCCCTATCAGTCCCCTCCCCCTGCCCCCCCAGATTGCAAGGCCCCCCTTTCCTCAAGAGCACAAGGCCCCCCAATCTCCCCCAGCCCTCCTCCAGAGGTCTCCTTACTTGTAATGGTTCCAGCGTCGGGGACAGGTGCACAATGGCGCTGACCGGGACAGGTGTGAGGGGGTCTCTGGAGGGGGGGCCTTCCTCCTTCAGGGGGACATGGGGGAAGGGGGTCTTCTGCTTTTTGGGGGGGGCCTGGGGGAGTTAGGCCTTTCGCTCTTGGGAGGGCAGGGGAGGGGGGCCGTCTGCTCCCGGAGGGGCCACGGGGAGGGATCCTTTTGCTTTTTAGGGGGCTGCGGGGCCTTGCACTCTTAGGGAGGCTGGGGGAGGGGTCTTCTTCTTTCAGGGGGGCTGGGAAAAGGGGGCCTTCCTCCATCGGGGAGGGGGGGAGGAGGGCCGTCGCTGCGTGCATGCTTTGAACTTTATTTCTAGTTTTGGGGAGTTGGGGGCTGTCTTGACCAGTGGCCCTGGGTTGAAACGGGAAGCAGCAATGACTGTGTATTGTTTTTTAATATTATAATTGTTTCCCCTGATGCTTTAAATGTGCAGCAGGAGCCTCAGGACCTGGCTTAGGGTCCCGGGCCTCCCGCTGCACATCTAATGCATGCCAGAGAGGTGTAGTCATTTTATCGCGGCTGATCACCTTCTCAGTCGGCTGCGATAAACTATTAGCATAGAGTTGCCTGGTAATGACCTTCTTTGCATGCATTTGCAATATTCGTGCATACATAGAAAGTCATTATAATAGGGGAGGGTACATGCTAATTATCCCATAGAGCATGCAATATCATGACGATAGATGTGCATTAGAGCCTTTTATGGCACCATAATGCCCTAATGCATGACCCTGTAAGTTTGTACCTGAGTCAATGGAGAGTAAAGTGACTTGCCCAAGGTTACAAGCAATGGTTGTAGGATTTGAACTTTGGTGTCCCTGTTTTACAGCCCACTGCTCTAACCACTAAGCTACACCTGGAGTTAGGAAGTTTACATTGTTTGAAAGGAGGATTTGTGGTTTTATTCATATATGTGTATGTACATGTAAATTAGAAAGGAAAGAGTGTGTGCTGTCTGAGAGATGCAGAAACATTACTGACCACACTCTGCTTAGCTCACCACGTTAGACTATGTCATATGCAGAGCTTAATGAGTCACACTCAGGAGAGCACGCATAGAGGGGATCCCCTCGGAGCGCCCCTGCCTGGCTCCTCCCCTCCGGCATCTCATCCTTCACTTGAAGAAGAGCTTGGTCCAGCTCCACAGCTGCACAACAGCAGTAATACAAATGTTACAAATTACAAATGTTAGTAATTAATGTTAGTAAATAAAAATGTTAGTAATTACAAATGTTATTTGTAAACCGGCATGATATGATTGCATCATGAATGCCGGTATAGAAAAGCTTTAAATAAATAAATAAATAAAAAATAAATAATAATGGAAAAGCATGCGCCCTGCAGCTGCCCCCCCCCCCCCCTTCTGCAGGGGCTTCCTGTTAGTAAAGCACCTGTGTGAAGGGTGGTGCCACCGCTGGTCCCACGTGCATTTTTAATTTTATTTTACTGCTGCAGGCACCAGCTCATGATCACAGCTATCTCTTTATTTTTCCGCTCCATGTGGGCAGCAGGCTCAGAGGATGGCATAGTCCCTTCAAAATTTGGCCACCATGGGCAGTTGTATATTCTGAAATCTGAGCCTGGTGCTGGGCTGTAATCGAATCCCCAAAATTGATAGACGACCTCTGTGAGTGTGAACAGAGGCTGTTTAATGTCCTACACTGCAGTGATAAAATGAGTGTGTCTATGTCAATGGGATTTCTAGACTGTGGACCTGCTGCAGAGCTGTGGAGGATGCTGGTTTTCCTAGCAGTTCTTGTATACTGCATTTGTTCTGGTTCCTGAGAGCATCAGCCACATGCTCGCAGCTGTCCGACTGGGCCAGCACTGGGTGTACCTCTTATTCTCAGCAGTATATAAGGCGTGCTCAGAGGACAGACAGTGCTGGTTCAACAGCCATCTTGTTGCCTGTGGAAGTAGTGCCTGTTTGTTTCCTGATTTCCAAGCCTTACATACAGCACTCCTGCACATAAAGCTTCCTGTTTCACTGTTCAGACTCCAGTGTCTGCTTGTGTCCGGATCAAGTGTTCATGTTCCGTGTGTTTCTCCTGGTGAGTCTCTAGCTCCTGTCCTTGCCATCGTGTCTCCAACCTGCCTCTCCAAGTAAGCACTTTTCCCTCCGGGGGCATCCCTGATTGCCAAGCCCAGACACCCGTGACAATCTGCCAGAGTAAGCAGGAAATAAAAGGAGAGATTTGGGCTTGGACCAGCCAGAATGCAGAACAACAATATGTATTTTACTCTGTTCCTATGTTTACATTTATACCATATATGTCTATCTTTACATATCTTTGCATTATTCTCTTATTGATGGACAAAGTCTTATGTTGACCACCATGTTAAATAAAAAACTACAAAAAAAAAAAAAGAATGCAGAAATCTTGCCTCACCAGACAAATTTGACATGATTTATTATATATATAGGAAATACAATGATAGACAAATGCTCACAAATAAAGTGTTTCTGAAAATAAATATCACAAACAAATGTACAGGTGAAGCACTAATGCAACAATTTAAATACAATAAAAACAATGCTATTTAAATATGTAACACACATCTTAAATTAGTAAAATTAAAAAATACAATTCAAATAGACACCATAATCACCAGTGAGATAGCAAATCTCTAGAAATGGAAAAATACATGGAGCTAATCAAGAGTCCTTTAATGAATCAATTCTTAAGGAACTTTTAAATGCAATAGAGTCGTAGTTATTTAAAGCCTGCAAAGCATGTCTGACTGTAAAGAGTAAGTATAGCAATTCTTCTTCTTCCAACTAGAAATACCAGCTTTTCTCTCCCCAACACAGGCCTCTGTTTCACCAAAGATGTCTTCCTCAAGGGGAAAAAGTTGCATGGCTCCCAAAAGAGCCTGTCATATATATATCACCTTGCAATGCTGGAAAGAACACTTGTACTCAATAGTGAGTGTGCCCTTTTATGTTTAAAGTGTTTTATCACATAATTCTACCAGGTATCAGTCAAACTCAGCCCTCAGCCTTCCTCTTTCATACTTGATCCGAAAGGAATCAATGTCTTGTTTCAGCTTCAGCTATATATATAAATCAAGTTATTTTATTAAGAAGAGATTCACATTTTCTGATGACGTGCCTTAGTGTCAATAGTCGTTATCTTCCCCTTCTTTTGAGAGAATTTCAGTTTTCCTAAAATTTTCTTGTTAAAACTAATTATTAAAAAGGGGCTAAATAAGGCATAACAACAGGAGATGAACACTCTGACCTCAGAGAGGTGAAAGGGAACATCGTACAGAGAGTTTGAGTAAACCATGAGGAAAGTGTCGACTCCGTAGAAGAAGACATAGAGGGTGACCAGCTTGATGACACTCTTGGCTGCCTTTCTCTCGGCCGTCTCATTTGGGTTCTGGCTCGTGCTGCGGACATACTGCATCTTGTCTCTGTGTCTCTTCAGAACATACAAGATATAAACACTGCTAAGGAGCATGAGTCCCACGAAGAAACTGTCATGGCCACTTATGGTAAGCAAATAGACTAAGAAAATCCTGGGGCCATGGTATATTGTATAGCAGATTCCACTGTGAAAGATGGCTTGTAAATTGGTACCATTTCTTGGAGCAAATGTTTTTAAGGAAAGTTCTATGTACAACGCCATGTTAAATAGCCAAAAACCTATAATGTGAGGGGTGATGTATTTCTGTGCTCTGGATTTAAAAGGAGACCATCGAGCAGTAGCAGGAGCGAGAGTGATGGCCTGAATTATACTGAGTAAACTCGTTACACATATGGAAACTCCACGGGCCGTCCTGTAGATATAAAGCACTAACTTACAGCCAATGTCATCTATGAAATTTTCAAATCCAAAATCTTTCATTATCTGTGGTGGTACCCTTGTGAGAAGCCCCAGCATGTTGGCAAAGACTAAGTGGCACAGAACTGTGTCTATAGGTTTGAGGTCCTTTTCAGTGTGGGCAATATGGGCATAAGCTATCAGGATGAAGGCATTGGCCAGAGCACCAATGCTTGTCTGTAAGAGGAAGAAGATGACCTTGATGGTGGAGAGGAGATCCATGGTCTGCCAACATCTGCTACTGAGGCAAAATAGTGACCGTCTCTAGTCTGGAAGTACCTTTAAGAAAGGAAAAGAATTGATTGATTATTTACAAAAATGTTCACACGGGGTTAAATCCAAAGGTATTTTTTATCTACTGACCTTACACCAATTCTCAAAAACAATGCACGCAAACGCATTCACTTTGAAACCTGCCATGGGTACAAGGAACCTGCCAATGAGGGTCATGTATCAAATTGTGTGAGAGCCCTAAAGCCCACAATAACACCATAACGCATGTGATAAATAATGCATCGCGAGATGCATATGCACATTTTCAAAATTTAGTCAAAGGGGAGGAGTTTGGGTGGAGTATAAGAAAATGAGGGGTATTTAACGTTGTGTGCGATAGCATAACGCATGTTATCGCCGGAAATAACTACACCTTTTTTCCTGGTGTTTTGCTGTGCGAGATGCCTGAAATGGGATTTACAAGAAATATTGCAAATCCCGTTTCAAGCAGGAGAGGGGAGAGGGAGAGGGAGAGGAGAGGAGTGGAAGAGAGAGAGAGAGAGCGCCTCTGGGGTGGGACACATATTAGTCAAACTTTTTATACCACTGTAGGAGGGTCAACTAGTAACGCAAGGGGAGATTTTTGTGGTGGTCTAGAGTTTGGGGGCAGTTTTACATGCACAGAGGTATGAACAGCACAGAACACACCAGTGAAGATTTGATGTGATTTGGCGTGAGGAAAGGTACACAAATATGAGATTTGTACATTGTACTCTCGACCTAGCTTGATAGCACACAAGACAGGATGAGAGTACAATTATGAATTTTTGTACACATCTTTTTTTATTGTAAACCACTCAGATCTCACAAAACATTTGTATAGGCGGGATATAAACAATTTCATATAAATAGATAAGGCAGTAATAAGGTTGTTTTTTTTTTAATTCTGAGATTAGTTACATGCCTTCAATTCATCTTCTGTGATAGTTTGCCGTGCTGTGGTACAATTTTTGCCTTAGGGTCACTGACCTATTGTAAATCTATTTACTTCTCAAGGGTCAGCTGAAGGTCCTTCAGTTCATTCAGAACGCTGCAGCACATTTGAGCACTGGCTGTAGTTGAAAGGATCAGGTTGGATTAGCTTCACTGGCTACCAGTTGCTTTTTTTAAAAAAAAAAGATGTTTCTTGTTTTAATTTACAGAACTGTTAAGGAGTTAATTTTTGAAAGATTTCCTCATGTAAAATCGGCATATGCACACGTAAGTAGTGTGTATGGGCATATGTGCTACTTAGGTGTGTGTACACTTTTGGTGTTGCAGAGTTAACAGGGAAAAAAGGTGCAGTTTAAGGGTTTTTCTGGGGTGAAGTTGCTACTTTGTAAGCAGTATTTGCACAAACATTTCCAAACTTGTCCATATATTTTTATACCTGTTAATTAACAGGCCGATACAGTAAAGTTCGCGGGAGAGCAGGCAAGTGCCCGCTCTCCCGGCGCGCGCACAGGCCAGTGTGCTGTGCGCGTGATTCAGTAAAACAAAATATTTAAATTAAGGCCCACTGTAAAAAGAGGCGCTAGGGACACTACAGCGTCCCTAGCGCCTCTTTTTGGACAGGAGCGGTGGCTGTCAGCGGGTTTGACAGCCAACGCTCAATTTTGCCGGTGTCGGTTCTCCAGCCCGCTGACAGTAACGGGTTTGGAAACCGGACGCCAGCAAAATTGAGCATCCGGTTTTCAACCCGCGAGCTGCGGGCTGAATTTAAAATTTTTTTTTAAATTTTTAACTTTTTTTAACTTTTGGGACCTCCAACTTAATATCACCATGATATTAAGTCGGAGGGTGCACAGAAAAACAGTTTTTACTGCTTTTCTGTGCACTTCCCCGACGCTGGCAGAAATTAACGCCAGCCTTTGGGTAGGCGCTAATTTCTGAGAGTAAAATGTGCGGCTTGGCTGCACATTTTACTTACTGTATCGCGCGGGAATAACTAATAGGGCCATCATCATGCATTTGCATGTTGCGGGCGCTATTAGTCTCGGGGGGGTTGGACGCGCGTTTTCGACGCGCTATTACCCCTTACTGAATAAGGGGTAAAGCTAGCGCGTCAAAAACGCGCGTCCAAATGCCGGTTAACAGTGCATTCCACTGTACAGTATCGGCCTGCATGTTGTGGAATTTAATTTGTCTACTGTCTGTTGCTTTTGGGTCACAGCTCAAGGTGAAGTGCTGGAGGGTCTGAGCAAACTGCTGGATTACTGGGTGAACTGGTAGGGGGGGTTAGTGAACTGATGATTACAAGTAAATACAAAAGTATTTTCTAGGGAAAGTGTGAAATGGGATGAATGAGGACATTTCCGATTCATTCCAAATGGAACAAACCGAAAATAGCCTCTCTCAAAAATACCTGAACATTTGTGGGTGTTTTTGTGAAAAATTTAAAAAATATGTCCTCCCTGAGGCCCTTCAACCCTCCTTCTGCACTCCACTACATCCCAGGGGCCAAGGCCTCCCTGAGCCCTTCTGACCCCCTTCCACTGGTTAAACCCAGTCTGAGGCCTTTCCTCCCCAGACCTCATTCTGCCCTCTGGAAACGTAGGCCGGGGCTGGGGACCTTCCCCTTTCCATGAGTCCTGAGTGAAAGCACAAAAAGTGCGAGAGCAAGTCCACTGCCCCTGCCCTACTGCTGTGATCTTTAAAAATGGTGGCAGCAGGCCCGACCCTGGCACCAAAGTGATATCAGGTATGGCCGACACCATTGTGCTGAATGTCCAGGAGGGAAATCGGAGAAGCCCGGGCTGGTCCTGGCTCAGCCCAACTGGGTAGGGCCGGGTCCCAGGGAATCTTGTAGGGTGGGAGGGCCTCATTTGTTTGGTTGTTTTTTTATTTTGCTTTTTTTTTTTTTTTAATAGTTTACAGGTCAATACAGTAAAGTGCGGCCGCGGTTACCCTGCTCCTAACCCGCTTTCTACTCACTTTTCGGCCGCGTTAGTCCAACCCGCGATCCACTATCCCCTTTAACCCATTCTTACCGCCTCTTTAAATCACTGGGTAACCCCTTCCGCCCGCGGCATGTATATTAGATATAAACGATCGAATTAGCTATTCCCTCCCATACAGGTTAAACGCGCGGCAAAACGGCAGGGTAAAAAAGCGATAGTCGGGGCGCGCGTTACTGGATGGTAGGGAATAGCTAATTCGATCGTTTACATGCAATATACATGCCGCATGCGGAAGGGGTTACCCGGGGATTTAAGGACGCGGTAAGAGTAGGTTAAAGGGGATTGGGGATCGCAGGAAGGGCTAACGCGGCCGGAAAGTGAGTAGAAAGCGGGTTAGGAACGGGGAAACCGCGGACGCACTTTACAGGATTGACCTGTAGGTGGGGTAGATTTTAAAACCCCTGCACACGTAAATCCTCCCGGATTTACGCGCGCAGGGCACTTGCGCGCCGGTGCGCCTATTTTGCATAGGCTGCCGGCGCGCGCAAAGCCCCGGGACGCGCGTAAGACCCGGGGCTTCGTAAAAGGGGCGGGAGGGGGCGGGTCCAGAGCAGGGGCTGGTCTGGGGCGGGTCCGGGGGCATGGCGACGGTTCGGGGGTGGGCCGGAGGGCGGTCCCGAGTCCCCTGGCACTGCGGCCTGTGCCGGGGGATGCCGGGGCAGCGTGCGCAAGTTACGCCTGCTTCAAGCAGGCGTAACTTGCCCAACAAAGGTAAGGGGGTGATTTAGGTAGGGCTGGGGGGTGGGGTAGATAGGGGAAGGGAGGGGAAGGTGGGGGGACGTGGAAGGAAAGTTCCCTCTGAGGCCGCTCCGATTTCGGAGCGGCCTCAGAGGGAACGGAGGCAGGCTGTGTGGCTCGGCGCGCACAGGCTGCCGATTTTGCGCAGCCTTGCGCACGCCGACCCCGGATTTTATAAGATACGCGCGGCTATGCGAACCGGCGCGAACAAAAGTACGCACGCGCGTATGTTTTTAAAATTTACCTCTGTGTGTTTCTGTGATGCAGGAAAATGCATACTTTCTCTATCCATTTCATAAAATTACAAGAATATATTTTAAGCGCTATAATAATTGTAATGTGTTGGGATCGGTCCTGTTCAATATCTATGTGAGCGACATAACGGACAGGATAGAAGGTAAGGTTTGTCTGTTTGCGGATGACACTAAGATCTGCAACAGAGTGGACACGCCGGAAGGAGTGGAGAGAATGAGATGGGATTTAAAGAAGCTGGAAGAGGGTCGAAGATATGACAGCTGAGATTCAATGCCAAGAAGTGCAGAGTCATGCATATGGGGTGTGGAAATCCAGAAGAACTGTATTCGATGGGGGGTGAAGGGCTGATGTGCACGGAGCAGGAGAGGGACCTTGGGTGATAGTGTCTAACGATCTGAAGTCGGCAAAACAATGTGACAAGGAGATAGCTAAAGCCAGAAGAATGCTGGGCTGCATAGAGAGAGGAATATCGAGTAAGAAAAGGGAAGTGATGATCCCCTTGTACAGGTCCTTGATGAGGCCTCACCTGGAGTACTGCGCTCAGTTCTGGATACCGTATCTCCGAATGGACAGAGACAGGATGAAGGTGGTCCAGAGAAGGGCGACCAAAAAGGTAGAGGGTCTTAATCGAATGACTTATGAGAAGAGATTGAAGAATCTAAATATGTACACCCTGGAGGAAAGGAGGACCAGAGGTGATATGATACAGACTTTCAGATACTTGAAAGGTTTTAATGATCCAAAGATAATGACAAACCTTTTCTGTTGGAAAAAAATCAGCAGAACCAGGGGTCATGATTTAAAACTCCAGGGAGGAAGACTCAGAACCAATGTCAGGAAGTATTTCTTCACGGAGAGGGTGTTGGATGCCTGGAATGACCTTCTGGAGAAAGTGGTGAAGACCAAAACTGTAAAGGACTTCAAAGGGGCGTGGGATAAACTCTGTGGATCCATAAAGTCTAGAGGATGTGAATGAAGAGTGGGTGGCTCATGGGAACGATGGCTACTACCTGGTGATAATACCCTTATTCAATAAACATACACAAGGTTAATGCGACTCCAACATTGCTCTAAGCTTCATCGGCAATGAGGAAATGTGGAAAAAAAGATTTGCATTCACAAAAAAATGGGGAGCTGCTTGCTTGTTACCGCAGTTGCTACCCCAAACCGAATAAGCTAATACTTCACTTTCAATGCATGATACTTCAATTTCAATGCATATCCAGCATAGCCCTCTACTTCAACGGCAGGGGAGCAAGACTGATACTTCACTTTCAATGCATGATACTTCAATTTCAATGCATATCCAGCATAGCTCTCTGCTTCAACGGCAGGGGGGGAGGGGTGAAGAAAGGTGGATCTATATTCAGGCAACAATCAACAAGGACTGAATTACATAGTCTGGATAAACAGATAAGCATGGGCGTAGCTTGCTTACTGCGGTAGTTATACCCCTAACTAATTAAGCTATTTCACTTAGATGCAGTTCCAACACTGCTCTCTACATTAATGGTGGGGGTGGAAGGGAAATAGAACCAAAAGGTTACTAAGAGGCAAGAGAAACATAAGTATGTAAGAAAAAAAAAGTGTGAAACTTGCTGGGCAGACTGGATGGGCCTTTTGGTCTTCTTCTGCCGTCATTTCTATGTTTCTATAATAAACCAGAATTAAATGCAGAGGCAGGTACTTCATACAGAATGCATGTAATCTGCTTCAGAAAACGCTATGGATGTGCAGGACAACATTTTTTGTTAAATTCAGTTTTTCAGTTTTGGGAGGGGTTCATTTTTTCAATTTGTTTAATTTTTTTTCAGGTCAGTTTATTTTCCAAACTGCTTCGGGAGGAGGGGAGAGAGGGCTGACAATCCCGAGCGTCGGAGAACCGTCCACTTCCTGGTACTTGTCATTTCAAATGTCAGATACCAGCGTGTCCGTGAAGTGTTAGGCCCGCGCACCCAGGTTTCTGTATAGGTATTGTATAGCGCTCTATACAGTAAAACGGGTTGCGTGGGCCTAACGCTTCACGGATGCTTCTTAGATGCAGCTTGCATTTGCAAGCTATTTACATACAGGATCGAGTGGTAGGTGAGCTGCACTGTGCGTGCGGCAACTGCGGGTGCGCCGGGCACTAACGCAGCTCTTCCTACCGCTCGTTACTGGATTGACCTGAGTGTTTTATAAAGTCTGCAGCTCCCACTTATGCACATATTTGGTGACTTAGGCAGCCTATAGAAAATTGTGATCTATGTGAGGAAAGCCCTGAAAGATCTCATGCAATCGTACTGTCCAGCCAAGACCTTTTATTCTGCTGGCAAGCATCTTTGCTTCTTCCTTCTTTTAAGAACTATCAATTACAGGACATCGGGAACTATGCCCCAGGTTATGGGATGCTCTCCCACTGCATAGAGAGAAGAGTCTGACCCATTATCCTTTAGGAAAAAATGTAAGACATTTTTGTTTTTGCAAGCATTTGTAACTGCTCTTTGCTCTTGTTTTTTAGCATACTGTGTTTTCTTGAGATAGGTTTTCATATATTTTATGTGTATTGTTTATGTGTTTTTGATCAGTTTGGTTTCTTTGGCTGTCTTGATGCTTTATATATAATCTGCCTTGATTAATTTCTTGTATAAGAAGAGATACGGTCTCCAGAACTGAGCGCAGACGACATTCAGGTAATACTACCCATAGATGAAACTATTGAAAAAAAACTAAACTTAGCCAATATGTACCTCGATATCATAAAACAACTACTAAACTAAATGGAGCTAGTAATCAATATTGAAAAAACAGAATTCCTACACATTCGGGCGGATTTTCAAAGCCCTGCTCGCGTAAATCCGCCCGGATTTACGCGAGCAGGGCCTTGCGCGCCGGCGCACCTATTTTCCATAGGCCGCCGGCGCGCCTATTTTCCATAGGCCGCCGGCGCGCGCAGAACCCTGGGATGCGCATAGGTCACGGGGTTTTCGGAAGGGGGCGTGTCGGGGGCGGGGCCAAACAACACGGCGTTTTGGGGGCGGGGCGCGGCGTTTCGGTGGCGGGCCTGGGGGCATGGTTTCGGGCCGGGGCGTTCCGAGGGCCACGCCCTCCGGAACCGCCCCCGGGTCCGGTCTCAGCGCGCCAGCAGCCTGCTGGCGCGCGTGCATTTACGTCTCCCTCCGGGAGGTGTAAATCCATGGATAAAGGTAGGGGGGGGGTGGGTTAGGTAGAGGAAGGGAGGGGAAGGTGAGGGGAGGGCGAAAGAGAGTTCCCTCCGAGGCCGCTCCGATTTCGGAGCGGCCTCAGAGGGAATGGAGGCAGGCTGCGCGGCTCGGCGCGCGCCGGCTGCCCAAAATCGGCAGCCTTGTGCACGCCGATCCAGGATTTTAGAAGATACGCACGGCTACGCGCGTATCTTATAAAATCCAGCGTACTTTTGTTTGCGCCTGCTGCGCAAACAAAAGTACGCGATCGCGCAGTTTTCCAAAATCTACCCCTTAGAACGCAAAAAGAATGAGATCATCCAAAAGACAATCACAATCAAAAACAACCAAAAAATAGAACTAGCAGAGAAAGTATGGAACCTAGGAGTTATAATCGATTCTGAACTAAGCCTAAAACAACATATATCATTAAAAGTGAGAGAGGGATACTCCAAACTCATGGTTCTCAGAAGACTCAAACCACTGCTAACGACTATAAACTTTCGTTCAGTGCTACAAGCATTGATTTTTGCAAGCACCGACTACTGCAATGCCTTACTACTAGGTCTACCATACACATCACTTAGACCATTACAAATTCTACAAAACACTGCTGCAAGAATTTTGACAGGAAAAAGTAAAAAAGACCACATCACAGAAACCCTAGCCGAGTTACACTAGCTCCCAATTGAACAAAGAGTTCAATACAAAACACTTTGCACCATACATAAATTAATACACAATGAAAAAGCAGAGTGGCTTAACACAGCCCTCTGCGTTCACGTACCAAACAGAAATCTAAGATCAGCTAACAAAGCACTCCTTACAATTCCATCAATAAAAACAGCAAGACTCGCACAAGTAAGAGAAAGAGCGCTATCGCTGGCAGGACCCATACTATGGAACACCATGCCTTTAGAGTTAAGGTTACAAAGCAACAACAAATCCTTTCGAAAAAACCTAAAAACCTGGTTATTTAAGCAAGCCTATCAAAGAGAGTAGGTGAATAGTGAAGCCGGTGAAGTGCGAGATATGAACAAATGAAAAATCAAACACACAACACCACAAGCGATACGCGTGTAGCTGTATTTTATTTTATTTTTTTTATATTTTACTTTGTCTGATCATTCATCACTATAAGATAAAGTGACACTGATAAAGTTAGCATTGCTTTTAATTCCGAAAAAAAACAACACCGTACAGTATCTTATCACACTACATTTAGCTTATTTTAAAAAACTATGTACCGGACCGATATGGCACTTGTGTAAAGTAACGTTTCAGCATCCTTATTTGTTTGTGCCTATTGTAAACCGTTGTGACGGAAACTACTAAACGACGGTATAGAAAAGACTTAAATAAATAAATAAATAAATAAGGTGGAATAAAAAGTTTTAAATAAATAAATGATTTCCTTTTATTTTTTTCAAGCTGTTCAAAATATGCAATTAGCATTCTTTCTCTTGCATTTCAAGATTTTGTTCCAGACTTTTACCTGACCTTGTCTCAGCTCTCTGCAGCTTCTTCAGTAGAGTGTTGACATCTCTTTTAGTCAGGATCCCTTGCAGTTTCTTATCTGACAGGGTTTGGGTGCACCATGGAGATCTTGCTTGAACTTGTGAAGGAGGTAAGATGGCTACTGCTACTGCAGGAACCCCTGCTGGCCAAAGCCAGCAGATTTAGGGCTGAAGACCAGGGTTTGCTGACTGTGGAGGGAAGGGGAACACATAACAAGGGAGAAACGGGAGTATAAAGAGCATAAGATGTGCCATGCTGGGTCAGACCAAATGTCATCGAGCCCAGCATCCTGCATCTGACAATGGCCAGTCCAGGTCACAAGTACCCAACAGATCCCAAACAGTAGATCCTGTGGCTATCCCCAAGTCTAGCTGGCTAATAATTATTTAAGGACTTTTCCTCCAGGAACTCGTTCAAACCCCTTTTAAACCAGCAGTGCTAGTTGTCTTGACCACATCCTCTGGCAACAAATTCCACAGCGTAATTGTGTGTTTGGTGTGAAAGTGCTGTCTATTAGTTTCACAGCATGTCCCGTAGTCCTGGTACTACTGGAAAGGGCACATAACTGTTCCCTATTTACTCATAATTTTATAAAGAGCTGGAGGAGGTGAGGTTCAGATTTCTGCATGGCCAGCTAGATCTGTCATCCTTAAAAGTCAGCTCTCATACTAATCAGAAAGCAATAGCTCTGGGCCTTGCCTGTCAGTGTCTGCATGCAAGCAGAGCACAAGAACACAGATATCCGAGGAGACGGCAGAGAGAGTTCAGTAAAGGGAAGATGTCTGCAAGGCAGCAGTGATGCTCTCAGGTCCCTCTCTGCTACCCCAGCCCTAGCGCTTCAATGCTAAAAGTCTTTCTGCCTTTTAGGGATTTATTTTTCACCTAAGAATCTTCTTTGAACACAGAACAGCAAATGCCTTAGCTCCTGTAAATGAGTCTCAAGTCACTGCTTATTGAACTTGTATTTAATTAATTGACTTTGCATATTCATTGGAATGAAAAAAAATCAAAGATAAGAGCAGAAATCATGAACAGAAATAAGGATAATACTTTATTGTTATAATCATAATCTAATCATTTTTCAATCGAGGCTTCTCATCCCCACAGCTGGGTAATTGAATGTTCTCATGTCTTGTGACTTTAGATTTTTTCTGCAGTCTAAGTATCAGAAATCTGCTGCCACATCATCCTCCACAGAAGTGGCTGCATCTGTGTTTCTGATATTCTGTAATGCCAACCAATTCAGGATCCCATAAAAATGAAAGACACTATAAAATATTAAGTTACTGTTATCATCAAAATACCAAATGATGTCCCTCAACCCCACAAAACTCAAGGCATTTTTTAAAAAAATCCTTCAAATGCCAACAAACAGACAAAAGACAAGGGAATGGAATATAGGGAGAAGCAAGGTCACATCCAAATCAATCAGAAGGTCAGAGCTAGGAGGTGAGCTGGGTCACTGATCATGGCCATCGCCTTCCCTTACAATGATGCCATCCCACTGCCCCAACGGAGATCAGAGAGACGTGCAGAAGCGATAGAGTATGGCCTTACCTGAAGCAGGGACCTCTGCTGCCTTTGATGTTGACTCTTCAGGCCCTGGAAATTCGCCACTAATAATGCATAAACCTAGAAGTGTATTTGTACTTTTTAGAGATTTCCCCAGGAGAACTTTTGTTTGTGCAGTGCTAAGTGCCAAATTTTGTATTTCATTAATTGCACTTTTGCAGAAGTTCCCGAGCGTGTACAGTAAATGATTTCCTACAACTATAATGTTTCTGTAATGTCCCAGGAGCAAATGTGCATTGTTCAGCTCACCTGTACTGTTGGTCTATAGCCCTGCATTATTATAATTGATATACAAGGTGCATAACAGTACAGATGGGTTAGGGATGGGCAGGTTGATATGGACCTTCCTCCTTGATGGATTTACATCTCCTCTGGCCAAATGGGAGAATGGTGGCAGATAAGGTTCAATGTGGCAAATGTCTAGCCTAACATGATTCTAGGGCAGGGGTAGGCAACTCCAGTCCTGGAGTGCCACAAACAGGTCTTCTTTTTAGGATATCCACAATGAATATACATGAGATATATTTGCACAAACGGAGGCACTGCATGCAAATATAGTTCATGCATATTCATGATGGATATCCTGAAAACCAGACCTGTTTATAGCACTCCAGGACCAGAGTTGTCTACCCCTGTACTAGAGGCACATGAGTAGGAATATAGAGTAAGTAACGAATAGGTCAATACCATCAGTCACTAACCAGACTAAAGATCTGGGAATATTATTTATTTATTTATTTATTATTTTTATTATACCGAGTTTCATGATAGGAATCACATCAATCCGGTTTACAATTAACAATGTGAGTAAAGGCAGAGAGTAACATAGTAAAACATTTCCCAATTCAACGTCACATATAGAATGAAACTTAACAGATATAATAACAATATTTAGGATGTGAGAAAGTTACAAAAAACAAGGAAAAATAACTAGGATCTGAAAGGGGGAGGAAATTGAAGGAAGAATATTAACATTTTAGCCTACTGTATCAATTAATAAATATGTATAGTATTATAAAATATAGATGAGTAGCAAAAATGATCAAATATTAGTTGAAACTAGGCCAGGAATCAGTGTTAGGGCTGACGTCACCATCATTGTGTCCCAGGGCAGAAACTAAGGCTTGGGCCTAGTCAGTGCCAGGCATCCTGAAACCATGCCTCATAGGGATGTGTATTTATTTAAAACAAATGCCTAAAATGCAACAAATGAGGCCATTTTAGGTTTATTCCAAATGGAACAAACGTTACCAATTACACCTGCTGAAATGTCCACACAAATTTCCAGTGAAAATCTGGCTAAATCCAACCTTCTCCTCAACTCCGCCCCCAGGAACAGCTCTGCTCAGCCCGAGTAAACTTACGTACGAACAGGAAATATGCACAGCGTCAGGAGGGCAATTAAAACAAAAAAAACATTTCTGCGGGTTGACCATTGTTTTATCCACTGAAATACTTCTGAAAATTACCCTTGAAATTGCAAGCCGCACAAATTTAGCAAGGTAAAAAAAAGGGCCTGCTGGAAGGTGTTCCTGGGACAAGCTTTCAGATTTCGTCTGTTAGTATTGCTATTCAGTGCTAACCAACTGGGTATAACCCCAGCCACGCAAATGGCAGGCCTAACCCTACCTATACTCCGCTTAAGAAGAGAACAGGGGGAAATGTGCATGTATTTTCTCTCAGCTTTTCATTATATATTTAATTTAATTTAAACTGCATCTGATCAAAAGAGATATTGTACGAGGTTAGAATGAGAAGTGCCTTCGGTTAAGCCAAGAGTAGGTATCCAGTGAATGTCTTTCTGTGACCCATGATGGCCGCAGTCTGGAGGGCATTATTGCTAGCCTAGGCTTCCTTTTAAACCAGATATGATGTTTCGTATCCACTGTGCACTGTTCATTTCCCATGGTAGCAAATACAAGAAATGCTTGTTCTGTTCATTTTAAGAAAGCCCATACAGGAGAAATTAATCTCCCCAGGAACAAGGAGAGATTTGGACATGGACTAGCCAGAATGCAAAGTTCTTGCCTTTAGGCCCACAAGATTATTAATATGCATGTTAGAAGAGTTTGCTTCTTGTGAATTATTGATATCTTTGAGGTATTTGAATATCTCTGTCATATCCTCCCTCCCGCCTCTCCTCTCCTCTTTAGTATACAGACAGAAACAGAAACGTGATAGCAGAAAAAGACCATATGGCCCATCTAGTCTGCCCATCCACACCAATTATTCAGCTTTACAATCCTTGCCACTCCCTCAGAGATCATCAGAAGTCCATATTCAACCACTATTCAGCTGAACAACTTCGCTGGATAAACATATCCGGCAAACTTGTCTAGGATATTCGGTGGTGTATCTGCACAAGAACACAGATATCAGAGAAGTTGGCAGTGAGAGTTCAGTAAAGGGAAGATGTCGGAAAAGCAGCAATGATGCTCTCAGGTCTCTTTCTGCACCGATGCTAAAAATCTTTCCTTTAGGGATTTTATTTTTCATCTAAGTTTCTTATGTGAATGCAGAACAGTTAGGGCAGCAGCGCCAGTAAATTAGCTCCCAAGTCATCACTTATTAACTTTCCTTGGTCTAATTAAATAATTTTGCCATCATTTGAAAGGAAAAAATGCAATAGGAACAGAAATTATAAACAGCGCATTAGTAAACTAAAAAAAAAATCAGATAAAGGCTAATACTAATTGTTTATAATCGTACTCATATTTTCTCATAGTTTCAGATCACCTCTGCATCATTGAGTAGTAACTGAACTGTTCCCTGTGTCCTTTGTCTTTTACATAACTTTGAAACACTCCCCCATGGCCCATATATGCTTTCTTACAGGCACACAGAGATCAACTGCAGTTTTTTTAATAATCTGCATGTATCAGATATGTGCAGATTATAAAATATTCCTAAATCCAGCCCCCAACACGTACGCTTATCAGCAATGCATTGAAAGCAAGCACTTTCTACCCATTTTATAAACATACATGGAAAAGATACAACTTGTTTCCATAAAACCCTGATTTATACGTAAAAGTAGGTATATTTTTTAAAATGCAGGTGTAATTGAAATCACCGGTTTGCCGATACCTCCATCGGTTTACCCAGTCCATCTCCAGTTCATTAAGATTCCCCCTAGTTCACTCGGAGCTCCCACCCACTGACAACAGACGAGTCTGTTGTCAGTTGTACTAGATAATTGGCAGGTAGAAAACTGCGTGAATAAGTTGCCTCATGATTTCACATAAATCTCTTATAAAATAGCAATTTACGCACGTTCCTCTTGGCTTCACCCCGGAAAAACCCTAATCCATTCCTGTTTTGCACAGATAAATGTGCACGTGAAACTAAAAAGTTGTGCATACTTTTGATGTTTATAAAATAGCATGTACGTGAGTACAAACTACTTATGCGCAAATATGCTAATTGTACGCCCATAGATCCTTTTGCAAATTAACTTGAAAGTATCAGAAATCTGCTTCCAAGCCATCCACCTGAGAGATGGCTGCATCTATGCTGCTGATATTGTACATTGTAAACAGTATCAGGAATCCATTCAGATGAAAAATCCTATCATAAAAAAAAAAATCAAATGATGACCATCAACCCAACAGAAATCATGATTTTTAAAAAACTTTTGGAAGCTTCTCCAGGGTAGAAAGCCAGCATCTGACCTTTTACCCTTGAAATGCCAACCAACTGCATAAAGACTCAGGAGTGGAATATAGAGAGGAGCAAGGTCACGTCCAAATCAGTCCAAATGTTGGAGCTGGGAGCTGAGCTGAGTCACCGATCAGGTCCAACGCCTTCTCTTACAATGATGCCATCCCCACTGCCCCCTGAGATCAGAGAAACTTGCCGAAGCGATAGAGTCCGGCCTTACCTGAAGCAGGGACCTCTGCTGACTTTGATGTTACCCTTCAGGCCCTGGAGGTTCCCCCACTAATAATGCATAAACCTAGAAGTGTATTTGTACTTTTTGGAGATTTCCCCTGGAGAGCTCCTCTTTCTGGAACACTAAGTGCCAAATTTTGTATTTCATTAATTGTTCTTTTACAGAAGTTCCTGAGTGTACAGTAAATGCTGTCCTGTAACTGCAAAATATCTGTAATGTCCCGGGGCAGATGCACTTTATTCAGTTTAGCTGTTATGATGGTTTAGGGACCGGCATTATTTTAATCATATACAAAGTTGCATAACAGTACAGATTAATAGGGTTGCTAATTGGCTTCTGATTCAGTACGGGCTGATCCAGTCCAGATTTTACCCCACTGCATGGAGGGACTTGTAGTCTTGCTTTTCTTAGGGAATGCAATGGGGAAATCAGAACTACAAATCCCTGCATGCAATGGATCCCTACAGATTAGGGATGGGCAAATTGATATGCACCTTCCTCCCTGATGGACTCGCGTCTTCTCTGGCCAAAAGGGCAAATGGTCGGTAGGTGAGGTTCAGTGTAGTAATCTTATAACACAGCATGGTACTTGTGTTATCCCAATGGGATCATTGTCCCGAGACTCAGGGTCTCCCACTTAAATGTACTCAAATACCACAATGTGTGCTTTCATCAATGTCTGAACTTCACTTCACATAACACACATGTCACGAGGGCCCTCGGTCATGGCCTGGAGAGAATTTAAAGATGTTCACTAAACCTCTACTGCTGGTCTTATTGGAGTGGTTTCATGATGGGATTGAAATATCTATTTATGAGATATGTGTCTGAAAAGTGTTTTTAAGAAGAGCGGGGTATATATAGGCTTTGCCCTGGTTTCTGTTCAGTATTATTCTGGGACCCACTATTCAGTAAGCCGGCGAGCGGACAAGTTATATGGCTAAAGTGAGCTCTTAAGTTTAAAGTAATATGGCTCATGTGGCAGGATAATTTCATCCTAACCGGCTATACTGGAAGAATGCCGATGGCCATTTAAAAAATGTTGGGCTTAGGCCCCCCAATTCATAATAAATGAGAAGAAGTCCCAAGCTGACCGAGCGTTGCCCTCTTTCTTTTGTCACTTTTCAAATGCCATCAATTCTTTTTTAATGTAAGTTTATCTGTCAGGGGCCAGCCAAGCTTTTCCTCCAGCTGCAGAGTTAATTGTTGTGTCTTGAAGCGTTTCAGATTTTTTTTTTTATTTGATCTTAAACTTTTGTATCGTTTCATGGTGTTATATTTATATCATGTTATTTGGTTATTTTAGTATAAAGTTTATGTTTGCCTTGATGGTTTTTGTTTAATTCCACCAGCCTTATAAAACTTGATTGTTTATAAAAGAATTTTGTATTAAACTTGTCAAATGATTCTTTAAAAAGTAAAGGTCAGGTTTAACAGTGACATTTTACTTAACTTGCTTTTCAGCCACTTCAGATTACATTTGGGTTCTGTAGGTACCTCTGTAGGACTGATGAAGCAAGAGGGTAGGTTGTCTAAAAACGCCGTCAGGGCAACAAAGAGGTTAGACACCGTGTAGTCCAAGAATAACCTTTTTATTGAGTGGAGACAAAAAATTCAAATCAACGTTGATTTGAATTTTTTGTCTCCACTCAATAAAAAGGTACCTCTGTAGGCACTGTATTTCTCTGTCTCCAATTGGCTCAGTCTAAGGCCTAGATTCCTCAAAATGCGATGTGTCTTTGTAGGAGGTGTCCCACTATCGCGAGGGGGGGGGGGCGTGTAGCCACAATAGTGGGGCCCCTCCCCCGAAAACACATTACAGCTCCATGGTACAATCTTTTGTGTCACGGCCAAACAATCTTTTGTGTCGCGACAAAACTAAAAATTAAGTTCAAAGTATTTATTTATTTATTTATTTATTTAAAACTTTTATATACCGGCATTAGTAAGCATACATCATACCGGTTCACATTGTAACTGAAAGGCTGAAATTACAATCAACGGGGAGGGGGAAACAGGGAGGAATATACATAGAGCAGAGGACAATGAAATAGAAGCAATAAAACTGTAACAGGCTATTTACAGGTATGTATATACAGGCTTAAATGGGTTACTTACAGGGTCTATATACTTACAAGGGCCCAGGGGTCTATATACAAAAGGTTCAATGAGGTATGGGCTGAGGGGGGTGGAGATTAGACTGGGTAGGCTTGTTGGAAGAGCCATGTTTTAAGTTTTTTTCTGAACTTGGAGTAACATGGCTCAAGCCTGAGCGTGGTAGGGAGGGCGTTCCATTGTTTGGGGCCTGCAATGGATAGTGCGCGATCTCTGGTAGAGGAGAGGTGGGCTTTTTTTAAAGGGGGAATGGAGAGGGTACCTTTGTTGACAGAACGAATGGGTCGGTCAGAGCGTATAAGACAGAAGGGTTCATCCAGCCAGTTAGAGTTGTGAGAGTGGATAGATTTGTGTAATATAGTTAAGACTTTAAAGAGAATGCGAGATGCGATGGGGAGCCAGTGGAGTTCTTTGAGTATGGGGGTGATATGATCGGCTTTCCGAGAGTTGGTGATAACCCTGGCAATTGCATTTTGGAACAATTGTAAGGGTTTGGTAGTGGAGGAGGGTAGGCCGAGGAGGAGGGCATTACAGTAGTCAAGCTTTGAGGAAAGGGTAGCTTGGACGACAGTACGGAAATCATGATAGTGGAGGAGGGGTCTGAGCTTCTTCAGAATACTGAGCTTGAAGAAACCTTCTTTGAGGATGGAGTTGATCTGTTTTTTTAGATTGAGTTGTTGATCAAGAATTACCCCAAGGTCTCTTACAGTAGGTTGGGACGTTATAGTATTGAAAGCTGGGTCATTAGAGATCAGGGGTTTGGGGAGAAGGTGGGGAGAGATAAGGAGCAGCTCTGTTTTAGCGGAGTTTAGGGCGAGGTGGACGTTAGTGAGGAAATCGTTTATGTTGGCAAGACATGTGTTCCAGAAAGCGAGGGCGTCTGAGAGAGAGTTGTGGATGGGAATGATGATTTGCACGTCATCTGCATAGAAGTAGAATTTGAGGCCGAGTTCTGTGAGGAGCTGGCATAGGGGTGTGAGATAAATATTGAAAAGGGTAGAGGAGAGGGAGGAGCCTTGGGGAACACCTTGAGCCAGGGGGTAGAGTGTGGAATTGGCGTTTCCTATCTTGACAGAAAACTTTCTGTTAGATAAATAGGATTTGAACCATAGCAGGGCTAGGCCTGAGATGCCTATTTCGGTCAAACGGTTGATGAGGAGGTTGTGATTGATGGTGTCAAAGGCAGCTGAGATATCGAGGAGGGCGAGGAGGTAACAGTTGCCTTGGTCCATGCCTATGAGCAAGTGGTCAGTGAGGGAAAGCAGGAGTGTTTCGGTGTTGAGGTACTTACGGAAACCGTATTGGGCTGGGTGTAGTATATTGTTGTTTTCTAGATATTCTGTAAGTTGGATGTTCACAATCTTTTCCATAACTTTGGAGAGGAAGGGCAGGTTAGAGATAGGGCGAAAGTTGGCGGGGTCTTTGGGGTCTAGTGCTGGTTTTTTTAGGAGGGGCTTAACAATTGCTTGTTTGAGGGCATCAGGGACAGAGCCTGAAGAGAGGGAGGAGTTTATAATGTCTGCAATGGGTTTGGAGATAGCATTTGGGATGGAAAGGAGGGATTTTGTGGGGATGGTGTCTGAAGGGTGGGATGCGGGTTTGAGTTTTCTGAGGATAGATTCCACTTCTTTGGAGGAAGTCAGTTCTAGGGTTTGGAGGGTGGGTGTAGTGGGGGAAGGTTGGAGGGGAGGGGAAAGGGGGGTTGAAGGAGATGGGAGTTGAAATCTGCGGAGGATGTTAGTGGTTTTTGCGAGGAAATATTGGGCGATTTCTTCGCTCTTGGTGGTGGCTTCATTTTCAGGGATAGCGGGCTGGGAGGACTTGGTAAGGTTGGCAACATAATTGAAGAGGGCTTTCGGGTTGTACATGTACTGGTGGATCTTGGAGGCATAGAAGTCTCGTTTGGTTTTGAGGGTGGTTATTCTATAATGGTGAAGGGTGGATTTGTAGCTTGAGGCGAGTTGGGGTGAGGGGGCTTTACGCTTTACGCCCCCTCACCCCAACTTTACACCCCCTCACCCCAACTCGCTTTACACGTGACGGAGGCCCTCCTCCCAGTCGTCCCCCCCAGAGTGCAAGGCCCCCCCTGCCCCCGGCTCCTGATGGAGGAAAGCCCTATCAGTCCCCTCCCCCTGCCCCCCCAGATTGCAAGGCCCCCCTTTCCTCAAGAGCACAAGGCCCCCCCATCTCCCCCGGCCCTCATCCAGAGGTCTCCTTACTTGTAATGGTTCCAGCGTTGGGGACAGATGCACAATGGCGCTGACCGGGACAGGTGTGAGGGGGTCTCTGGAGGGCGGGCCTTCCTCCTTCAGGGGGACATGGGGGAAGGGGGTCTTCTGCTTTTTGGGGGGGCCTGGGGGAGGTGGGCCTTTCGCTCTTGGGAGGGCAGGGGAGGGGGCCGTCTGCTCCCGGAGGGGCCACGGGGAGGGATCCTTTTGCTTTTTAGGGGGCTGTGGGGCCTTGCACTCTTAGGGAGGCTGGGGGAGGGGTCTTCTTCTATCAGGGGGGCTGGGAAAAGGGGGCCTTCCTCCATCGGGGAGGGGGGGAGGAGGGCTGTTGCTGCGTGCATGCTTTGAACTTTATTTCTAGTTTTGGGGAGTTGGGGGCCGTCTTGACCAGTGACCCTGGGTTGAAATGGGACGCAGCAATGACTGTATATTGTTTTTTAATATTATAATTGTTTCCCCTGATACTTTAAATGTGCAGCAGGAGCCTCAGGACCTGGCTTAGGGTCCCAGGCCTCCCGCCGCACATCTAATGCATGCCAGAGAGGTGTAGTCATTTTATAGCGGCTGATCACCTTCTCAGTCGGCTGTGATAAACTATTAGCATAGAATTGCCTAGTAATGACCTTCTTTGCATGCATTTGCAATATTCGTGCATACATAGAAAGTCATTATAATAGGGGAGGATACATGCTAATTATCTCATTGAGCATGCAATATCATGACGATAGATGTGCATTAGAGCCTTTTATGGCACCATAATGCCCTAATGCATGACCCTGTAAATTTGTACCTGAGTCAATGGAGAGTAAAGTGACTTGCCCAAGGTTACAAGGAATGGTTGTAGGATTTGAACTTTGGTGTCCCTGTTTTACAGCCCACTGCTCTAACCACTAAGCTATACCTGGAGTTAGGAAGCTTACATTATTTGAAAGGAGGATTTGTGGTTTTATTCATATATGTGTATGTACATGTAAATTAGAAAGGAAAGCGTGTGTGCTGTCTGAGAGATGCAGAAACATTACTGACCACACTCTGCTTAGCTCACCACGTTAGACTATGTCATATGCAGAGCTTAATGAGTCACACTCAGGAGAGCACCCATAGAGGGGATTCCCTCGGAGCGCCCCTGCCTGGCTCCTCCCCTCCGGCATCTCATCCTTCACTTGAAGAAGAGCTTGGTCCAGCTCCACCTGCACAACAGCAGTAATAACGGAAAAGCATGCGCCCTGCAGCTGCCCCCTCCCCTTCTGCAGGGGCTTCCTGTTGATAAAGCACGTGTGTGAAGGGTGGGGCCACCGCAGGTCCCACGTGCATTTTTAATTTTATTTTACTGCTGCAGGCACCAGCTCATGATCACAGCTATCTCTTTATTTTTCCGCTCCATGTGGGCAGCAGGCTCAGAGGATGGCATAGTCCCTTCAAAATTTGGCCACCATGGGCAGTTGTGTATTCTGAAATATGAGCCTGGTGCTGGGCTGTAATCGAATCCCCAAAATTGATAGACGACCTCTGTGAGTGTGAACAGAGGCTGTTTAATGTCCTACACTGCAGTGATAAAATGAGTGTGTCTATGTCAATGGGATTTCTAGACTGTGGACCTGCTGCAGAGCTGTGGAGGATACTTGTTTTCCTAGCAGTTCTTGTACACTGCATTTGTTCTGGTTCCTGAGAGCATCAGCCACATGCTCGCAGCTGTCCGATTGGGCCAGCACTGGGTGTACCTCTTATTCTCAGCAGTATATAAGGCGTGCTCAGAGGACAGACAGTGCTGGTTCAACAGCCATCTTGTTGCCTGTGGAAGTACTGCCTGTTTGTTTCCTGATTTCCAAGCCTTGTTGAGGTTAAAATATTGTGTTCCAAGATTCCTGCACTTGTATTTGCATACAGCACTCCTGCACATAAAGCTTCCTGTTTCACAGTTCAGGCTCCAGTGTCTGCTTGTGTCCGGATCAAATGTTCCTGTTCTGTGTGTTTCTCCTGGTGAGTCTCTAGCTCCTGTCCTTGCCATCGTGTCTCCAACCTGCCTCTCCAAGTAAGCACCTTTCCCTCCAGGGGCATCCCTGATTGCCAAGCCCAGACACCCGTGACAATCTGCCAGAATAAGCAGGAAATAAAAGGAGAGATTTGGGCTTGGACCAGCCAGAATGCAGAAAAACAATATATATTTTACTCTGTTCCTATGTTTACATTTATACCATATATGTCTATCTTTACATATCTTTGCATTATTCTCTTATTGATGGACAAAGTGTTATGTTGACCACCATGTTAAATAAAGAACTACAAAAAAAAAAAAGAATGCAGAAATCTTGCCTCACCAGACAAATTTGACATGATTTATTATATATATAGGAAATACAATGATAGACAGTAAATGCTCACAAATAAAGTGTTTCTGAAAACAAATATCACAAACAAATGTACAGGTGAAGCACTAATGCAACAATTTAAATACAATAAAAACAATGTTATTTAAATATGTAACACACATCTTAAATTAGTAAAATTAAAAAATACAATTCAAATAGACACCATAATCACCAGTGAGATAGCAAATCTCTAGAAATGGAAAAATACATGGAGCTAATCAAGAGTCCTTTAATGAATCAATTCTTAAGGAACTTTTAAATGCAATAGAGTCGTAGTTATTTAAAGCCTGCAAAGCATGTCTGACTGTAAAGAGTAAGTATAGCAATTCTTCTTCTTCCAACTAGAAATACCAGCTTTTCTCTCCCCAACACAGGCCTCTGTTTCACCAAAGATGTCTTCCTCAAGGGGAAAAAGCTGCATGGCTCCCAACAGAGCCTGTCATATGTATATCACCTTGCAATGCTGGAATGAACACTTGTACTCAATAGTGAATGTGCCCTTTTATGTTTAAAGTGTTTTATCACATAATTCTACCAGGTATCAGCCAAACTCAGCCTTCAGCCTTCCTCTTTCATACTTGATCTGAAAGGAATCAATGTCTTGTTTCAGCTTCAGCTATATATAAATCAGGTTATTTAATTAAGAAGAGATTCACATTTTCTGATGATGTGCCTTAGTGTCAATAGTCGTTATCTTCCCCTCCTTTTGAGAGAATTTCAGTTTTCCTAAAATTTTCTTGTTAAAACTAATTATTAAAAATGGGCTAAATAAGGCATAACAACAGGAGATGAACAATCTGACCTCTGAGAGGAGAAAGGGAATATTGTACAGAGAATTTGAGTAAACCATGAGGAAAGTGTCGACTCCGTAGAAGAAGACATAGAGGGTGACCAGCTTGATGACGCTCTTGGCTGCCTTTCTCTCGGCCGTCTCATTTGGGTTCTGGCTCGTGCTGCGGACATACTGCATCTTGTCTCTGTGTCTCTTCAGAACATACAAGATATAAACACTGCTAAGGAGCATGAGTCCCACGAAGAAACTGTCATGGCCACTTATGGTAAGCAAATAAATTGAGAAAAACTTGGGACCACGGTATATTGTATAACAGATTCCATTGTGAAAGATGGCTTTTAAATTGGTACCATTTCTTGGAGCAAATGTTTTTAAGGAAAATTCTACGTACAAAGCCATGTTAAATAGCCAGAAACCTATAATGTGAGGGGTGATGTATTTCTGTGCTCTGGATTTAAAAGGAGACCATCGAGCAGGAGCGAGAGTGATGGCCTGAATTATACTGAGTAAACTCGTCACACAAATGGAAACTCCACGGGCCGTCCTGTAGACATAAAGCACTAACTTACAGCCAATGTCATCTAAGAAATATTTAAATCCAAAATCTTTCATTATCTGTGGTGGTATCCTTATGAGAAGCCCCAGCATGTTGGCAAAGACTAAGTGGCACAGAACTGTGTCTATAGGTTTGAGGTCCTTTTCAGTGTGGGCGATATGGGCATAAGCTATCAGGATGAAGGCATTGCCCAGAGCACCAATGCTTGTCTGCAAGAGGAAGAAGATGACCTTGATGGTGGAGAGGAGATCCATGGTCTGCCAACATCTGCTACTGAGGCAAAATAGTGATCGTCTCTAGCCTGGAAGTATCTTTAAGAAAGGAAAAGAATTGATTGATTATTTACAGAAATGTTCACACTGGGTTAAATCCAAGGGTATTTTTTATCTACTGACCTTGTACCAATTCTCAAAGACAATGCACACAAACGCATTCACTTTGAAACCTGCCATGGATCAAGGAACCTGCCAATGAGGGTCACTTATCAAATTGTGTGAGAGCCCTAAAGCCCACGATAACATCACAACACATGTGATAAATAATGCATCGCGAGATGCATATGCACATTTTCAAAATGTAGTCAAAGGGGAGGAGTTTGGGTGGAGTTTATGAAAATGAGGGGTGTTTAACGATGTGTGCGAAAGCATAACGCATGTTATCGCTGGAAACAACTACCTTTCTTCCTGGTGTTCTGCTGTGCGAGATGCCTGAAACGGGATTTACAAGAAATATCGCAAATCCCGTTTCAAGAAGGAGAGGAGAGAGACGGAGAGGAGAGAAGTGTAAGAGAGAGAGCGAGAGCGCCTCTGGGGTGGGACACATATTAGACAACTTTTTATACCATTGTAGGAGGGTCAACTACTAACGCGAGGTGAGATTTTGGTGGTGGTCTAGGATTTGGAGGACAGTTTTACATGCACAGAGATATGAACAGCCAGTATACATCAGCAAAGATTTCATGTGATTTGGCATGAGAAAAGGTCCCTAAAGATGAGATTTGTACATTGTACTCTTGACCTAGCTTGATAGCACACAAGATTTATTTATTTTTATTTATTTATCGAGTTTTATATACCGTCCGGTTTCGCCATCACAACGGTTTACAAAGTTTTGATGTTTAACAGAGTGTTTAAAACTACATATGCTTGTTAACATATTTATCTTATTCATTATCAACATAGTTTGATTGTTAAATTGTACAGGTTAAATTATGTGCTTTGGATTGGTTCTGCATGTTTATATGGGCCGGTAGTTAGGGAGGTTATAACATAGACTCATAGGTTGTTTTGGTAGGCTTTGGTGAACATCCAAGTTTTTAGTTATTTTTTGAAGGTTTTTAAATTTTGTTATGCTCTCAGTGTGGTTGGGAGGGTGTTCCATAGTTCGGGGCTTCCTAGGGATATGGCTCTCTTCCGAGCTGAGGTAAGTTGTTTGTGACGAGCAGGTGGAATTTTTAATAGACCTTTGTTAGCTGAGCGGAGATTTCGGTTTGGAGAGTGGAGTTTTATGGATGCACTTAGCCAATTTGTTTGTTTTTCATATATTATTTATATATAGATAGGATGAGAGTACAATTATGAATTTTTGTTCTCACCTTTTTTTATTTGTAAACTGCTTAGATCTCACAAAACATTTGTATAGGTGGTATATAAACGATTTCAAATAAATAAATAAATAAATAGATAGGGCAGTAATAAGGTTGTTTTTTTTTTTTTTTTAAATTCTGAGATTAGTTACATGCCTTAAATTCATCTTCTGTGATAGTTTGCCATGCTATGGTACAATTTTGGCCTTAGGGTCACTGACCTATTGTAAATCTATTTACTTCTCAAGGGTCAGCTGAAGGCGCTGCAGCACATTTGAGCACTGGCTGTAGTTGAAAGGATCAGGTTGGATTAGCTTCACTGGCTACCGGTTGCATTTAAAAAAAAAGATGTGTTTCTTGTTTAATTTATAGAACTGTTAAGGAGTTAATTTTTGAAAGATTTCCTCATGTAAAATCAGCATATGCACACGTAAGTAGTGTGTATGGGCATATGTGCTACGTAGGTGTGTGTACACTTGTGGTGTTGCAGAGTTAACAGGGAAAAAAGGTGCAGCTTAAGGGTTTTTCTGGGGTGACGTTGCTACTTTGTAAGCAGTATTTGCACAAACATTTCCAAACTTGTCCATACATTTTTATACCTGTTAATTAAGTTGTGGAAGGTAACTTGTCTACTGTCTGTTGCTTTTGGGTCACAGCTCAAGGTGAAGTGCTGGAGGGTCTGAGCAAACTGCTGGATTACTGGGTGAACTGGTAGGGGGGGTTAGTGAACTGATGATTACAAGTAAATACAAAAGTATTTTCTAGGGAAAGTGTGAAATGGGATGAATGAGGACATTTCCGATTCATTCCGAATGGAACGAACCGAAAATGGCCTCTCTCAAAAATACCTGAACATTTGTGGGTGTTTTTGTGAAAAATTTAAAAAATATGTCCTCCCTGAGGCCCTTCAACCCTCCTTCTGCACTCCACTACATCCCAGGGGCCCAGGCCTCCCTGAGCCCTTCTGACCCCCTTCTACTCGTTAAAACCCAGTCTGAGGCCTTGCCCTCCCCAGACCCCATTCTGCCCTCCCCCTTTCCATGAGTCCTGAATGAAAGCACAAAAAGGGCGAGAGCAAATCCACTGCTGTGATCTTTAAAAATGGTGGCAGCAGGCCCGACCCTGGCACCAAAGTGATATCAGGTATGGCCGACACCATTGTGCTGTATGTCCAGGAGGGAAATCGGAGAAGCCCGGGCTGGTCCTGGCTCAGCCCAACTGGGTAGGGCCGGGTCCCAGGGAATCTTGTAGGGTGGGAGGGTCTCATTTGTTTGGTTGTTTTTTTATTTTGCTGCTTTTTTTTTTATTTTTTAAATAGTTAAATGGGGGGGCGGGGGGGAGGGTTCAGTTTGGAAAATAAACCGACCTGAAAAAAAAAAAATTAAACAAATTGAAAAAATGAACCCCTCCCAAAACTGAAAAAATGAATTGAACAAAAAATGTTGTCCTGCACATCCATAGCGTTTTCTGAAGCAGACCACATGCATTCTGTATAAAGTAGCTGCCTCCGCATTTAATTCTGCTTTATTACCTGCACATTACAATTATTAAAGCGCTTAAAATATATTCTTGTAATTTTATGAAATGGATAGAGAAAATATGCATTTTCCTGCATCGCAGAAACACACAGTGTTTTATAAAGTCTGCAGCTCCCACTTACGCTCACATTTGGTGACTTAGGCAGCCTATAGAAAATTGGGATCTATGTGAGGAAAGCCCTGAAAGATCTCATGCAATCGTACTGTCCAGCCAAGACCTTTTATTCTGCTGGCAAGCATCTTTGCTTCTTCCTTCTTTTAAGAACTATCAATTACAGGACATCAGGAACTGTGCCCCAGGTTATGGGATGCTCTCCCACTGCATAGAGAGAAGAGGCTGGCCCATTATCCTTTAGGAAAAAATGTAAGACATTTTTGTTTTTGCAAGCATTTGTAACTGCTCTTTGCTCTTGTTTTTTTTTAGCATACTGTGTTTTCTTGAGATAGGTTTTCATATATTTTATGTGTATTGTGTTGCGGAGTGCTCGGAGAGCGATCCCACTTCCTGAGAGAGGTGTGTCCTTGGGCCGCGGCTCGACCCCAGAGGATTCCGAAGAGGGCCGCGGGAGGCGTGGCATGCCCGAGCATGGGTAGGACGGAAGCAAGACTGGAGTGATGACCAGGCGACAGGCCCTCCTCCGGACCTGCACGCTTCGGAAGACCCAACAACGCAATGTTGGTCTTGTGAACAGTCCTCCGACCATTCTCAGCCCTTTCGGACCTGCCGCAGGGTACGGCACGAAGCGGCAGGCCAGACGGAGGCCAGGACAGCAAAGACTGGAACATAGATTCAGACGAGACTCAGAAGCAGGGTATTGGAAGTGCAGATGTAGACTCAGAAGCAGTGTACTGGGAGTGCAGACGTAGACTCAGAAGCAAGGTACTGAAAGTGTAGACGAAGACTCAGAGACAAGATACTGGGCGTGCTAACGTAGACTCAGAAGCAAGGTACTGGACGTGCTGACGTAGACTCAGAAGCAGTGTACTGGGAGTGCAGACGTAGACTCAGAAGCAAGGTACTGAAAGTGTAGACGAAGACTCAGAGACAAGATACTGGGCGTGCTAACGTAGACTCAGAAGCAAGGTACTGGACGTGCTGACGTAGACTCAGAAGCAGTGTACTGGGAGTGCAGACGTAGACTCAGAAGCAAGGTACTGAAAGTGTAGACGAAGACTCAGAGACAAGATACTGGGCGTGCTAACGTAGACTCAGAAGCAAGGTACTGGATGTGCTGACGTAGACTCAGAAGCAGTGTACTGGGAGTGCAGACGTAGACTCAGAAGCAAAGTACTGAAAGTGTAGACGAAGACTCAGAGACAAGATACTGGGTGTGCTAACAGACTCAGAAGCAAGGTACTGGACGTGCTGACGTAGACTCAGAAGCAGTGTACTGGAAGTGCAGAGGTAGATTCAAAGGCGGGGTACTGAAGATGCTGAGGTAGGTTCAGAAACGAGGTACTGAAAGTGCAGATGTAGACTCAGGAACAAGGGCTGAAGGAAGACATGGGCACTGTCCCTCAGGGCACCCCGCTCAGACCACTCCTGGGACTGAGTCAAGGGCCACCCTGTCCCAGGCGTCCCCAACACTGCCTTGGAGGGCAGGTCACGGACCACGCTGAGAACAGGAGAATGCAGGAGAGATCCAGGCGAAGTGAACTCCGATGCTGGGATACTGACATCCGAAGCCCCGTCGGCTGGCAGGAAAGGAAGCTCCAAAGCACAGGGACGAATCCCACCTGTTGGCCACTCCAGGGCCCAACAGGCCAGAAGGCTCAGGAGCCAGACGAAGACAAAGGGCAGAACATATGGGACTGGATCAGGAACTGGATCTGGCACCGACATCAAGGTAACAGGGAAGAAGCTGGTTTGCTGCACACCGGCAGCCAAAACAGGTTACAGGGTCAGGAACAAGGACTTCTCAGAGAGTTAAAAATGGGGTACATGGCTTGCATCACAGATGGCCCTAATCAGCCCGCCCCGAGGGCTGGTCACGGACCATGGCGTGGCTTGCCGCGAGGTACCAGGACATTGGAGGACACAGGATCAAGGTGCTAGCTTTTAGAAACGAGGTACATGGCTTGCATCACAGATGGCCCTAAACAGCCCGCCCCGAGGGCTGGTCACGGACCACGGCGTGGCTTGCCGCGAGGTACCAGGACATTGGAGAACACAGGATCAAGGTGCTAGCTTTCAAGAGATTCAAGAACAAGGAACTTAGCTTTCAGGCGAGTTTCAGGATCAAGGTGCAAGGCTTGTAATATCTGGGCTGGATCATGGAATCAGACCTCAAGGCAGGACCAGGAACAGGCTAACATCGGGACTGGAACAACTGAAGACATCAGGACTGGAACAACTGGAAACATCAGGACTGGAACAACAGGACAAGAAGCTCTGACAGAAAACATAGAACACTTAGACCTTGCAGAAGGCTGGAACTCAAGGCAGCTCCTGGAACGAGGATCTCAGGAGTGACCAACTCCTTGCAAAGGCAAAGACAGACTGAACGTTCAATCCCTTTGTAGAGCTGAGGTGGACAACGCCCAGGGAGGAGCCAGCAGGGGCCACACCTGGCTGGCCCTTGAAGAACAGACGAGAGGCGCGCGCTCGCGCCCTAGGAAGCTGGAAAGATGAGTGCTGGAAGCTGGTGGCGTCCTCAGCCACGTGGAGGACCCATGGAAGCAGGCAAGCAGCGAAGCAGGCCTGCCCTGGAGCTGGAGAAGGCTGACTGCAGGAGGCTGGAAGGGCGGTTGCAGACCGCAGGCAAGATGGAAAGCTGCAGGCACCGGCAGGGAGGCCCTCCCTGCTGGCTGAGGACCCCGGGAGCGGCAGAGCACGCCGGGGAGAGCCAGGAGAGACAGCGGGGGTCCCAACCACGAGGAAGCGCTCGCGGCGGGTCGGCCCCGCTGCACGGAGCAGAAGACGGCCGGGGGGGGGGGGGGGGAGCCCGGACGCCCAGGAGGGACCGCCGCAGCGTCAGCAGCGTCAGCGGCCCGACTGGCCGCGTAGAGGTGAGGGCCTGCCCGCGCTCCTCGCGGGCAGGATCGTAACATATTGTTTATGTGTTTTTGATCAGTTTGGTTGCTTTGGCTATCTTGATGCTTTATATATAATCTGCCTTGATTAATTTCTTGTATAAGGTGGAATAAAAAGTTTTAAATAAATAAACGATTTCCTTTTTTTTTTTTCAAGCTGTTCAAAATATGCAATTAGCATTTTTTCTCTTGCATTTCAAGATTTTGTTCCAGACTTTTACCTGACCTTGTCTCAGCTCTCTGCAGCTTCTTCAGTAGAGTGTTGACATCTCTTTTAGTCAGGATCCCTTGCAGTTTCTTATCTGACAGGGTTTGGGTGCACCATGGAGATCTTGCTTGAACTTGTGAAGGAGGTAAGATGGCTACTGCTACTGCGGGAACCCCTGTTGGCCAAAGCCAGCAGATTTAGGGCTGAAGACCAGGGTATGCTGACTGGGGAGGGAAGGGGAACACATAACAAGGGAAAAACAGGAGTATAAGGAGCATAAGATGTGCCATGCTGGGTCAGACCAAATGTCATCGAGTCCAGCATCCTGCATCTGACAATGGCCAGTCCAGGTCACAAGTACCCATCAGATCCCAAACGGTAGATCCTGTGGCTATCCCCAAGTCTAGCTGGCTAATAATTATTTAAGGACTTTTCCTCCAGGAACTTGTTCAAATCCCTTTTAAAACCAGCAGTGCTAGTTGTCTTGACCACATCCACTGGCAACAAATTCCACAGCGTAATTGTGTGTTTGGTGTGAAAGTGCTGTCTATTAGTTTCACAGCGTGTCCTGTAGTCCTGGTACTACTGGAAAGGGTACATAACTGTTTCCTATTTACTCATAATTTTATAAAGAGCTGGAGGAGGTGAGGTTCAGATTTCTGCATGGCCAGCTAGATCTGTCATCCTTAAAAGTCAGCTCTCATACTAATCAGATAGCAATAGCTCTGGACCTTGCCTGTCAGTGTCTGCATGCACAAAGGGCAATTTTGAGTACTACTCCCTATATCACTGTCATCAACATCAAACAAAATAGAGAGACAATAAATTCTGCATGCAAGCAGAGCACAAGAACACAGATATCCGAGGAGACGGCAGAGAGAGTTCAGTAAAGGGAAGATTTCTGCAAGGCAGCAGTGATGCTCTCAGGTCCCTCTCTGCTACCCCAGCCCTAGCGCTTCAATGCTAAAAGTCTTTTTGCCTTTTAGGGATTTATTTTTCACCTAAGAATCTTCTTTGAACATAGAACAGCAAATGCCTTAGCTCCTGTAAATGAGTCTCAAGTCACTGCTTATTGAACTTGTATTTAATTAATTGACTTTGCATATTCATTGGAATGAAAAAAAATCAAAGATAAGAGCAGAAATCATGAACAGAAATAAGGATAATACTTTATTGTTATAATCATAATCTAATCATTTTTCAATCGAGGCTTCTCATCCCCACAGCGTTCTCAGTGTCTTGTGACTCTAGATTTTTTCTGCAGTCTAAGTATCAGAAATCTGCTGCCACATCATCCTCCACAGAAGTGGCTGCACCTGTGTTTCTGATATTCTGTAATGCCAACCAATTCAGGATCCCATAAAAATGAAAGACACTATAAAATATTAAGTTACTGTTATCATCAAAATACCAAACGATGTCCCTCAACCCCACAAACTCAAGGCATTTTAAAAAAAATCCTTCAAATGCCAACAAACAGACAAAAGACAAGGGAATGGAATATAGGGAGAAGCAAGGTCACATCCAAAGCAATCAGAAGGTCAGAGCTAGGAGGTGAGCTGGGTCACTGATCATGGCCATCGCCTTCCCTTACAATGATGCCATCCCACTGCCCCCTGAGATCAGAGAGACGTGCAGAAGCGATAGAGTATGGCCTTACCTGAAGCAGGGACCTCTGCTGCCTTTGATGTTGACTCTTCAGGCCCTGGAAATTAGCCACTAATAATGCGTAAACCTAGAAGTGTATTTGTACTTTTTAGAGATTTCCCCAGGAGAACTTTTGTTTGTGCAGTGCTAAGTGCCAAATTTTGTATTTCATTAATTGCACTTTTGCAGAAGATCCCGAGCGTGTACAGTAAATGATTTCCTACAACTATAATGTTTCTTTAATGTCCCAGGAGCAAATGTGCATTGTTCAGCTCACCTGTACTGATGGTCTAATGCCCTGCATTATTATAATTGATATACAAGGTGCATAACAGTACAGATGGGTTAGGGATGGGCAGGTTGATATGGACCTTCCTCCTTGATGGATTTACATCTCCTCTGGCCAGATGGGAGAATGGTGGCAGATAAGGTTCAATGTGGCAAATGTCTAGCCTAACATGATTCTAGGGCAGGGGTAGGCAACTCCAGTCCTGGAGTGCCACAAACAGGTCTTCTTTTTAGGATATCCACAATGAATATATATGAGAGATATTTGCACAAACGGAGGCACTGCATGCAAATATAGTTCATGCATATTCATGATGGATATCCTGAAAACCAGACCTGTTTATAGCACTCCAGGACCAGAGTTGTCTACCCCTGTACTAGAGGCACATGAGTAGGAATATAGAGTAAGTAACGAATAGGTCAATACCATCAGTCACTAACCAGACTAAAGATCTGGGAATATTAGTTGAAACTAGGCCAGGAATCAGTGTTAGGGCTGACGTCACCATCATTGTGTCCCAGGGCAGAAACTAAGGATTGGGCCTAGTCAGTGCCAGGCATCCTGAAACCATGCCTCATAGGGATGTGTATTTATTTAAAACAAATGCCTAAAATGCAACAAAT
The DNA here is from genome assembly GCF_901001135.1 of Rhinatrema bivittatum. Lineage (NCBI taxonomy): Eukaryota > Metazoa > Chordata > Amphibia > Gymnophiona > Rhinatrematidae > Rhinatrema > Rhinatrema bivittatum. The sequence goes on along the minus strand of NC_042626.1, from coordinate 7,149,174 downwards.
GAGGCCATTTTAGGTTTATTCCAAATGGAACAAACGTTACCAATTACACCTGCTGAAATGTCCACACAAATTTCCAGTGAAAATCTGGCTAAATCCAAGCTTCTCCTCAACTCCGCCCCCAGGAACAGCTCTGCTCAGCCCGAGTAAACTTACGTACGAACAGGAAATATGCACAGTGTCAGGAGGGCAATTAAAACAAAAAAAACATTTCTGCGGGTTGACCATTGTTTTATCCACTGAAATACTTCTGAAAATTACCCTTGAAATTGCAAGCCGCACAAATTTAGCAAGGTAAAAAAAAAAGGGCCTGCTGGAAGGTGTTCCTGGGACAAGCTTTCAGATTTCGTCTGTTAGTATTGCTATTCAGTGCTAACCAGCTGGGTATAACCCCAGCCACGCAAATGGCAGGCCTAACCCTACCCATACTCCGCTTAAGAAGAGAACAGGGGGAAATGTGCATGTATTTTCTCTCAGCTTTTCATTATATATTTAATTTAATTTAAACTGCATCTGATCAAAAGAGATATTGTACGAGGTTAGAATGAGAAGTGCCTTCGGTTAAGCCAAGAGTAGGTATCCAGTGAATGTCTTTCTGTGACCCATGATGGCCGCAGTCTGGAGGGCATTATTGCTAGCCTAGGCTTCCTTTTAAACCAGATATGATGTTTCGTATCCACTGTGCACTGTTCATTTCCCATGGTAGCAAATACAAGAAATTCTTGTTCTGTTCATTTTAAGAAAGCCCATACAGGAGAAATTAATCTCCCCAGGAACAAGGAGAGATTTGGACATGGACTAGCCACAATGCAGAGTTCTTGCCTTTAGGCCCACAAGATTATTAATATGCATGTTAGAAGAGTTTGCTTCTTGTGAATTATTTATATCTTTGAGGTATTTGAATATCTCTGTCATATCCTCCCTCCCGCCTCTCCTCTTTAGTATACAGACAGAAACAAAAATGTGATAGCCCATCTAGTCTGCCCATCTAGTCTGCCCATCCACACCAATTATTCAGCTTTACAATCCTTGCCACTCCCTCAGAGATAATCTGAAGTCCATATTCAACCACTATTCAGCTGAACAACTTCGCTGGATAAACATATCCGGCAAACTTGTCTAGGATATTCGGTGGTGTATCTGCATCTCTGAATATACCGAATAATTAATAGCCGAATAAGATTATCTGGCTAACTTTAGACCTGCTCAATACTAGGTCTAAGTTATCTGGCTAAGGAGTGAATTTTCAAAACATTTACATTTATTTATTTATTTATTTATTTACTTACATGCATAAAATTAGAATACACATGTGCGTAAGTAGCTTGTACTCAAGTGCATGCTATTTTATAAACATGAAAAATATGCATGGTCTCACATGCCATAAAAGCAGTGGTCCAGAAGTGTTGTGGATCAGGGCCAAGAGAGATGCGTGCAAGTTGCTTGTTTGGAAGAGACTTACATGTGTACATTTGGCAACTTATTCGCATAATTTCACACTTGCTAATTATTTTTGTGCAATTGATATCTGACTCTTCTTTCAGTTGGGTGGGAGGTCTGGGTGAACTAGGGGGAGATCAGGATTAAGAACTAGGAGGGTCTCAATGACCTAGAGAAGAACTGGGTGAACTGGTGGAGGTATTGACAAACTGGTGATTTCAATTACACATCTGTGTTTTAAAATATACCAACTTACGCATGAAAATCAGGGTTTTACATGAGTGAACATGTTCAATGCATTGACATACACGCTACCAATGCATGCAGAAGTTCGCGCATAACCATACATATGCACGTATATTAGGGGGCAGACATACATGTATTTTATAATTTGTGTGTATCTGATACATGCAGTTTATAAAATACTGTAGGAAATCTCCATGTGGCCTTATACATGCGAATATGCAGCTATGCAGAGTGGTTTGAAAGTTATCCTCCCTCTTAGTCAGATAAGTCTAAATATCACCACTTAGCCAGATAAGTAGCCATGCCCCAAAATGCCCCGTCCTACCTACCACTTCGCCACTTAGTCAGATAACTATTTAGCCTGATAAATAGCTAAATGGCAGCTGCTCAGTGCTGCTAAATATTCAAACAGCACCACTTAGCCAGATAAGTCCAAATGTATCTGGCTAAGTGGTGTTGAATATCGACCTCTCAGTGTTTATCCCATGCTTTCTTGAATTCAGCTACTGTCCTTGTCTCCACCCGCATGGGGAGATTGTTGTTCATCCAGCACCCTCACTGTATAGAAATATAGATTACTCCTGAGTCTACTCCCTTTCACCCTCATTCCATGACCCCTTTCTAGAGTCTCCTTTCCTTTAAAAGAGGCTCACCCCCTGTGTATGGAAACCTTGATTGAAATGCCTATATCACATTTCTGTCCTAGGTCATTATGTTTCATCTCATAGGGCTTTTGATACAGATCCTGCAAACCATTTTTGTAGCCCTTCTGTGGATTTCTCAATTTATTTATTTATTTATTTATTTAACTTTATATACCGACTTTCAACATAATATCAAGGCAGTTAACAATGATTAGAATTTGCAGTAGCAGAATTCATAAAAACCAAGAACTCGTAAAACAGGTAACTCACTAAAAACTCACTAAAAATTACATAGTTGATTCCAATATAGTAATAAGCTAAAAATAAATAAAATCCATTAGATTAAAAACTTAAAACATAAAAACAAAATAAAAGTCTTAAAACAAATTTTCCCATTTAAGCCCTTCTAGCTACCCCTCTATCATTAACCAGGCCTAAACCTTGGCAGTTCTTGTCATGTTTTACGCCTTATTATCCCTGTGAACCCTTAGTATCTCCTATTATCATCCCATTAGCAAAGTAAGAGAAAGAAGGAATCAGTTGGCCTCATTTAAAGCTCGTTGAAAAAGCCAGGTCTTAATCTGCTTTTTAAAGCTATTGATATTCTCCTCCAATCGAATATCAACAGGAAGGGAGTTCCACAACCCAGGACCAGCCAGGGACAATGCTCTCTCTCTAACGGAACCCAAGTGGGCTAGTTTGGGTGACGGGATTGAAAGTAGAGCTTGCCCATGTTCTATCTGTATATTCACACATGGAAGAGATTGCTTGGCCAGTTATCAATAAGGCTCTTGGATAAACTTACAGTATTTCTGCTAAAAGAATGTTTCTTTAAATAAACCACTATCATAGGGGTTATGCTCTAACAGAGTATGTGTCGTAGAGAGGGATTATGATGTTAGCAAACCTAAATCAGCTGGATGAAGATTTAACACATTTGACCTCATAACTCATATTAACACAGCCCAACAGTATACCCTGAACACATAGTGAAATATAATATACAGCAAATTTTATTATTTAGAGTAAGAGGGATTTAGCACCAAGAGAGGCAATAACGTCGGGAGAGGAAATATTTGGTATTCTATGCCACTAAAAATTGATGAAGTCAATGATAACAACTGTTACAACATTAAGAATTAGCATCAAAGCGAAGGTCAGTTTGTCCCGATATACTTTGAGATGCTTTTCATAGAACGCAGTTTTTTCTTCGCTGAACACCTCAAACCATGTTGAATCTTCTTGTTGGTTAAAATAATGACAACAGGGCTGATGGCAGAATAACAAGAATCAAAAAAGATCCTTGCATCGGTAAATCTGGGAGAGATGGGGGACATGCAGAGTGTGAAAATCCAAAACATACTGTCCAATCCAAAACTGAAAATGTACATAAGGACCAGAGTGGCCACCGCTTTTGCTGCTCGTATTTCCGCATGCTTGTGCACATTATGCAAGCCCTGGATCTGCTTCCCATGCTGGTAGAAGACATAGAGGAGGTAGCCACTGGCTAACGACATGAGGGACAAGAAGAATAAGTCTCGGGCAACAAAGATGATTCCATTGCCAACATACAGAAAATAATTTGGGAAGACCACGAAGCAAAAGTCATAACTCAAGATGTACTTATCAGACGTGGAGTTAACCTGGACTTGGGAGTATACCAACCGGGTACTACAGATCAGTAGGTTAAAACACCAGAGGCCGATAATGATGGAGGAGAGATTATCAAGCACTTTCTGCCTCATGTGGAGCCATCGTTGAGGGGATGGAGCCACAGTAAGGCACTGGAAACAGCCCAGCAGTGAGGTAATGCAGATGGACATAGCCCTCCCCACGCAGTAAAAGTAGAGGCTCAGCTTGCAGGTCAGGTCGTTGTAAACCTTTTGGAGTCCAGAAGCTTCCAGGGTGAGAGGGAACCCCCAGGTGAGGACCACCAGAAGGTTGGATAGCGCCAACTTGCTGAGGATGATCTCGCTAGTAGAGATTTTTCGGTGGCAGGTCAAGGCATGGACAAAGACAAACAAAATGATCAGATTTCCAGGAATTCCTATCACATCTAAGGACATAAAGCCAACTAAATTGAGAATAAACCAGATGCCCATGGTTTATGTTGGGTAACAGCAGAGGAAGTTTCCTGTCTTCTACAGTCCTGAAAGACAATGAGGATTGAATCCATTAATGTTAAAAAATCAGCAGTGTGTAACTTTTGCACCTAAGGAGAACTGGGGAAGAAACATTTGGGGGCACAGTCTACAGGCAATGAACTGCTGAAATTAGTTCCAATGTATTTTTCCAATATATTTTAGCAGTGAGGAAATTCCGCACTACAAGGAGTAAGTATAAATGCAGTGTAGCCAAATTATATCCATGTTGTCAAGAGCATTTAGTCTGTTCCTTGTTTTCTTACTCTGGCATAATGTATTCGGGTACTTGGCTGTCCTACTGTAGTCATGTGAATTTTGATGCATTTGAGTTGACAGTGCTGTAAAGGTGTGCGTCATAAGGATATCAGGGCAAGAACTTATGGAATGATACCATGGGGTGAATTTTCAAAGAGTTCTGCACATAAAAATTAGCAGAGATGTGCGTAAGTTGCTACTACTCGCGTACAGATTATTTTCAAAACATCAAACATATCCACTTTCTTGTGCACATATACACATGTAAAAAGGGGGTGGTCTAGAGCAGTGGTCCCCAACCCTGTCCTGGGGGCTCACCAGCCAGTCGGGTTTTCAAGATATCCACAATGAATATGCATGAGAGAAAATTTGCATGCACTGCCTCCATAACATGCAAATTTTCTCTCATGCATATTCATTGTGGATATCCTGAAAACCTGATGGGCTGATGGGCCCCCAGGACAGGGTTGGGGACCACTGGTCTAGTGGATCCCAGGATGGGGCCAACATTTATGCATGTACATTTTAACAGACACCCACATAGATTTTCCAACTTGTGTAATTTTACACCTGCTAAATATCTTGCATAAGTGATATTAAACGTGTTTATTATGCACTCTTGGTTGGATGGGAGGTTTGGGTGTTCAGGCTGAAGAACCAGGAAGATCTCAATGACCTGGAGAAGGACTGGGTGACCTGGGGGGTAATCAGTAAAACTGGTAATTTCAAATATGCGCACGTTTTAAAATATACCGACTTGTACGCATAAATCTCAGTTTATGCTGGTAAGTCTTACTTTATTGTTACACATAAAATGTATGTGCATATATTTTTAAAACAAGTAGGAAAAGTTCGCATTTTCAATTCACTGAATGTACTTGTGCATAAGCCTAGATATGCATTCATGTCATGGGGTATAAATAAGCATGTTTTATAATACCCACAAATCTGATATGCATGGGTTATAAAATACTATCTTAGATCTATGTGTGGCCATAAGCTGACATGTGCAGTTTGAAAGTTATCGTCCTGTCTTTATTGTTATTTGCACCTTTTCATCTTTTGAAAATGTAAAGAAACAAAATATCAGAGAAAAAATTACAAGAAATTCAGTGCTAGCCGGCTAAATTTGTGTGGACAACACTTTCTGCACAAGATTTAATGGATATTCAGATGTACATTTAATGGGATAAGTTTGGCTATTTGGACAAAGATAATCAGCCAAAATTAATTTTCTCTGCTCTGCCACCGCTGAATATTGATCCATCCCCTCTAGTGATTTAGCCAGTCTGCAAGGGGAAAGCTAAGAAAATCCTGCAGAAAATCTGCCAGCAAGGAGTGAATATTATTTGAAAGTTGAATTTTCAAAATGTAGCATGTGTAAAATATAGCATATATGCGCACAAGTAACCTACATATTCCTTATTTTATAAAAGTAAAAAATACGTGATTATATTCACTTTCGTGAGCTCATATACGCGTTTAAAAAAAGAGGGCAGTCTGGGGCAGAATAACAGTTACGTGTATAAGTTGCTGTTTTAAAAGACATGTATGTATTTCCAACTTCGTCCCATATTTTTACATCTACTAATTATCTGCCATAAGTGATATTAAATGTGTTTATTGGGAGTTACTGACAGGGTGGTTCTGGGTAGACTTGGAGAGTTCAGGCTGAAGGACCAGGAGAAGGACTGAACTAACTGGTGGATTAATTGGCAAACTGGTTAATTTCCACGATGTGCTTATGTTTTAAAATTGGATGACTTACGCATGTAAACTGCTACTTATGTAAGACATACATATTTTCATGCATAAAATGCATGCACGTACAGATTTAAAATAGGTGAGTAAAGCATGCGCGATAAAGCCATTGATATACCTGGTTTCAGTGCATTCGCACGTAAGCCTACGTTCACGCATGGTAGCATTACACGCATTTTATAAAACATGCACATACCATATGCGCGCATTGCAAAATACTATACCAAATATACGCACAGCCACATGCATGCGTTATATGCCAGCGCGCACAGTTGTTTAAAGTTACCCTCTAAGCCACGGCGGAGGTGGAGAGAGAGAAAGCTGATCTAAATCAACCCCTCTAGTTATACTTTTCATCCATTATAATGACTACAAATCTTTAGTGATGTCAGTTTTATTCCGAATACCTCAGAATGTTTCTGTAACACCACCCCCATAAACCAACATCGATTCAAAGTGCCCCTCTAGAGTGGTACATGTATTGTTCCTGCTCTTTTATTACTGTTGCGACCGTAGGTCTACGACGGCTTCGCCTCGCCTACCTCACTCTTCTTGCGGCTCCTCCCGCTCACCTTGGACTACTGGCTGCTGCGGCTTCTGTCTGCCGACCTCTCCGGCGTTCCTGGACCGGCTTTGGTGCTGCTTCCCGCCATGCTCCTCCAAGGTACCATAGGGTGTGTGCGCACATGCCACCCTCATCTTTATTTTCTCGTTGGCGCGAACCTCAGGGGCGTCCCCCTCAGATGACGTCACACTGACCGGATATTTAAGCCTACAACTTTTGCTAGCTAATCGAGTTAGCAACCGGAATACTACGGATGGGATTCGCTCTCCGTACCGAAGCTACTCTGCTACTCCAGCGTTTATCTGGAACTCTTTTTGCTAACGAGGTACCCGCTCCTCGGGGGCCTCTTCTGCTTCTTTTAGGTGCTATCAGGAAACCCACACTCGCTCCTCGAGGACCCATGTTCCCTGAGTCGCTGCCTGCATCTACAACCCTTTCTATTTGGAAGACGTCAATAACAGTTTCCATCTGCGAGTACAACTACCATCTGTTCCACAGTACTGCTTCCCTGGAACCAGGTACTCGCTCCTCGAGGGCCTGTTCTCTGTTCCAGTGTCAGACCTCTTGTCTAGTGGAACCGCTGTGTGAGTACAATACCACTGAGTCTCTCTACTCCAAGGGATCAGGTACTCGCTCCTCGAGGGCCTGCTCTCCCTGTCTTGGAGCTTCTCCTATTCTACCTGGGACTCTGTATGTCTCTCACTGTGTACTCATAACTCTCAGTCTCTTTCCACTACAGCACAGCCAAGCAGAGGATTCGCTGTCCCAGCGTCCTGTGGGATACTCGCCCAGCTGGGCTCAACATCTACTACTCACTACTGCCACCTCTGGTGGTTTCCAAAACTGTTTAAATAAAGATTCAGATCTGTGTTTGTGTGTCCAGAGTCTCTAGCCTGACACCGTGATCCCTCACGGGACTGCCCCCCGTGGGTGTGGTCAGCTGCCACAGTGTCCAAGGATCCACCCAAACATCAATAACCATAACAATTACCCTCTTATATAATGACTGTGACCCTGAGTGTAATCGTAATAAGGGTTTCCAGTCCTAGTTATTTTTCTGATTTTACATTACACAGCCTTTTGTAATACAGATCTAAGATTATAGGTGAATGAGAGGTTAATTTTTGCCAAACATGCAGACATGTCCCATGGGAGGTGGAGGGAGTTGTCCACAGATGCAGAAGCCCCACTATCAGTCATGCACTCGCCATCTTTTCCATGAACAAGGATTTCATGCCAGTTCACCACCGCAGCAACCAGCAGAGCAGAACAACACGTTTCATCACATCCTACAGACGAGGTCCTGACCATGGCTATGGGCTTGTTGAATGGACCCTTGGAAAAGGTTATGGAGAAGAAATAAAGGTAGTGAGGCTTGGCAATCTGCAGAAATTTTCAGTACTTATCCAGGGAGATACCGTTCTCAGGATCTCCACTAGGAGATAAAAACTGATAGTGACAAGGGCTGATTTCTGCCTTCCCCCTGAGGCACCACCATCAGGTTACTGCTGGAAGCAAAAGAAAGAGGCCGGGTATGGTGGACTCTTGAGCTCCCTCCAGCCTAGCCTTCCAGGACAGCCTGGGCACTGTTTCTTCTAAGAGGAGCACCTGTCTGTGTCATGGATAAACTTTCACTAGCTACGCTCCAGCACTGTGCGTCACTCATGAGCAATACTGGGGCTCCTTCTGCACTGCTACCTGACTTAGAGGGAACAGCAAACGTGAGAGCAACTGTTTTTATCCCTTTGACTGCAGGTGCAACTTTAAATAATGGAAACCAGACTCTGTTTGGCCTATGATCTCTCTTCACTTTGGAAGGAAAGGCAGATCCTCAGTGCTCCATTGGCATAAAGAACTTGTTTATCGAACAAGTGATTCCAGTTTACACAATGACATATGCACTGAGATTTCGATTGAAAAAAAAAACAAACAAACCACAAAAAAATGATCTTTGTCTTGCTTGCTTCCCTCAATATGGCACTGCTGCTAACTCCGGCCTTCCTACCCTCAATAAATGCACAGCACCTGGATAAAGGCAAGTTCTGATATACCAATACTTTCACCAGTAGCAACTGAAAAAAAACCCATTTCCTTTTCCTGCAGAATTGTTTCAGAATAATTCCTATCCTGCTAACTACTTCTTAATATAATTATGTTGTTCCACTTAACAACAAAAAATTATTTTCCAGTGAAACGTTACTCAAACCCTCTGGTTTCTAATACCTTAAGGGATGGACTTTGCATAGTGGTCTAATCTATATATCCTATCCTATGATCTAAAGTTTATTTTTAGCATGTATAGAAGAAGAAAGTAATTTGCTTAAAATATGTTGTTGGATCAGGTGCTTCCAGAGATGAAAACAATAACTTCAGTTTTCCTGTCTTGTACCAAGTTTACTGCAATTAATTGTTGCAGTTGCTATAATCAAATATTTGTCGAGTATGGATTATCAGCAGAATCAGAAAATGTATGTTCATGTCAGTAAAAAAGCCAACCAAAAGTGTCATCTTATGATGAACTGCATGTTTGGATTTATTCTTTGCTCCCTCTCAAGTACATTTTCAGAGGAGTCACACGTAAATATAATATACTATTGTAGCAGTTTTCAAAAGCCATTTACCTTCCTTCAGTGCACTTCACACGAGTAAAATCTATTGATGATTCAAGTGTATATATTATAGCAATTTTCCAAAGCCCTCTTACATGGCTAAAGTGCATTTACACATGTGAAAATCAGGCCCTTTCAGTTGTTCATGCTCTTTGAGGTTAGATCTCCAGGTTCCACATTCTTTATTTTGAAATTCCACTATTTTAAAATCTCATTGCAAGACCCAGTCCTGGTATCTCCTTCCCACTTTCTTACATTTCCCTTTCATCTATGCTTGGCAACCAACATATTGAGACTTCTAGGGGTTTCAATTGTATAATAGAAATACCTAGAGAAACGTTTCCAAAAATATTAATGAGAGACTCAGAATGCCAAGCCTTTGTAAATTATTTGGATAATGGATTGAGCTTAGATAATTACTGATTTTAAAGCTGAAGACAAATATACTGGCTCTTATTTTTATAGCTTAACAATTAACAGCAAAATGATAGATTTAATACCACCATAAAGTGTGTACGCAACTGGATTCATGCAAGTGAGAAGTAGCCCAGAACAGTAACTGAGAATCCCTCACCCTGTGACCTTGTTACACATTATAAGGTGTGATTATATCCTGCACCAGTTATGGGAGTCACCACCATAGATTTGATTCTGTATGACTACACAAATATCGTTTAAGGACAGAGTACTCTCCTAGCCCTTTTGTACATGACGGACTACAACTATTTTAATTTATAGTAAGATAGGAGCCATTGAAAAAAAAGAATGGTGTTAATTGGCTATACCTACTGGGATGCCCTTTCTAATTTGTGCCAAACCCCAATTGTATTTATTTATTTATTTATGTAGTCATTCTTGATTCCATATCTTATCATTCAGAGACTTCAAGGCGAAACACAAAATACATGTAAATCATAGTATATATATTAGAAAAACCAATTAAACCCAACCCAAATATAGACAAGATAATCAATATAACAATACTTAAACATTCAGTAACTAACAATTCATAAGGTAAATGCTCAAAGATATATTGGAAATTTCCATCTCAGGTATATACCCACCTAAAATTAGTAAAGCTACCTTCATATAACCAAAGAAAAATTTACAAAAGAAAGATAAAAACAAAAAAATTACAAATGAACGTTGGCAAGGAGTTAACCACTCAGCTACCATCCTGTCTATCCTAGGAACGCTTATCGATAAAGCCAGGATTTTAGATGTTTCCTTAAAGAAAGATAAATTTGTGCTAAATGGATATGAACGGGGATTGAATTACAAACTACGAGGATTAACCATTCAATTGCCATCCTGTCTCTCCTGAGAAATTGTGACGCTTCCTTAAAAGAAAGGAGCTATGAAAAACAGAACTCAGAAATCAGAACCAGAGAAAATCCAGCAGTTCAAACAATAATCAATCCAGCAAATGCTTCCCTAGTGAGGGAAGACTGATTTTGTGCAGCACGGGTCACCTCTTTTTCATGGGATTATTTGAGATTATGTGAGAGTGCGGTATTTTCCTCGTCTTTGTTCCCTAGCTGCTATTATTTCTGCATTATGTGCAAATTGTTATCCTGGGATTGGGAGGGACAGAATCGATTTTGGTAACGAAAATATTGTATTTATGAGACTGAAAAGACATTTCAAAGACAATCCTGTAAACTCTGTCAGTGCAAAGAACGCAAGAGATAATTTCCAGGGATTAAAATTAAAACGCTGATTAAAAATGTTATTGTAAGAAATAAAAGCGGAGATTTTGCTATCAAGTTGGTGAGAACCAGGAGAGTCACTTGGATGCAATGAAATGACCCCCCCCTCCCCAAACTTTACATTTAAAATAAATAAGTTCATGGAAAAAATAAATAACCGGGTCTGAAAAGCATGGTGCAAAACTTAGACATCTTTCCTTTCTCCACCCAACCAAGACCTAAAACCAATTCCTCCAATACCTGGTACCGTCTTAAAGATGATCGGAAGAAAAAATGTATCTTTTCCCTTAACTATGTAAAAAATGTTTTCAAAAGGGAAAAAGATACATTTTTTTTTTCCGATCCTCTTTAAGAAGGCACCAGGTGTTGGAGGAAATGGTTGTGGGTCTTGGTTTCATGGGACGCTCCCTCCCCTTCTTCACAAGGGTCAGGGAAGGCAAGTGACAACAGCATATCCCCCAATGCAGCAAAGTCCTCCGCTACTGGAACCCGAAGCCAGGTGCTCTTTACCATCTCTACACACACACGCAAAGCAGCCCCTGCCTTCCCAGCTTCCTCCGTAAAATGTTAGCAGATGATTGGTAAATGTAGGCTGCATGGGAAAACTATAAAAACGATAAGATTTTTTTTTCCTGGCAGCAATATAGGAATGTAGCACTTATAGACCCCATACATAATATTCGGCTTCTGTAGGGCAAATTGTTTTTTCTTTTTGGACTTACCTTGTTTTAGTGTGAATGGACCTCGAACAGATGCTCCTTTGCCTCCTACCATGTTATATACAGTGCTAGCCAGCTGGGAATTGGTGCATTATGGCAATATTGCATTTTTGCACACCATGTCAACGTGGACTTGCAATACCCGAATTGAGATTGCAAAAGGAAATTTTCTTTAAAAACACGCGGAAAGAAGTTTGCAACTTTTGTTAATCAGGTGAAAAAAAAAAATTAATTGCAGCATAACTTTCACACCAGGGACACAATGAGGACCAGCTGGGTTGTCCCTAGGACAAATGTTTCCTTAATGGCGAAGTAGCGTCAGAACAAACCAAAGCTTGCACCGCGAGGGGATGGTTGTCATTCAGTATTAAATTCCATAAAGACCTGATTTCCAGGTGTCACTTTGCAGATTTACATCATGGTGAAAATAACGCTGGAATCAATAACACTAAATAGGCACCAAGACACCATAGAAGCACACACTGCAGAGATAATGTTGAGAAGGCACTGATTCACCTTCCTGCAAATTATACCAACCCGAATGAACACATCTACAGACTGTAACATTTATAATGGCCCTTTTGTGCAACACAACAACTATTTGCTTTGATCTTGTACATTACATTTAACAGCAAAGGTTGAATGGTCTTCTCCCAGACTCTTCTACTCACTTATCCATGGTGACTCATAGTAACTAAGTAAAATAGTAGATGAGAGCAGAAAAAGACTTATTGACTCCTTCAGTCTGCCCAGTTGTACCACACTGCTAAGGACATATCCCAGCTGCTAGGAGCTGTGATAGTTTTTGCTGTCTTCCTCATTGGTTATCATCTACTAACCTAGGTAGAGAAACATATAAGATCCCATACTTAACCCATACTTAATATTCCCCATATCTTACCATTCAACTTTATATAAACAGTTACAATAAATAGTGAGGCTGTTGGCTGAACCATCAACAAAATAGGTGCTTGTGACCTTACTGGATGGCAAGAACCTAACTGGTTTCGGGGACTACTGTAGCTTGGTCCTACCAAACTAGTTACCCCCATGGCCTGCTGTGTCACTAGGTCATGCTTCCTTTATCTGACCCTTGTTATTTCCTTATCGTCTTGAGGAACAGTACCCGGCCACCATCAGTCTGCTGGCAATTGACCCAGTTGGTTTCTGGGAAGTGGTAGCCTGCTGGTTCTGACCCAGCTACCCCACGGCCCACAACATCATGAGATCATGCTTCCTTTATTTTCTGCTCATCACCTCCCCCCTTGCCTCTACTCTCAAGGGAGAGAAAAATGGGTCATTTATACTGCAGCCTTCTAACCCACTGTCCTGTATATCTGTCCCAAGGGTGCTTGAATTCTGTCACAGTACTGGTTTCTGTCACATCTATTGGTTAGGGGTGTGCATGGCGAAATCTTTCATTTCATTTTGGTTGTTGTTTTTCTTTTTTTTTTTTTTCATTTCGATTCATTTCTGCTTTTGAACATGTACTAAATTGGTTTAAACTATTTAGCATGCACAAAAACAATTTAGTGCATGCTAACAAAACAAAATCAAAATTTTGTTGTTTTTTTATGTTGTGTTGAACAGGAAGCAACACAAAACAAAACAAGAAATGGCGATGGTGTTTTCCATGTCATCTTAAAGAACTGCACACCCTGCTGTTAGTAGGTTGCTACCTGTATCTGCCACCCTCTCAGTAAAGAAATATTTTCTCGTTTCCTCTGATCCTCTGGCACCTGCAAATTTAGATCGTGACCTCTTGTCCTTGAAATTCCTTTTCTAAGAAAAACTTCCCCCTCCTATAATTCATCAAAATCTGTCAAACATTTGAATGTTTCTATCATAATCACCCCCACCAGCTTTTCCTTCTTTCCTCCTCTGAGTTTATTTTGAGTTTCTCAAGTATTTCACTGTATGGTTTGTGATAGAGGCCCTGGACCATTTTTGTATCCCTTCTCTGAACAATTTCCTTATGAATTTTCAGCCTTTAGAACGTGAACGCAAGACTCAAGGGAGAGTCTCACTAGTGGCTTATGCAAGGACAACATGAGCTCCCTTTTCCTCTTCCTTTTGCACTCAAGCACACTGTTAGCTTTCCCTGTTGCTTCAGTAGAACCGACTGGCAACCCTGAGGTCATCTGAGGTGATTACTCAGAGATTTCTTTCTGGTTTGACAGTTTCCAGTTCATGTCCTGCTAAATGATGTGCAACTAATGCATTTTTGCATCCCACATGAAAGATTTTACACTTTTAGCTCTGAAGCTCATTTTTCAAACCCTCAACCTTTCTTCCAGTTTTCACAAGCCCCCTTTTCATTTTTTTTCCCCCTTTCATGCATGTCCACTCTGTAACAGATTTTTGTATTGTCTACAGCAAGCACATTTTTTCCTCAAGTCCCCTTGCAATGCTCCTAATAAAGATATTCCAAAAATGTGCTGAGGCATGGAGAACCCCACTGGTCTCTCTGTCTTCTCCAGAGTGAATTCCATTGATCACCACCATCTATGTTTTGTCACTCAACACATTTCTCACCCAATTTTCAACTGTCCTTCCTACTCCCATGCTGCCTAGCTTGTTTACCAATCTTCTGTGAGAAAGAGTGTCAGAAAGGTGGTAATGAAGGAAGAGATTTTGTTGGTAGGAAACTTTAACCATTCGATGTGCATTGAAGCCATTTGCTGAATCATCTAGAAGTACAGATTGTGGATGCTCTTCAAGGAACTCTGCTCACATATAATTGCTGATGGAAGCTACACAGAGAAGGGTGATGCTAAACCTGGTTTTCAGAAATAGTGACAATGAATCTAATGTCCAACTGGGTGTCCACCTGAACACCAGTAATCATCAGATGGTATGGCCTGACATAATAACCAAGGTAGACAGAAGTCACACAAAGCTCAAAGTCCTGGATTTCAGTAATATCCTGAGGGGTGCTGTGACAGATCCAATACCTCCGAAGAAGGAAGTGCTGTGCTGGAGCCGCTGCCGCAGGTAGGAGGAATCACTGTGTTGGACTGTCCCCCAATAGGTAAATCTGGGGAGGAGGGTGCATTACTGAAGGTTTGCTCAGGCCAGCAAATGCTCCTGTACCGCACTGTGGACATGCCTGAAGCAGTAGACAGAATACAAAGTGACCAAAAAAAGCTTGAAGAGTGGGCAAAGGCTTGGCAGTTAAATTCAGTGCATTCATGCATTTTGTGGTGCAAAATTGCAAAGGACATTTACACGATGAGGGAATGGGGGGAAGAAAGATGCTGATGTGCACTGAGCAAGAGAGAGAACTCAGGGCAATGCTGTCTGGGACTGCCTAATGATCTCAAGGTGGTGCAATAGTGTGACAAGGCAGTGGCTAAAGTCAGAGTGATGCTGGGCTGCAACAAGAAGGCATAACCAGTAGAAAAAAAAAGAGGTGATAATGCCACTGTCCAGGTCATTGGCGAGGCCTCACCTGGAGTACTGTGTCCAGTTTTGGAGACCTCATCTCAAAAAGGGTAAAGACAAGATGGAGGTGGTCCAGAAAAAGGTGAGATGAGATGAGACTTCAGAACCTGAACATTTATGCCCTAGAGTGGAGGAAAGGAGAGGCAGGGGATATAATACAGACATTTAAATACCTGAAAAATATCAATGCATAAATAAACCTTTTCCAGTGGAAAGGAAGCTGTGGAACCAGGGGGCACAGTATGAAGCTACAAAGAGGCAGACTCTGGGACAACATCAGAAGATATTTCTTTACAGAAAGGCTGCATGGAATGTCCTCCTGGAGGAAGTGGTGGAGGCCAAGAAGGCAGCAGAATTCACAAAGTTGTAGGATGAATAGAGCAGAGAGGATTCCTTATTGTTAAGAAGATGGAAATAAAGCACTGTAGTGACCTGCATGGAGCAGTGAATCAACCTCAAACCACACTGAAATGATTGCAAGGTCCCATGGCCTTTTCTCCTCTCATTTGTGTAAGCACTTCAAGCTCTTCCTCCTCCGTAGATGGGTTTGTAATCCTTTTCACATTTATAAGTGCCTTTTCCTGCATTAGGTGTGTGACCTTCCCCTTCGTCTGAGCAAAATAACTTATTTAAAGATTTCTGCCTTCCGCTGGTCCCACTCCTCCTTTGCTTTTCTGACTCTCCTGTATGAAGCCAAAGAAGGTTTTATCACCTCCTTTTTCTCAGGGTGCTCAGGGCTCACTGTAGTATATTAAGTGACACAGATCCACACCACCTGGGGACTGTGGAGGCCACAGTAACAATAAGGCCTCAACTTTATTTCACTTTAATATGATACCAGATGTTCCAAGGCCAAGTGAGAAAAAAAAACCCGCCTTAAACTTTCCATACAGCTGGAGGCATTGGAACTAATCTGCTTTAATCCTCTATAGAGCAGATGGTTTTTAAAGCTTAAGATCAATAAAAAGGATATTTTAGGAGAAATCTCAGGTTTTCTTTTGTTTTCAGCCTGACAGTTTCCTCCTGCTTCTTTGGGCTTTGAGCTCAGTCAGAGGTGGCTTCTGTTGACTCAGCTGACTTAGCCTGGCCCTTGCAACACGGCCATGCACCAGGGCTCCCCCCCAGAACCTGGAACCCTGCAATCATGGGCCCTTAATCCAACCGATAAATGTCACTGCTCTGCAGTGCTGTAGTCTCGGCCATAAGGGCGCCATATTGAAGTGCCCCACCGCTGGTCACCACATGGAGTTATCCAGGGCATGGGGGCCAGGTGTGCAGGAGAAGTCCCTGCTCACTGCTTCCCCCATATGGTTCAATGATCTTCTTTTCGACCCATACACCCAGAGCTCCACACGGCTCAAACAAAACATCACTGAACCATACAGGTCGGGAGAAGTGGCACCAGCAGCTGGAGAAGCTGTAGAGGGCTGCACTGAATTCTGCCAATGTTGGAGCACATAATGGGGAAGTGGGGGGGAGGGGGGAGAGTGGGAAACTCTAGGAGTATACTACCATCCACCTGGCCAAAATGATCAGACATGATGAAATGCTAAGAGAAATCAGGGAAGCTAACCAATCTGGCAGTGCATTAATAATGGGAGATTTCGATTACCCCAATATTGACAGGGTAAATGTAACATCAGGACTTGTTAGAGACATAAAGTTCCTGGATGTAATAAATGACTGCTTCATGCAGCAATTGGTTCAGGAACCAACAAAAGAGGGAACTATTTTAGATTTAATTCTTAGTGGAACGCAGCATTTGGTGAGAGAAGTAACGGTAGTGGGGCCACTTGGCAATAGTGATCATAACATGAACAAATTTAAACTAATAACTGGAAGGGGCACAATAAGTAAATCTGCAGCTCTAACACTAAACTTTCAAAAGGGAAACGTTGATAAAATGAGGAAAATAGTTAGAAAAAAACTGAAAGGTGCAGCTGCAAAGATTAAAATTGTACAACAGGCGTGGACATTGTTTAAAAATACAATCCTAGAGGCGCAGTCCATATGTATTCCACACATTAAGAAAGGTGAAAGGAAGGCAAAATAATTACCATCATGGTTAAAAGGTGAGGTGAAAGAGGCTGTTTTAGCAAAAAAAAAAAAAATCCTTCAAAAATTGGAAGAAGGATCCATCTGAAGAAAATAGGATAAAACATAAGCATTGTCAAGTTAAGTGTAAAACATTGATAAGACAGGCGAAGAGAGAATTTGAAATGAAGTTGTCTATAGAGGCAAAAACTCATAATAAAAGCTTTTAAAAATATATCCGAAGCAAGAAGCCTGTGAGGGAGTCGGTTGGACCATTAGATGACCGAGAGGTTAAAGGGGCACTTAGGGAAGATAAGGCCATTTCAGAAAGACTAAATTAATTCTTTGCTTCCGTGTTTACTAATGAGGATGTTGGTGAGATACCAGTTCTGGAGATGGTTTTCAAGGGGTGATGAGTCAGATGGACTGAAACAAATCACTGTGAACCTGGACGATGTAGTAGGCCAGATTGACAAACTAAAGTGTAGCAAATCACCTGGACCAGATTGTATGTACCCCAGAGTTCTGAAGGATCTAGGAATCATAGTGGATAACACATTGAAATCATCGGCTCAGTGTGCTGCAGCAGTCAAAAAAGTAAACAGAACGTTAAGAATTATTAGGAAGGGAATGGTTAATAAAACGGAAAATGTCATAATGCCTCTGTATCGCTCCATGGTGAGACCGCACCTTGAATACTGTGTACAATTCTGGTCGCCGCATCTCAAAAAAGATATAGTTGCACTGGAGAAGGTACAGAGAAGGGCGACCAAAATGATAAAGGGGATGGATCAGCTCCCCTATGAGGAAAGACTAAAGAGGTTAGGACTTTTCAGCTTGGAGAAGAGACGGCTGAGGGAGGATATGATAGAGGTCTTTAAAATCATGAGAGGTCTAGAATGGGTAGATGTGAATCAGTTATTTACTCTTTCAGATAATACAAGGACTAGAGGGCACTCCATGAAGTTAGCAAGTAGCACATTTAAGACTAATCGGAGAAAATTCTTTTTCATTCAACGCACAATTAAGCTCTTGAATTTGTTGCCAGAGGATGTGGTTAGTGCAGTTAATATAGCTGTGTTTAAAAAAGGATTGGATAAGTTCTTGGAGGAGAAGTCCATTAACTGCTATTAATCAAGTTTACTTAGGGAATAGCCACTGCTATTACTGGCATCAGAAACATGGGATCTTCTTGGTGTTTGGGTACTTGCCAGCCCAGGTACTTGTAGCCTGGATTGGCCACTGTTGAAAACAGGATGCTGGGCAATTTCTTATGTTCTTTCTTATGTGGGGGAGAATGGGATCTCATGGAGGAAGGAAGGGGTGCAAGAGTAAATGTAACTTATGAGGGAGCTGGGGAAAGGGTGTACATAATAGGGAGGAGAGGTGAGGTGCCAGATGGAGAAGGGAGAGAAATGTGAAAGGGGGCTTGATGGGGTACAGGGGATTAAAATGTACGTCTTCCAGCTTCTGATGTCATGTGTTGTGTACAGCAATGTTTTTAAGCCAATCCTGGAGCACCTCCTAGCTAGACTGGTTCTCTTAATATCTACAATGAATATGCATGGGATAGATTTGCATGCAGTGGGGCCAGTGTGTGGATATCCTGAAAACCAGACAGGCGAGGGGATATGCCAGGACTGGCTTGAGGAACACTAGTACACAGAACTGTATCACTATCCAGGCTTCACTTGCCTGGATAGTGATACAGTTCTGCTTTACCTATTAGTGCATACTAGTAAACTAACATGCACTAAAACTCGCAGAAATGAACACGGATCTATTACAGCAAAAACCTTAACTACAAATCAGAGAGGCGTAGTTCAGTCTTTGAGCGAGTCACAGCATTTAGGGAGTAATTTGGGAATAGTCTACATTAATTTTACGGCAATTATGTGCATAAGTTACACCAATTTTCAAACTAAACGTATGCACATAAAATCACTTTGAAAATTATCTCACCAAAACTACCTGCACATAATTACACCTGCAATCATGTGCGCAGACATTTTTGGGGAAATTTTACACATCTGCTTTTGAAAATGGAAAAATGTGTATAAGTGCAAACCCCTCCCCCACCCTGGGAAGAAGTAAACTTCTGCTCATATGGGAGATATGCATTTAAGTTCACACACATTCGGGTTAGGGGTGTGAATGGAAAAAATGTTCCTTTTGTTTCATTTTTTCATTTCATTTTAGGTTTATTTGTTTTTAATTTTGCTTGATATTTATTCCATTTTGTTTTGTTTATTAGAAACGAAATGAATGCCATAGCGGAAAAAAAAAAGCAAGGAAGGGCCCATCCCCCATTGAAAAAAATCCCAGTGACTGACTGGAGCAATTTTTACTGTCGATAATGTGACCAAGGGAAGCAAAATCTACTTTAGGAGATCATGTGACATTCCTTTTTTTATTCTGAAAAAAAAATATATCATTTTAGTTTTCAATGTTTTTGCAAGTAGTTTGCTGACTACCTTTCCACCAGTGTAGCCACTGACATCAAACTGAAGTATGAGCAGATATTAAATCAGAAAAAAAACAGAAGCAGTTTAAGAGCTGCAGTGTGGGCCAGGCTTTAGTGAAAGTGATGCTACAATAAAAAGAGAATCACTGAGTCTCAGGGTTTGTAACCCTTCCCAGTGTGCATGAGGACAATTGGCTTAATTGTGTTGCCATTCATAGTCCACCTTACCCTAAATCGGGTCCATAGTTCTGGTTTGCTTGTGAAGTTGAGAAAGTTATGTCTTACCTGGTGTGCATGGGTTGCATCTGCTGCTGCTTCTCCATGCTGTCTTCACAGTGTGTCTCGTAGGCTATGGCACTTCTGGACTGTTTCTGCTTTGGGGAATTTTATTCACAAAGAAATTCACCACCACTACAGTAGGACTTAAGTTTTAATCCATGACTCATGATTGCTTGGTATATGATGCCCATAAGCCTACAAAATTAGCCATTGTGGTATGTCCCTATACTTGAGGACACAGCCAGCCTATGGAGAGGTGAGGTAACTGTCAGATCAATTTACTGGTGGAACTGGTTGATTACTAATTCTAACCGAGTGTGACTGCTGGTGCCCTGTAGCAGGAAGCAGAATACGATTGTCTCTTAATTGGTGTCTTAACACTTCCTCATTGAAAGAACAGTTTTCTGTTACAGCCGTTATAGGAATCAGTTGAATGAAAAGGGCAGGTTCCACTGTATAATGGACCTTTTATAAGCCAGATCCTCTTCAAGGGCATCACTTTATGGAGAGTAGGACTGGGCATTCTGGCAGTGTCTTTTGCAAATTTAGGGGTGAATTTTCAAAATGTTACAAGCGTAAAAAATAGCATATGCAAGCATAAGTAGCCTTTGCTCATGCCCTCTGCATTCGTATTTTCAGTTTCGCACACACATATACACGCAGAGTTCCGGGAAAGGGGCCAACATTTATGAGGATAAGGTGCTATTTTAGAAGGCATTATGCATGTAGATTTGCCAAGCTACTCATGCAACTTTACATCTGCTATCTGGCAAAAGTGACATTAAACAAGTTTGTGTACTATTGGCTGTGGGGACTTCAGGCTGAAGAACAAGGAGGGTCTCTATGACCTGGAAAAGGACTAAGTGAACTGGTGGACTAATTGGTAAAACTGATCATTTTTAATTGATGCATGCATGTTAGAAAAAAATACCAAATTGCCTCATAAATCCCGAATTATGTGCTTCCTACTTTATTTTCACGCATAGGACTTTTCAGCTTAGAGAAGAGACGGCTGAGGGGGGATATGATAGAGGTGTTTAAAATCATGAGAGGTCTAGAATGGGTAGATGTGAATCAGTTATTTACACTTTCAAATAATAGAAGGACTAGGGGGCACTCCATGAAGTTAGCAAGTAGCACATTTAAAACTAATCGGAGAAAGTTCTTTTTTACTCAACGCACAATTAAACTCTGGAATTTGTTGCCAGAGGATGTGGTTAGTGCAGTTAGTATAGCTGTGTTTAAAAAAGGATTGGATAAGTTCTTGGAGGAGAAGTCCATTACCTGCTATTAATTAAGTTGACAGCCACTGCTAATACTAGCAACAGTAACATAGAATGGACTTAGTTTTTGGGTACTCGCCAGGTTCTTATGGCCTGGATTGGCCACTGTTGGAAACAGGATGCTGGGCTTGATGGATCCTTGGTCTGACCCAGTATGGCATGTTCTTATGTTCTTATATTTTTAAATAGGTAGGAAGAGTACAGGTGGTCAGTTTATTGATATGCATTCTTTCAATGGATTGCATGTATCTGCACGTAAACCTACATACACACGTATGTTGTGAGTTAGAGATCTGCATATTTTAAAAAATGCATGTATATCATACACAGGGGTTATAAAAATGCTAGCATAGATCTGCTGGCAACCATGTACACGCATATATGCTGCCGTGCGCATTTGTTTGAAAGTTATCCTCCCTTTGTATTAGAAAAATTAGTCAGCTGTTATTTAATAATCCTGTTGGCGTCACCTGGTTCCTTTGGGCAGATCAGTCTTTGATGGAGTAAGGAATTTCATTATTGTTAATAACTAAATATGATTTGACAACTGTGAAATGGGAGTGGTAGGGGGGAAGGGTGTTGTAGTCTTCCATTAAACCTTACCCTGGTTGTTCAGTGTATCATAATAAGCACATTTCCCAATACAGTGTCTGCGCTGTAGAATAAAATAGTCAATTATTCCAAATTGTTTTCTTCTTCTTGGGAAGCAGAAGAGGGATATATTCATTTAATGTCTGAATAGATGTTGACCTGGCCTTCCAAGTGAATATCGTGAGGATATGTTGAACAATGGATGTAGCAAAATGATACACATCTAGAATCATCAGTGTACACAGCACTGTACAGAATAATTCATTTTACCACCATGCCCCTGCTCTCAAAGAGCTTACTGATTAAATCTGACCACAGGAAAAATGCACCAGGTGTCTTGATCCAAGGATTCTGAAAATTACATCTTTCATTTGTGCATAATTTCTTGAGCATTTGATATTTATTCCCCCTCTCTTCATGATAACTTTCAGCAGTAGGATTTAATGCAAAATCTTTCATGTTTACAGTTGAAACTTGGTGAAACTTTTCACCAAAAATCCAATGTCTAGGAGAGATGGGGAAAGGAACAGTTATGACAAATGTATATGAAAACAAAAGAGAAAAATGAATTGATTATTTTTAATACATTTATAAGAATTTGAAAAGGTGATTTTTTTTTTCATGAAAAATTCACAAGGCAGGAACACCGCACTTTAACTCCTTTTCTGTTCATGGCAGCTGTGAACAGGAAGCTTTTAAACTGAGGAATCAAGATCCATGCTTCATTTGTGATGGAATCTGTGACATTATAACCTATACGGATCAATCAGATTCAGTGTTGAATAGAAATGTTAAGACTGTTGGTGATAAAAAGGCATCCAGGGAAACTGGTGAGTGGAATTGCAGGGAAGAAAACAGAACAATTTTCACAGCTGTATAGCAGCAAAGTATGTGAGTACTTTTGTTTCCATATATATTTAGTGAATTCTCAAAGAACCTACCCAAGCAGTATCTCTTTGGAAGGTACCCACGTACATGACACATGTTATTTGTTTGGATAGAGTTGGGCTTGTCAATTGAAATATTCAGTAGATTTTCTCCTTGACCAAATTACATCCCCAGGAACATCTTCACTTTGAGTTGCTAAAACTAGGGAGTTCTGTTTAGCCACGCTACCTGATTTTGTCTCCACTGCATCTATAGATATTGGACTAGTAGCCCTGCCTTTCCTAGAAAAATTGGAATTACCAGAGATGCAGTGGATGCAAAGCCAGAATAGGATCAGACTGCCAGGGTTGCCCTATGTCAAGTGACAACACTAAAGGCTGGATATTGCTGGCTGTGGGTGTTACTTACATCCTAGAAAGTATGCAGTCTTTTTTTCTAAACTTTCACATGGGAGACATAAACATCCGGGCGACTCAGTTTTTCCTTCTTGAAGGCAAACTTGTAGATATTCTGTATCCTTCTGTTGGACCCGATAATGATTAAAGGGCTAAAGGAGGCATAACAAGAAGAAAAGAAAACCCTCATGTCAGTTACGAGAACAGGGACCTGCGTGACTGTCAGCATGTAAATCCAAATAATGTTATCGATGCCAAAGAAAATCACATAAAGCAGGACCAGCTGTAGAACAGTTCTGGCAGCTTTGGTTTCCGCTACAGTCTTCTGACTGTTGTTGGAACTCTTGATGCCTTGCACCTGCCTGTGGTGTCTGTAAAGGATCAACAAGATGTAGACGCTGGCTAGCACCATGAGTATAACAAAGATAAAATCCCGCACGGAGACAGCCACTCCATTGATGATGTAGCCGACCTGGTCAGGAAAGTGCACGTGGCAGAAGCCTAGGTTCAGGGTGAACTTCTGGATGGTACCATTCCTTGGGGTAGAAGAGAAAAAGGGGGCTGCAATGCACACTGCCATGTTTAGCAGCCAGATGCAAGTGATCCACGACACTAGATGTTTGGGCACTATTGTTTTTAGGTGGGACCAACGGGAGTTGACTGGCATGAGAGTCACGGCCTGGAACACACTGAGGAGACAAGTCATGCACACAGATAGTGCACGGACTATCCTATATAAGTAAATGACTGTTTTGCAACCAACATCATCCAGGATATGCTCTGATTCAAAGACCGTCATAGTCTGAGGGACTCCTCTTGTGAGTAGCACCATGGTGTTGGCAAATGCTATCTGGGAAAGTATGATATCAATAAGTGTTAGTTTGCACAGTACTTGAATGTAGGCAAATAGGATAATGCAGTTACCCAGAATGCCCATGCTGGTTTGCAACAGGAAAGACATTCCTTTTATGACCACACATAGATCCATTTCCCTGCAGAGTTTCTTGAGATAGAAGAAGATGTGATAAAATACCTGTAAACAAGTCACAAATATTTTTCTGTTAATGTACAGGTCCGCAGACCCTACTTGTTCTCTGGTTTTCCCTGCATTTCCCTATCGCTAGGAATCCTCTTTGCTTGTCCCAGAATTTCTTGAATTCTGCTGCCTTTTCTCTCCTAACCTCTGGCTCTGGGAGGCTTTTCCATGCATCCACCACTCTTTCCACAAAGGATGCTCAAGTAAGGAATTTCTTTCCATGGTTACTGTGGCTTCCACAGTACAAAATTTGTGATCTAACTTTTGGATTGGACGTTTCTAGTGAAAGTTACAAGTTCTCTGTACTTAACTATACTACACTGTTCTAATTAGCTGGAACTACTGTATAATAGGGATGTACATTCATCACATCCATTTCAGTGGGTACGCATGTACCTCACCAACTTTCTAGTACACGCGAGAACTGGACAGTATGCATGTATTTTTAATAATGGATACAAACATACTATCTGTTTCCCTCCTTATTAATGTACCCGGCTTAAACTATTGTTATTGGTCTTTAAAGTAATAAAAATGCATGGCCCACTCTATTTGAGGCAAGTATTGCCCCCTTATGTTCCTACAAAAGCTCTGCGTTCCCAAGAAAAAGAAGTCTTAGAACTCCCTTCTGTGAGAGCCTTTTGTCTGAAGGAATCTAGAAGTCAGGCTGTTTCTGTCATTGGCCCTATGATGCGGAATGTGCTTCCTGCATCAACTCGAGCTATTAATGATATAAAGATTTTTAGAAAACAGGTAAAGGCTTTGTAGGCTGTAGGCAGAGTGCTTATTCAACAGGCAGTAATGGGAAATATTTTAACATTTAGGGGTAGATTTTAAAAAGGTGCGCGCACTCACATGTGCACCCGATTTTATAACTTGCACGCGCAGGCGCACGCAAGTTATAAAATCAGGGGTTGGAATGCTCAAGGGGGTGCACAACGAGCCACGCTGCCTCCCCCCGTTCCCTCCCAGGCCACTCCGAAATCAGAGCGGCCTGGAAGGGAACTTCCATTCCCCCTAACCTGACCTTCTCACCCCTTCCTCCAACCTTTCCTCCCCCTAGCCTTACTCTAACCCCCCCCCAATTTTTATTTTACCTTTTACGCCTGCTGGCAGCCTGCCAGCACACAATCCTCCGACACAGCGGCAATGGCCGCTCTGTCGGAGGCCTCTGGCCCTGCCCCTGCCCCCGGACCACCCCCTTTGTAAAGCCCCGGGACTTACACGCGTCCTGGGGCTTTACGCGCCTCGCCGGGTCTTTTTAAAATAGGCACGTATAAGACAGGTTACGCCCGTAAATCCTCTGGATTTACGGGCGTAACCTTTTTTAAAATCTGGCCCTTAATGTTTTTTTCTATGCTTTTAATGTAATTCTTATATATGCTGTAACCTTAGTTCGGCAGGTTCGTTATAGTGGGCTATAAAACTTTTGAAATTAAAAAAAAAAAAATCCCTAACACATACCTCTCTAATGGTCAACTGTTGACGCAGATGCATTACTCCTATTGTGCCAGACAGTGTAAACTATTGAGTTGCACCATACAAAATGATTCTATCTGTAACATGCTTTGAACTGCCCCGTGGAAAAGCATTTCATAAGTAATGATGATGAAGTCATGATTAATCATGCAAAAAAAAAAAAATGGTTGTGTGAGACTGTAAAATATCTTTACATTGCATGTGAAAGGTTCTGTGGTTTAGCATGCCACAACCCCTTCTGTAAATTGCTTCTAATGTACAACTAGTTCCTAAAAGCGATACTCTTTGTGATCTTATTCAAATTCTTGAACAATCCATTGCCCACCCTCCGTGCCGTTCATATATTTCTGGAAATACTTGGTCCTGATTCAGTATATATGCTCACCTATCCACAGCGGAAGAGAAATAGTGAAGAAGAGAACACAAACAATGCTGGAGCGATATCCTACAACCAGCTAAGCTTCCACAGCTGCAGCTAACAACTGTCCTTAGCAGTGTGGGCCAGAATCACTGGGCGGACTGGATGGGCCCACCAGATCTTTATCTGGTCATCTACCATGTTAGCATGTTACTAATTAATTAAAGAGTTCCTAGGAAGCTATGCAATAATCAATGTAGGGGAAACGCTGAACGTGCAGTCTCTTCCCCAAAGACAATAGATGTGTTAAGCTTTCCAGTTCTTCCACACCATGCAAAGGTTTTAAAAGTGTGCAGAGGGTAGAAAAAACTTTTTTTTTTTTTAATGAGATGCTGTGAGTGCCTTAGCAAAGGGTCATCTGTCGTTTCTGGAAGAACTGAGAGTAACCTGTGATGTCGTCACTCACCCTGGTGATAGGGCTTTTTTACATTTTAATCTATCAAATGGTATGTAGAGGTATAAATGATTTTTCAAGGCGTTTTAATAGCTGCAACCGTGTTTATGCTTGGCACAGTCAACAGACCTTTACTGGCAAATTTTAAATCCCCCCCCGCACGTAAAATCTGGGGGTTAGGTGTGCGGCTGGGCCTTGTGTGTGCCGCACGCATTTTAGAAGGGACCTGGCCGCGCATGTAACCCGCGTTATGCGCACAAGAGCCAGGCCTCGCAAAAGGGGCAGGGAGGGGACAGGGCGGAGCTGGAGGTGGCTGGTACAGAGGCCATTTGCCGCCGTGCCGGCACGAGCAACTTCAGGTCGGGCCCTGAAATAAGTTGTGAAATAAAAAAACAAACAAACAAACAAGGAGAAAGGTAGGAATTAGGGGTTGGGGAAGAGAGGGGTAGGGAGGTTAGGGTAGGGGGTAGGGAAGGCCCCGATGTGTCTCTGCGCAAAACAACAAAAATCTAACACCCCCCCCTTGTGCACGCGGATTACAAAATCTGGCACGCATGTGCGCGCGGCCCGACTATTTTATAACATGCCTGCGCCGGGAAGCGTGCACACATGGACGCGCACACGCTTCTTTCTAAACCTAGCCCTGAGTTTGTACCTGTAGTAGGAATTGTTTTAAATGTTCGAAAGGATGTATTTGGCACAATGTGATCGGGTTGTTGCTGTGCCACTGCCTGGACTCATGCTATGGGGGGCTAGCCTTGTACATAATTCTCCTCCTGATTTTCAAACCCAGCCTCACATGGAAAGTGGTACAGAAAGAAGATAAATTCAAATCTTCAGAAGTCATCTCGTTTTATTCTCAGAACGCTTAACATCTAACCACAAACTCCCATGAAGCACAGAGGATCATATCAGGACCATCTTGTGCTATGGTGCATCTGATCTAAAACATCTGATGCTGTACACATAGAATTAAAAGATTTGTTTCTCGACATGTAGCAGCTCAGAGAAAATTCAGACTAGATGGGCAGTTTGAGATTGCAGGCAGATAATTGTAGATAATTTATTTTTATTGTGCTGGAGCCAAATATCAGTTAGAAGTCTTTTTCTTATGAATGCAATTATTTGTTAGGCTAAAAATCCTTTTTTTTTTTTTTAAATGCAAAATTGATCATGAAAATCATCAGATTAAAAATAACAATTATTATTATTTTGTTGTTTCACTATCAGTCTACAAAGGATCCTATTTTTTTCTAGGAGTAATATACTTGCTTGGAATATGAATAAAAAAAATAAATGTCCGAGTCTTGAAAGTGTGGAATTATAAATTTGTTAAATACTTTCTATTTTATAATGGTAGGTAAGTAAAAAATAAGTTGGCTTGACTAAATTAAAAAGATTGAGTGTGGAAGGCAGAGGACTGGAGTAGCCAGTGGCTAGAATATTGGACTGTGATGGAGGAGCCGTCCTTGGCCATGATGACCCCCATCTCTCCAGTGTCTCTGGGGCCATTGGAGTCAGCTCTATAGGTGCAGTGCGTGCTTGGGCACCCTCACTATTGAGCAAATCCCTTCCCTTTATGCAGGGAGGGATAATGTGTGTTGTGTAGCACCTCAATCATTTTGAAAAGTTAGCTCCCATGTCTGGGTCCCTGTTCTAGAACAGAGCGTTTGACTTCGTGGCCTGCGTGCATTGAGCACCTTTCTTGTAGGCACACGATGGGAAAAGCCTGGTTTTCCTGATAAATAAAGTTACTTCTTGTTAAAACTGTGTGGCAGGCACATGATGAGATGAATCTCTCTTACCAGGAATTATTTTGTTACTTTTCTTATTCTATTTATATCTATTTGTTACAGAAGCCTCTCTTAAACAGCTGGAACCCCATCTACTTAACATCTGAATTTAACCTAAAATGAAATATCTAAATTGTAACAAGCAGTTCTGCATATACAGTTTCCAAAAAGTCCTAGGAATGTATCAGGCTCATTCTGCAACATAAATCTCTTACCTTCAGCTACGGAGGCCCAATGATAGACCACGAATGGAGGCGGAATAAAATGTTTATAATATTTATATTTTTAAGCAGGCACCACCCCCTCAAAATACAGCCACCAGAGAGACCGCATGTGCCAATGAAATATTTATTATTCAAATTAGACCAATTTCCATCAAGGCAGTGAAACGCAGAGGAGCTCCAGTATTGGCACTAATGAGGGGAGATGCAGCTGAATCCATTTACAAGGGAAGCGTTCTGGTGGAAATACAGAGACTTTGCAGGTTGTGAGCTTTCACAGGGCCAACACAAGAGAAGCGGCAGTGCATGAGCTTCGACACTACACAGGTCACCTCCAAAGAAGAAAAGGCTAGTGTGGTCTCAGAAGCTTGGCTACTAAGAATCTTTTGTGCTGGTCCTCTAAAAGAGTGGTGGTCAACCCTGTCCTGGAGGCACATCTAACTGATTGAGTTTTCAGGATATTCATAATGAATATGCATGAAATAAATTTGCATACACCGGGTCTCCAATGTATGCAAACCTACAGGGTGGCCCATGGAAAAGCAGCCCACCTCCAATACCAGTGCCACGCAGGCAGGCTACTTTTCCATGGGCCACCCTGTATCTCATGTAGGCAGCATCTTTCACTTCAGCATTTAGTAACAGTAAATGAAGGCAGATACAAATCAGCAGGCCCATCCGATCTACAATCACAAGCATTTAGTGCTAATTCTTTACATTTTTACTGTGTTAGTTCACACCAGGCAAACTGAACTTAAAAAAAGTTGAACTTGCAGGGTCCCCTAAGTGTCCCATTACAGGCCTTCATCATCTCTGCTTCCCTCCTCCACTCTTTGCTTCAGCTAGCAATGCATGTGTTGGGGGCAGGAGGGGGGAGAAGGAGGTGCACAGAGACCCAGGTTCTGTCACTTTAGTAGTAAAAAGATAGATTACATGTTTTCTAGAAGAACCAACAACCTTCGAACCATACGAATTAATTTTTTAAAAGGACTGGGGATGCTAACCTGTTCACAATGAAGGAGTTTACTCAATATTGGGGGTGCTCAAGCATTCACTGCACCCACAGAGCTGGCATCTGTGCTTCAAGTCATGTCTTGTTCAGCACCGTGAACCTCAGTCCTTTTGGAAATGCTGTTTAAAAAGCCTTCCTGGGTGCCAATGAGTTCAGGAACAGAATATGAAGGCAGATTAAGAGAGTGAGGCTTGTCTGGTGTGCTTGGTGGTCGTATGGGGGTATATTTTATATTATGTCATAGAACACTCTACACACAATCTGGTAAAGCAAAACTTAGTTTACTAAATGTTGTGAATATATGGATCATAAATCAGCAAAGTAATATCAACACTGAATACAGTATCACTGTAAGCTGTACATAAATCAATACAGGTAAACAGGAGACAGACAGAAATAAAGATAGAATATTAATCAAAGGACAACAAAGAACAGAAGACCTGAACACCTCCCTTATACACCCTCCTTTCTCTATATAAGGCAGTGTTCATGGGAAATCTGGAGGCTCGGATCTGGGAACTCTGAAGAAGACACTTCTGGTCTGTTCAGCTCATCCAACTAAAATAAGCAAAGGCCTTGCTTTATATATATATCCCTCTGCAAGTTCGGTGTTTCAGTACCAGTTTTTTGATTTCTCATTTGGTAAAAGACACCAACTGTTTAACTTATTATCAGCTCATTGGTATGGGTGCTAGTCTTTAGCATTTGATCTTCCCAGGTGATAAGAAATACCAAATGTGATAGCCTTTGGTGTCCCCAGAGACAGCAGATGTCCTTTGGGACCATCCCAGCTGTTTATCAGCTCATTGTTGCCAGAATGTCTCAGGAATGTGGGAACAAATGGTAATAGTGTCCTGCCTTTGTACAATCTCTGCACTCAAATCACATGCAATATATTGATTCATACTCATCAATCATTGGAACCTGTTTTGATCCATAGCTGTCTATTTGTGGTACAAAGTCTTCCAGAGATCTCGCCAGTTGTCTAAAATTATCTTTCCACACCTAGTCTCAGCGTAATGCCGCAGATGCCCCTTCATCTTTGGACCTAATATCACTTTCCCACTCTGCTAATCCGAGACTTTCTTGAGTTCTTTTACTGTTTTTACCCCTACCACTTCCACAGGGAGGCCATTCCATCCATCTGCTCCCCCTCTGTTCTCTGAACATACAAATGGATATATATTGACTGTTGAATCCTCAGAAGATGATCAAGTCTATTTGTTCTCAACCTGGTCCTCAGGGATCTCCCAGTCCATCGGGTTTTCAGGATATTCATGATTTGTATCGAGAACGTCGGTATATAAAAATGCTAAATAAATAAATAAATAAATAAATAAATAAATATACAAGAGACATATTTACAAATAAAAGAGGCAGTGCATGTAAATATTTTTCATGCCTGTTCATTGTGGATGTCCTGAAAGCCCAGCTGTCTAGGTGTCCTGTGGACTGGGCTGAGAATCACTGACTTGATCCTCCAGGCAGACTCCACTATCCCTAATCCACCCAAGAGAAATGTGTGACTAACCTGCTCCTCTAAAGCCTCCAGCACCACTTCCTCGCCAGGTAATGTGGCTCCCCTCACACTTAGAAAGCTCAAAGGTCTCACCTGAATGTTGTAAACTTATTACTTCTCATCCTAGACCTCATAAGAGTTCATGCAGTATCCCCTCTATCAAATTGAAACTTTTAGATTTTCACATCCACCTTAGAAATATTGTCTGGGTGTGAGGAGGAAGAACAAGAGAAAGGCAAATACAGCAGTGCAGGAGGTGGCCAGTCTGGTGGCTTGGTGGTCGTGCTGTACACTGCGATGTGGAGGTTCCTGGTTCGATCCCTGATCAGGTCTTCTGGTCAGCTGGAACTGGAGATGCTGTGGAGGCAGCACTGACAGCTTGGGGTGGGGGTCATGGTCATCATTAAGGGTGACACCCGGTGGCCAGGGAGTCTATGCTGCAAGCTTCCAGAAGGAGTCCTGGTACACGACTTCCAGCTTTCAGGACCAGACTAGGCACAATGAGAGTGTGGGGTCTATTAAAACAGGGGAAAAACAACCAGTAGTTGTGAAGCAAGGCTCATGGCATCACATTCCCAGCCCTGCTGCCAATGGAGCTGGAAGAAAAAAGAGAAAGGAGAAACTACCAGGCCAAAAAAATAATGCGGAATACCATTCCTTTCAAAAGTAAAAGTAGAAACTGGGATAGGTCTTGCTTATGTACATTCCCAAGCTGCAGGCATTAATTATTGCTTTGTGGTACTCCCTGGTGTCCTTATAGTTCCTAACTACTATCCTAATATCACTGTCAGGGGAACAGTCCTGCCCCAATCAAAACACTGTCCATTGCTGTTGTCTGGTGCGTTTGTGACTGTGCACAAGGAATTTCTGTTCCATGCTGAGAAGACTTTGTGCAGTTTGAATGTAAGACATGTACTGGTCAGCCAACCCCAAAGGTGGCTGCATGTATTTTTCAAGGTAGAAAATATGGCATGGCTAAAAGAGATCTAATAACTTAGTGCATCCAACATTTGTGCTAAACATTGAAAATTAGGTCTGATTAACATCGCTATATTTTTAATGAAATTGAGGTCATTCTTAGTCTTGCGCTTAGTTTAGTGCTCTGTGTGTGTTGGGGGAATGGGCATGTCATTTATACTATAATTATGTTTACTTGAAATGTGTTTATTGAGCTGTTTTAAATTTTTATTGTAATCTGCTTACCACAGCGGGCCTGCTATAAGTGGAAAGCAAATGTTTTAACTAACTAACTAAATAAATTCACATGGAGCTATCTGTAGGCTCGTGCCCTCCTGAGCAGTATATGTAGGATTTGTGGACCCTTGGGCCGATCGGAGCCGTAGGAAGAGCTGCTGTAGGTGGTAGAAGCAGCGACCCCGACCGGGAGGCGGCAGGGACAGGTTGATGGCAGGTCGTAGACGGGACTCTGGAGGCCCTATGCGACCAAGGGCCCCGGCGAGGATGGGGGTGATGGTAGCGCTGGCTCGGTGAAGAGGAAACCTTCGCCCTGGAAGCCGATCCTCCCCCGAGAGGAGCTCGTAGGAGTTCAGCCGCTGGGACTTAGGAGATTCACCCTGGAAGCCGGAGTCCCCCCAGGAGGAGCCCGTAGGAACCCGGCCGCTGGGACTTAGGAGGGCCCGCAGGGGCCTGGTCAGCTGTAGTCCAAGGTCGAAAGCCGAAGGGTTGTTGCTCGCCGTACCAGAGTCAGGAACCTGTGGATCGCCGTCAGCTAGTCCGAGGTCAGAAGCCAGAGGGTCAACGAAAGCCGGTCCGAGGTCAGACGTCAGGAGGTCAACGTAAGCCGGTCTGAGGTCAGAAGCCAGAAGATACCAATGCCAGTCCGGGGTCAGAAGCCAAGTAGGGACGTCAGCCGATCCGAGTCAGGAGCCAAGGAAGAACACCAAGCAGAACGCAGCAACTGAAGACAGGAACAACCCTGGGAACCTCGTTGCAAGGCCCTGAGGAGAGGGACTGCAGGGCTTAAGTAGCCCTGCAGCGTCTGACGTCACCGGGAGGATGCAGGCAGATTTCCCGCGCCTGGCCCTTTAAGAATCGGGCCGAGACGCGCGCGTGCCCCTAGGGGGCGGAGCTAGCCGCGGCGAGACGCCGGCTGCTCCGGCGATGCAGGAGCCGCGTGGTGGGAGCAGGGGCAGGCCCGAGCGCTGCGTGGAGGCGCGGAGAGAGCCGTGGTGGACGCCCCCGGAGACCCGAGGAAGCCCGAGAAGCCCCGGAAGTCCGCGGAGGTAGGAGGAGCGGCCGGGACCGACCCGGAGCCGCAACAGTATATGCTGCAGAAAGAGGCAGGGCTATAACCTTCTGGCTTCCAGAACACCACACACTACAGAAAAAGGCAGCGTTAATAACCTCACAGCTTCCAGTTTATGAATACTGCAGAAAGAAGTGGGGCTATAGCCCTAAAGTTTTCAGAGCACCACACCCTACAGAAGGAGGCGGGGCTATAACCTTATGACTTCCAGAGCACCACCTACTACAGAACGAGGCAGAGTTAATAACCTCACAGCTTCCAGAATACTGAATACTGCAGAAAGAGGTGGAGCTAGTAATATCACAAGTTCTAGAAGACTGAACACCGCAGAAAGAGATGGGGCTGGTGACCTTACAGCTTCCTGAACACTGCAGAGGGTGGAGCTAATGACCTTCATAGCTTTTCAGGCTTGAAGGGACACAAGCCTTGCCTGGTCAGCAAGGTACTTCCCTGAATTTTGTACCCCCCCCCCCCCCCCCCCACTCCCCGCCCTACAGCCAAAATATCTTTCAGTGATGGTCTCAGACTATCTTCAGACTTTTGATGGTGTTCTACCTCTCAGCAACTATAATTTAATGAATTTAATGTGGTTCAGGGTCCCCAGAGGATTTGTCTGGCTGCTATACACCACTGTTGCCAAAGATTTCCACAATAATGGTGGCGATGTATTCGGATGCTCGGGATTAAGCAATCTGACAGCTTTGACTGGACCAAGAAAGTAAAGTCATTCTCAGTACTGAACTGTCCTGAGGCTTTGGAGCCCTTTATAACTACAAAATTAAATTACACTTCTGGGATTTGTTATAATTTCAGTATTAGTCTGCTGGAGGGAAGCATTAATTAAAATGCTATGGAATCGCATAATTAACTTCTAATAATTGCATACTAATTCAAGTTTCTTGATTCTGTTGTTTACTCTGGGGCTTAATTATTTTCCCAGTCTAAATCAGACACTGTTGCCTGCTCTCCTCTGATGTAACGGTGCGTTTTCTGGAGCTTTCCCTTGGCATGCTCCTACTTGCTGGAGGAAGGGAGTGCAAATTAGCAGAACTTTTTGCAGCTGCTGGAGTTTCTTTAATTATGAACCAGTTCCTTTGGAAAGTGTTTTCATAAATCAAGCACCAGCCATGGCAGTGCTTGGCTATGAGCTAAACTGAGAGAATGGATGGGCTCCAGGAGGAACTGGCAGAAGGTTACGGATCAGGAGGGACTTCAAAATGTGACCTGTGTGAAATGAGGTACTGGTCTCAGGTTTCCACATCACTAAGACCATCATCGCAGCACGACACTCACAGGCACAATCTCTGGCAGGGTCAGTAAGGAGGTCAAACCTTGCACAAATGTTGGATGTGAGTTACTCTCCTACCCTTAGAGGCCGCCCCTTTAAGGGTTTGAGAGTACAAGTTGCACTGCTGCTGCCTCTACTGTACCTAGGGTGGCCATCAAGGCACCAAAAGAAGACAGGTGCATTTAGTGCACAGTGATGCTTAGCAAACTAAACTAGATGTAGTGCTAATTCATAATAACCACATCTATAATGTATACCAAAACGTTAAACGTTTGCTCACAGTGACTCGTAGATCTGTCTTTTCCTGCCACAATTCAGAAATACTTTGTTCTCGGGAAGTGAAAGTATATGTCTCTGTATTTTTCAGAGAATTGAATGCAGACCTTCAGCTCTACTTTCAGTGCCTATCTTCCTGTTCTTGAAAGGTGTCTGGGCTTTGCTAAGCCTTCTCATTTGTCTGGCAGTCTCTCATTTTGAGAGAGTATATCACACTTTTTCTTTTTAGGACTGCAAGCCTGGCTTACATGAGAAACTTCTTCAAAGGACACAGCACCTGCCAGGGCTAATCTGGACACTTTCCATGAAAGCTGTTGTCAGAGAAGCCCTATCTCACTTAAGCATTTTTGGCTCTTGCACACAAATTTAGGAAGTCATTGTCACATTTCTATGCCACTTCTTGTGTTATTTACTCCAGTCTGGTATGCACAGAAATCCCAAAAATGTGTTTCCGATCTTTCTCTTAGGTTTCCATAGATTTCAGTCATTACTGGCTTGTACAGCAGGAGGACACTAAATGATTTGGCCTGTAAAGCTGCAGTACAGTCCGAGTGAGGCTGAGCAAGAGAAAGCTAAGCTCATCCGATTCACTGGCACTTCTGCAGTATTTTGGGGCGGTGATCCTCAGCTAAATTCTGAAATTGACTTCTCAGAGGTTTCTAGCATTACAACTTAGTCAATAGCTGGAAGCACAGAAAGCCATCTTCCCACAACAGACTGCCCTGATCTGCTTCCATGAAGTCACAAAACATCACCAGCTGCAGAGATGCTGAAATGAGCACATACTGTATCTTGAAAATCATATTTTCTGTATCAATAGCAAGGTTTCCTCGGCATACATTGTGAAAAGTAGGAGCCAGACATTTGGCGTCAGCAGCGTCCCTTTGAGCATGTTTCGGTGGTTGTGCTTTTTGTAATTAAACACTTATGTTGTCAGCTATATATATGAAGAAACTTTAGCTAGGCCAAGGCTAAACAATTCAGGTTTGGATGACAGATGTGATTGCTCTGGAGGTTTCCGGATTATCCCTGTAAGAAAAAACCAAATATATGCTGGATCCCCCTTCTCAAAATGTAAACATCTCAAAAGTTGGGGGAAACACTTTGCTGTACCCTCATTTAAGGCATCAGTTGTGAAAAATAAAAATAAAGATTGTTTGCGTTAAGGCAATCCAAATGCTTTAAGGCCAATTTATCAAATTGTGCTAATGTGCATAACACACATTAACATGTGGTAGTAAACAGACTGCATTTACTTCATGGACCCTATTTACTAACAATGCCTGTGTAACAGAGTGACCCCATTTTCCCCCTTGCTGTATGTGCAGACCAGGCTAGAGGCATAGTCCACCTTAATTCCTACAGAGGGGTGGGGAGAGGCCTGAGGGCAGGACCAGCTAGGGAGCATAAGAAAGTAAGCCCTGCTGGGTTCAAGAAGCCCCTGTGTCTCCAGGAGAGTTAGCTCTTGTTAAACTATCCTGTCCAATCCAGAAGGGAGTGAAGGTACACTGTCCAGAGGGAGACAATCTATATCCATGTATGTAAGCTGAATACTGCAAAGGTAGGCAGCGATTCTCAGCATTGTGTCTGTTTAAATGCAAATAAAGTGAAAGGCTGGAGTCAGCTTGTTTTCGGACTCCAGGAGAGTCAAGCCTGCTTGGCCATCCTCATAGCCTATTATCATAATTTGATAAACTGGCCCCTTAGAGTGGAGTATGGCACTAGGATGTACTCACACAGCACTTTCGCCTTTGTTTTATCACATATCCATTTTCACCAGTGGCTGAGTCATTGTAGATTTCATGTTCAACATTTAAACCATAGGAAGTGTAATGCTGTAATTTCTGTGCTCTGTAATATCAGAAAGTCAAGGTCAACAGCTCAAAGTCCTTTGAATGTACGTTTTAATATCCAAGGTATAAAGAAATATGGTATATCAAAGAACCATTCAATTATTGTGTCAGAAAAGACCAAGTGCGTTCCCCGACACAGACCATGTTTCGGAATTGCTGCATTGGAAGGGACCATATGATACCACGCACAGATGATTCTAAAACATGCAAATGTCAATACAACTCTTGGACAGGAGAAATCACTGACTTCGAGCTGTTGACCTTGGCTTTCTGATATTACAGATCACAGAAATTGCAAGATTACACTTCCTATTGTTGTGATTGCTCTTTTGGTTTATCCTATTACGTTCTTGGCATTAGCAACTTTTACACAACAGTTGAAACTTGTGTATGATTGGTAATGCTTCACAGCATGGCAGACTTTACAAAGGTCAGCGGCAATAATTTCATTGTCTTGCAGCGACACAAAGAATTTGAAAAAAAGAGATCAAAGACAATGTGCTTGCACCAAGCATTCAGTTTGTGCTTTTTTGACAAAAGGTGCAGATGCAGAATTCCTTTTCTTTGGTGGTTGACACTGATATCAAAGCATACAGAGCACAGAATGCATAATGTTCATCGTTGCTGCTGTTTGCTGCAAAATCATGCTGGTTTGACCATTCTGAGTTGAAAGTCATCATTCACTTGGGCATGCTGAATTAAAGGTTGCCAGGGCCAGTGTAGCCCATTATGCAAACTGTGCATCAGCACAAGATGGCAGCTTTTAGGAAAGTAGAAAAATGCTGCATGCACAGCAAAACAACAGGTCTTGACAGCCACATAAATTCAAACAATCATCAGTGCATTAAATCATTTCATTTTCACTTCTGGGTGCAACCATACAGCGTTGACAAGTACTGCTTTTCAGCATGGCTTTATTTAGTTTTGTATTTAGTGTGTAATTTTTTTAAGTTGCTGGATTCACTTTGGGTCTGTGGTTCTGAATGGACACTGAGCTGCTAGCTTTCAGCTCTGAATTGTCATTAACAAGCATGATTGACTAATAGGATCGTTGTTGGCATTTGTAGGACCAATACAAACATGGGATTAATTAAATGACAAATTATCCAATGAAGACCAACAATCTAAAAAGTTAAATGGTGAGTTAAAAGGTGGGGTGCCTCAAGAGAAAAAAAGAAGACATGAGACATCCTGTTTTGTGTCAGTCAAGGACAAAGTAGCAGAAAGCTGGACGCGCCTCTAGGGATGTGCTTTTGTTTCAAATGACTAGGAAGTGTTAGCAACATTGCCTATTTCATCTTGTAAAGAAAATTTAAAAAATGAATAAAGTTTAGCTTGGTTTTCATTTTGTTTCATTCACAAAACAGCTTCCCTCCCTTACTGACTACATGTTCTGGAAGATTTATCAAAAAAGCCCCACAGGCTTGACCCAGACCAAATAAATGTACCCTATAAGTTACAAGACAGACTTCTGACAGGTACTGCCAGAATCTTACCACATCCTTGGGGCTCAGCATGGGGCAGGAGCCATCCCTACTCTCTCCTGTCGCACTGGTGCTGTATTTGAAAACGACACTGGCTGACCTGTGGATCACTCCTGCCCCCTTCTGACCCCAGGGATATGGGAAGATGCCTGGGGAAACTGACTTAACTAAGTTTTAGGGTGTTTTACTGGGTGAAGGCTAGTTGCTAATTTTTAATATGCACTATTAGGAAAATAGCATGCAATCAACACAAAACAAAAAATGGCATGAGAAAAAAAAAAAACCAACCCCTTCCAAGCAAAAAAAGAAACAAAAAAAAAGGATGAATGGCTACCCAATGGTATTGTGTGTGCAGGCGGATTTTGCTTGTTCTGCTGCTTCCTGTGCTGGGGTAAATTTAGGATTTGATTTTCCAGTCTTGTTATGTGAGCAGTAAATTCATTTTCCACATGTATTCTTTAAACCATGACATGACCATGTGGAATACAAAGCTATCCGGAAACCCTTCAGTTTATCCAGGTCCTTGACATGAATGCATTACATGAAAAGTCCATTCCGGAATAAATCTAACTAATTTTTTTGATGTTTTCTGAATTGGGAATTTCACGAAACTATGGCAAGATTAATAAAGGATCAGAAATGCCTTGGAAGACGATTATCTAAAATATGCATGAACACACAATATAAAATAGTATGTCACGACACAGCAATAAAAAAAGTTTTGCATATAGTTATGTTCTAGCTGAAAACCTGTTTTGAAAAGATCATTAAAGAAAAAGGACTTGGATCAGCATCAGAGGTGTAAGTATGCCCATAATATTGTATTTTAACCTCATTTTCTAGTTTCAGAATTGTATTTTGTGCAGTTTTCATATTGCCATAATACAGCTGTGATATATATAGTTCTGCAGCATCCGATGGGTGCCAAACTTCAGAAAAAAGCATTGTCCACAGTCAGCCACCAGATGGTGATAGAGCTCTACTTAAATTTTTAGAACTCTGATTTGAAAAATACATTAAAAATGAAAAATAACCCCAAATGTGTGACATATATAATGCAGAACAATTCTTTTCAATACTGGTTTTTAACCTCCAGAACCTTATTCAATGAAAAATGAAAATCATTTTCTTCAGTATTTAATCTGCAGGTCAACATGCTGCATGCCCTAAGAAAGGAACTATTAATTTATTTTATAAATCGAGTCCAAAACACAATAGCATTGAGGATGTGGCTACAGAGCTTCCTGCACCTGCTGAAAACTGCCATACGCCCATTGTTCAGCAGCCCCTGACTCACCCACTCTTCCCTGCTCAGCACCCTCTGGACTCCCTTCTCTCCCCCTCCTGCCCAGCAGACCCCTGACCCCTGACCCCGTGACTTCCCTACCACATCTTGCCCAGCAGACCCCTGACCCCACTCTCCTGCCCAGCAGACCCCCACTCCGTGACTTCCCTACCACATCTTGCCCAGCATCCCCTGACCCCCACCCCGTGACTTCCCTACCACATCTTGCCCAGCATCCCCTGACCCCACCCCTGACCCCCACCCCGTGACTTCCCTACCACATCTTGCCCAGCAGACCCCTGACCCCACTCTCCTGCCCAGCAGACCCCCACCCCATGACTTCCCTACCACATCTTGCCCAGCAGACCCCTGACCCTCACCCCGAGACTTCCCTACGACATCTTGCCCAGCATCCCCCTGCCCAGCAGACCCTTCACTCCCTTTTCCCCTGCACCTCTCCCTACTTAGCAGCATCCTCACACCATCTCCCACCCATTTCCCTCTCCTCCTGGCTCCCAGCAGTTGAATAAAAGCCTTTAATCCAGGCCTTCCCTCCTGCTTACAGGCTGCAGTGCTCTCTCCTTTTCTTCAGGCTGGTAGAGGTGATGAGGGAAAGAAGCAGTGGAGAGGAGGTGGCAGCAGCTCCCCTTCAGCCAGGCAGGAGGCGGCAGTGGTAGGCATGTTCCCTCTTATTTTCTGGCCCCATGGGGTGAAGAAAGCATCAGGGGTGTCACTTCCAGCCTGGCAAGGGAAGACAAAGTTGGTGTTATGCCAGGCCCAGAAGAAGGGTTGGCAATGTTCCAGCCTGACCCATCAGAGAGAACTGCCTTTCACTGAACCAGGAAGAGCGTGGTATTCTGTTAGCTTCCTGCTGGCCCCATGACACAGCTCCTGGGGCGTTGCAACACTTGAGTTCAGAAGCACCCCTCTTGAATCTAGAAGGATCAAACCTAGTTTCATCAAGTAAGTGAGAACATAATATCCATGAATGCTGGAGAAAATGAGACACTTCCTGATCCAAGAGAAGAAGGACCCTTAGCTTCCCAACTCCAAAGTGGGGTAGTTGCTGTGTTAGAACACTTAAATACAGCAAAAGGTCAACAAACAAGATATAGGCGAGACCATTTTATTGGACTCGCTTAATATATTTGAGGCCAGTTTTTTTGAACTGTTCCCCCTTCTTCAGGTCAGTGCACTTTGGTGCAAGCATGAAGTTATTTACATTTTGACTGGAAAATATTCTTTGCATATAAAAAAGGAAACTTGTGACTAACACCAAATGTGTGACTAATTCACGACCAATAAATTTAACTCATGATAACCAATCAGTTTGCAAAGTGTTACTGATGTTCATTCCCTGGCTGATGGGAAATGTTTAATGATGATAGCTGGAAGGTCCAGTTGTGCCAATGTTATTTTGTAAAATTATGTTTTAGATTGTGTAGCTTTTTATGTATTGTAGCTTGTTTTAATCTTGTATTTTGCTTTTGGTGATTTATTAAAATTCAAAGCAATCAAATACCTTTAAATAAATAAATGTTAATCATGGATAAATATATAGACCATGACGTTAACCACATTCTTCTAGCACAAGCATCAGTTCAAAGGCTCTAGGTGCAATCCTCATTGGGTTTTTGGTTGCCTGTATAAATGAGACTTTACCTTTTTTTTTTTAAAGTCTCTTGACTGCATTTATTTCTGAAAGTCAGGTAGCATCTTTCTATTTTTCTGTTTTCTAACTGCTACTCTTTATGACCCTAAAGGGCTTACAATCTAACAGGCCAATGCAATAAGGTGCATTCGGCAGAGTGCAGTTTAACTGTTAGTTGTGTGACATTTTATGTACGCAAACTACTACTGCAGCAAGGAGTTTTGCACACAGAAAAGGTGTATGTATACAACAATGTGCATTTAAGTTAGTGCCCTTGCATGGAACTTCCATGCAAATGAAGGTGTTGGTTATTACCTTCTCCAATGCACGGAGGTGCATTGGCTTAACTCATCTTTTCTAAGTTCTGCAATGTTTCTCCTGCTCAGAGGTGCAGTAAAGTTTCCAGCGCTAGTGTTAAGCTATGGGGCAGTAGCAGGACCTGTAGTCGGTATTTTATGCACAGAAACTATGCTTTTGATACAAAACTGCTTTCTGTGCTGCAAACATTTTTTTTGTGCACATAACATTTTATGCTCAGAGAACATGGTTTTGGTGCACAAAATGTTTTCTATACATAAAATATGATTTCTGCACATAAATCATGTTTTCTTGTGCATTAAGCCATTTTTTCATGTTCATTTTCTGGTTTGTGCGTATTTTTTTTTTAACTCTCGATGCATTAGCATTCTATTAGCTTACTGCATCGGGAATTTAAAAAAAATGAGCTTGTGTGTTAAGAAAGCATGCTCTGAATTTCAGCACACAGTTTGTACCTGAAGCAGCTAACAGCATTGCTGTAGCTCACCTGCCCAAATGCACATACGAGAGTGTGGTATCCTGGCTTGCTGGGGCTTTCACATATCGGGCCAAGTTCAGGGTCGATTGAACTTTTTTGTTGGTAGTAATAATGACAATGGGGCTCAGGGTGCAATAGCAGGAGGACAAGAAAACCCGGGTGTCGGAGAGGGTGGCGGGGATGCTCGGCATGGTGAGGGAGTACAGCCAGACCATGTTCTCCGCACTGAAGAGAGACACATAGAGGGAGACCAGCATCAGTACCGCGTTGGCTGCCCTGGTTTCGGCGGTGTTTTCCAGGTCTGGGGTGTGGCGCATGGCTTTCACCCGTTCCCTGTGGCGACGCAGGATGACGATGATGTGCAAACTGGAGAGTACCATCAGTCCCACAAAGGTAAAGTCTCGGAGAGAGTGCGTAATGCCGATGATGAGGAAAGAAGTATAGGAGGGAAAGTTCAGAAAACAAAACTCCAAGTTCAATATGGGGGCTGTTGCATTAGGACGCAGGTCAGCAGAATGGTAGAACACACTCCAGAAGTAGATTAGTATATTCAAGCACCAGAGGAATGCAATGATGGTGAAGAGCTTCTGGACCATGGCCTGCTTAAAAGTGGCCCAGAAGCTGGACGGTGGAGAGATGAGCATACACTGGTAACAGCTCAGCAGAGATGTCATGCATATGGACATGGCTCTGCTGACCCGATAGGAAAAGATGACAAAGTTACACCCATGGTCATCAAAAAGTTTCCGAAGCCCTAGGGCCACGAGGGACTGAGGGACTACCCGGAACAAGACTACCAATAAGTTGACCAAGGAGAGCTTGCAGGTGATGAAGTCAGCTGGCAGGAGCCTGCGGTTCCTGATCCTGATGTGCACAAAGCAGGCTAGCACTGTCAGGTTCCCTGGAATTCCAATGGCTTCCAGCAGGAGAAAGCCGATCGCCTTCAGCACCACTCGGACATCCATCAGTGGGCTGCAAGGTCCACACAGTGCATACAGTCACTGAAAGAGGAAGCAGCTGGTTGTCTGTCAATCAGCACCAATGCCTTCTTTGATGACCTGGGGTTTTCCTCCTCTGCAGGATTAACTTCTGCTGTTTGTAAGCAGGTCTGTCCCTGGACAGCCAGTACTCTTGCTGTGGAACAGATGAAAATATTTAATTAACTTTGTCATGTTGCATTACTTGAGACATCTGAGGGCCTGGGCATCTTCCCTTTGAAATGCATATCCTCATCTCAAAAATAATGCAAAGATACCCCTCTCCAGTCTATAGTATCCCTTAGTAAGGCTGTCTTTTGAGGTTCGGCCATAGAGCTGTGTCCTGCGGTGCAGGAGGTTCTGGGCTGTGGAGGCTTCGGTCGTGGAGGTGATTCACTCAAGCTGAGGGTAATGGGAATTACAGAAGCAGCTGCTGGTATAAAGGGGACTTCTGGTACAAGAGCTGCATTGAGAAGACAGGGCTGAGTATCAGAGGAGACCTCACCTCTCCAGCTCTCAGCCATTCATGGACCCTGGTCTCACACCATGTCCGCTGGCTGGGAAGGAGGCACAAAATGAAAAACTGAGGCAATAAGTGTGTGTGGGCTGGGTCATGGGGGGGAGTTGGTGGTGCAAGCCACCAGCTCAAAGAGGGTATCAGCAAGGTCTCATTTAAGCTGTACAGTAAGGCACTCGCCAACTGTGACACATATAGAAGGCAATTTCCAAAATGACTGTGCTCCCTCAATGTGGCTAAAGGTTTGCCTGCTGCCCACAACAGTGCAGGGTCAGGCAGGTCGAGGAGGTGTTCCAGGGCGCGTTCAGGGCAAGGGAAGAATTGTCCCTGTGCAAATATTGTATTTTTACATCTGTGTGTCTACTTTTCCAGGAAAGTTCTACCTACAGAAAAAGCAGCTAGATTTTAAACAATTGGATGTAGCACAGAAAATGTAAGAGTTTAGTACTGCAAAGTATTGCAGTAACTGCTAACACACAAACTGCTTCTTCTCCCTTCTTTGTTGGAGTGCTTCCAACTCCTCTGAATCCTTTCCTTCCTTTATTTACCATCTCTCCATCTCATCTCCTGCTCTTTAACATCTTTCACCCATTTATCATCTGTCTCTCAC
Organism: Rhinatrema bivittatum; assembly: GCF_901001135.1. Taxonomy (NCBI): domain Eukaryota; kingdom Metazoa; phylum Chordata; class Amphibia; order Gymnophiona; family Rhinatrematidae; genus Rhinatrema; species Rhinatrema bivittatum. Next base: position 7,104,832 of record NC_042626.1, on the reverse strand, counting down.
TCTTCCACTTGCCCTTTCAATCTGTCAACTCCATCTCCCCCTCTCCTCCCTCCTCCACTTTCTCTTACTCTCACTTTTCCCCCCTCCCTGGCTGCTCGTAACTTTCATCTTCTGTCACAGACCTGCATCTTCCCCTCTCACTCCCTCTCCTGTCTGTTTGCCTCTCATCTCCCTCCCCCCCCCCCCCCCCGGTGCTTTTCTCCCAGCTTCACTCTTCCTCCCCCAGTCAGTATGTGCAAGCTTCAGTGTAATGTGTCCCCCTCACTTTTGGCTCAGACCCTACCCCTTGCAGGAGGGTCATGCCCCCATCTGACTTAGCTTCTTAAAGGTGCATGAGTTAGAGGGCCTGGAGGCATTAGAATCACTGTTGCTCCATGATCCCCTGGGCCTCTAAAGATGCTAACTTGAACAGGGAAATGCTGCTGTTCTTGGGCTAGGCATTTAAAAGTCTGAGGCCATCAAAGTCTATTCACTTTTGGTAGGTAATTATTTATCCTCCCTCCTCTCAGCCACTTAAAAGTTCAGGAACAGCCTAGGCCGGGTGGAAGCTATTTACATAATTGCTCTTCATCAGTCTGGGATACGAACCCTTGTATAAAACAGATGCCTTAACCACAGAGGGAGATGAGAAACAACAGAGACAGGGCAGGGAGAAAGTGAAAAGACAGGAGATAGAGAGTTTCCAGAAACTTAAAGGGTTCTGGAGCCACTGCCATCAAGACCGACACAGGATTGGGTAAGGGGTGGGGAATCTGGCACCTTGGGATTCCCTCCAAAATTCAATTCTGGCTATGTCGCTGCTGTGCAGGTGCACTCGCCATCCCCCTAGCATAGACATGCCTAGCTGGAGTCCCATTAAATGCCAGGCATCACCAGGTGAAACCCAGAGACTTTCTAGCTGTGATAATACTAAAGGATAGGAAGTGATTATTTGATTAACACAGGATCAGTGACATGAATCGGTTACTGTGTGTCTAGGTTGCTTATCCTGATCAGATGTAATATCCTTACCAAATATTCTTTTCCCCCTAAAAATATAGTCTTGGCTAGTAGGGATATGCTACATCAACAAAAAAAACCCAACAACAAAACAATATAATGAAATACTGTGGGTCACCTTAGTACACATTAAAGTGTTTCAGCATGTGCTATTTTGTAGTAAAGGGCGCATGTTGTACTAAAATGGAATAAAATAGATGCGCTGTAAGAATACAGCGTGTGCCAAAATGAATCAATAATTCCCTGGAAAAATGAAACGACAAACGTCATAAATCCGATATGTCATAATAATACAAACGTTTTTCCCCCCCATGCACACACCTGGAAGCTATTTAAGAAGACATACACAAGGTCTGTCCAGTAAAAAGCTATCATTTTGTACATTATTTTTTGTTGACCTGTATTTCCGCTCAGAATTATAAGAAATGCCAGGAAGACGCTGACCTTAGCCCTGATATTACTGCAAGTTTGGAGGCTGTGACGTCATCACAACGCGCCAGGCAATGCAGGCCAAGCACCAGTGAGCGAATATCCACAGCTATGGGCCTGATCAGTTTGGGGAGGAAGGGCTGACCCCTTCCTGAAATACACGCCCTTACCTAGAAGGAAGAGAAGCCCTTCCCAGTTACAACTAAATCAGACAATGTACAAAAAACTACATTTGAACAATTGCTCCAACTCCAAAGAAAGGAAAAAAAATTGCTCATTGTTAAATATGACACGGTGAAATGTCAACGTTAAGCTTCAATGCATTATCAGTAAATAAACTTGACAGGTGATCGGGATGGGGGAGAGGCATCTCCAAGTGTTACTGGTGGGAGCTGCTTGCAGACTGGAAAGCTCCAGCACGGAGCTCAAATGCAGGAGAGCTGCAGGGAGAACGTGGCTGCTGTTTGTGATCTTAGCTTTTCATTCATTCATTCTTTTATTATTCAGATTTGATATAGTCACCAGTAAATCAATAAAGAAACAATGTCAGAAATAATATTTCAGCTTTCCAAGAGAAGATGCAATTATTAATCCTGTTCCATTGGAATCTGTGAGGCCGCTCTCTGAAAAGAGCCACTCTTAGGAAAACTACCTTTTTTTTTTTTTGAGAGCTTGTGGAAATGTTTGTAGAAACTTCTCCCAGAAAAGATGACTAATCTAGAGTTGGTCACACGTGCCCTGTGCTTCTTGCTTTTTCCTGGAGATTTTCTCTCTCCTTTCCAGAAGCAGGATCTTAAATCCTTGGTCAAAATGTTTTGTTTACAAATTTATCAACCGCTTTTCAAAATTAAATGAGTTCAAAGTGCTCTCTCAAAATGATGCCGATGGTCTCTCTTGATGACTTTAAAAAGAATTTTGCCCCAATCCATCTATCAGACCCGTCATTTTGCAAAAATAACTTCCAGCCCTTATGGCCTCCTCTTCACTGCCTAATCCCTTTTTGGTACATTAATTGGGGAGCCAACGGATAAATAAAAAGCAAACTAGAGGTCAGGAAAAGAGACTGTGCACTCGAATCTTCTCCATATTACTTACCTGGAGTGGGGCTGCTTTTCAGGAAGTGAGGCAGGGTCAGAGAATTTATAGCTTTTCCAGCACTAAAGAACTGACGGTCATACCCATTAAAGAGCTCGGTGAATTGTACTAATGAACACTTAATTATAACTTACATGCTCTTTAATGAACACTGCAATAATATTTGTAAGAAATCCCTGTGTGTAAAAAAAAAAAAAGCAAAAACAAAACCGTGCATTTTAAGACAAACAGATGGAGTAAGAAATTGACAAAACTGACCAGAGGAGAAATTCTCCTTATACTCCCCTCTCTGAAAGGCAGCCTGACATAATTACAGCCTCCTATTCCCACCACAGCAGATGAAGGAATAGTTTAAGTAGTAGAGAGGAAGGTCATGTTTACCATAGATTGGGACCACAATCACAATAGTAGTAGAACAGATGCCAGCACAAACAAAGGCCATTTGATCTATTCTGCCCAGTAATTCCCATCCACAGTAGAATTGTAAAAGCTTGACCAAATGCAGGATATTGCGTTTTTTTTTTTTATTAAAATTTGATTACTTCTCTTGCACAGAAGCCAGGGTGGGCTTACAGTAAAACACCATGGGGTAAATATGTAAAGCTTTTGTTAACTTTTTGAGTTACATGCACAAAAAGCAAACTTTTAATATTTTACCCCACCGCATGCAAAAATGTTGCACTTACAAGTTTTTCTGCATGCAAAAACTCTTAATAAAAAGGAGCATCAACAGAGACATTCTGGGTGTGGAGGCTTAACTTGACCCAGTGGGCATATTTAGTGCTGTCCAAGTAGTTATGGACTCAAGTCTGGTCGGGGAAAAATGGGAAACTTGTGCACTTAGGTGCGGCTGAAGATCCGGGGCAGGTTATCCACATAACTTTCCCTGGATACATTTGCTGCTTGCCACGTCCCTCGGGGTTGACCCCGGTAACCGAATAATGCAATTGCAGGCACATTTTAAAAAAGGATTTGGCAATTCAATGCGACCACATTATTAAAGCCAGCAAAATCAAGGATCAAATGAATGCTGCTCGAGCCGGCTCCCTCTCCTCCCCAAGAGGATGATCGCAGGTAGGAATGAGCAGTCCTGCAAGTGCCCTCCCCATCCAGAACCCCACGCAGAGGCGAATATGGTTTCCACCAGGAGCCCCTCTTTCTTCTTGCACTTGGGCGTCACTTTACCCTCCGATGTCCCTGGACACAGGGAACTACCTACAGTCCCTGAAAATAATCCGCCTTGAATTGCCTGAAAAGCGGAATATAAATCACTTAATTTACTGAAAACCTGGGCAGGGCCTGGAGAGCCCACGTGAGGCGGATCCGCTGAGAAGCAGCGCCAGAGCTGCAGGGGGGGGGCCCAGGGAACAGGGCAGCTCTGCCGGACTCCGGGCCCCACGCCCACACAGAGGAGCCACGCCCACCCCAGCGGCTCGAGTGACCAATGAGTGCGTGGGGCTCCGCGCGCGCACGCAACGGGCGTCGCCAGGTGTCCCCGCTCTGCAGAGAAGCAGCGCGAGCTGAGGGCGCCGCTGCTTCCCGCCTTCCCCTGACAGGATTCGGCGAGCAGCTCTATCGCCCCGCGGAGCTGCCACGCCCACCCCAGCGGCTCGAGTGACCAATGAGTGCGTGGGGCTCCGCGCGCGCACGCAACGGTCGTCGCCAGGTGTCCCCGCTCTGCAGAGAGGCAGCGCGAGCTGAGGGCGCCGCTGCTTCCCGCCTTCCCCTGACAGGATTCGGCCCCGCGGCGCTGCCAACCTTCTGTCGCCCCGTTTGAGAGGAAGGTGAGACAGAGGCTCAGAGGGCAGAGCAGGGGACGAAAGCAGTTTTACAGCTGGGAGGCAGGGGTAGGAGAAGGGCGACTTAGGGGGGAGAGCAGCGGCTGTGACGCTGAGCGTTTACTTGGGAAAAGGTGGGGGTGGAGGATTCAGAAATGGAGGAAGGAGATAGTGGGAGCCAGAGAGCACAGGGACTCGGGAAGAGGAACATAAGAACATACCATACCGGGTCAGAACAAGGGTCCATCAAGCCCAGCATCCTGTTTCCAACAGTGGCCAAACCAGGCCATAAGAACCTGGCAAGTACCCAAAAACTAAGTCTATTCCATGTAACCATTGCTAATGGCAGTGGCTATTCTCTAAGTGAACTTAATAGCAGGTAATGGACTTCTCCTCCAAGAACTTATCCAATCCTTTTTTAAACACAGCTACACTAACGGCACTAACCACATCCTCTGGCAACAAATTCCAGAGTTTAATTGTGCGTTGAGTAAAAAAGAACTTTCTCCGATTAGTTTTAAATGTGCCCCATGCTAACTTCATGGAGTGCCCCCTAGTCTTTCTATTATCCGAAAGAGTAAATAACCGATTCACATTTGCCTGTTCTAGACCTCTCATGATTTTAAACACCTCTATCATATCCCCTCTCAGTCGTCTCTTCTCCAAGCTGAAAAGTCCTAACCTCTTTAGTCTTTCCTCATAGGGGAGCTGTTCCATTCCCCTTATCATTTTGGTTGCCCTTCTCTGTACCTTCTCTATCGCAATTATATCTTTTTTGAGATGCGGCGACCAGAATTGTACACAGTATTCAAGGTGCGGTCTCACCATGGAGCGATATAGAGACATTATGACATTTTCTGTTTTATTAACCATTCCCTTCCTAATAATTCCTAACATTTTATTTGCTTTTTTGACTGTCACAGTACACTGAGCCGACGATTTCAATGTGTTATCCACTATGACACCTAGATCTCTTTCCTGGGTGGTAGCTCCTAATATGGAACCCAACATTGTGTAATTATAGTATGGGTTATTTTTCCCTATATGCATCACCTTGCATTTATCCACATTAAATTTCATCTGCCATTTGGATGCCCAATTTTCCAGTCTCACAAGGACTCTCAGCAGAGAGGGAGGGAGAAGGCTGCTGGAAGAGTGAGACACTGCATGTTGCTACCCTGGCCTGATGCTGTGACCCATGTGTGTGTTATCTAGTGCATAGCAGATGTACAGGGCACATAAACGAAGTTCTCCTCTAAATATTGCTATTCCAACATCACAAAGTCCCCAATGTATCCCACCTCTAGCCACCTACATTAACTTCCTCAGTCATGGCCTTGCTCTTAAGGCAAAGCCTTGTATTTGTTTTCTGGTGTGGCTTGTCTGTCTGTCTGTCAGTGCTCCCTCAGATCCAGCACAGTCTCCTACCAAATTCTGCCACCTTCCACTTGCTCAATGCAGGCTGTGTCCCCTCTCCAGATGCTGCCCCCTCCTCTATCCCTCTCCATGCTTCCTCTCCTCTCCTTTCAGTTGCTGTCCCTCGTCTATCCCTCTCCATGCTTCCTCTCCTCTCCTTTCAGATGCTGTCCCTCCTCTATCCCTCTCCATGCTTCCTCTCCTCTCCTTTCAGATGCTGCCCCTCCTCTATCCCTCTCCATGCTTCCTCTCCTCTCCTTTCAGTTGCTGTCCCTCCTCTATCCCTCTCCATGCTTCCTCTCCTCTCCTTTCAGATGCTGTCCCTCCTCTATCCCTCTCCATGCTTCCTCTCCTCTCCTTTCAGATGCTGCCCCTCCTCTATCCCTCTCCATGCTTCCTCTCCTCTCCTTTCAGTTGCTGTCCCTCCTCTATCCCTCTCCATGCTTCCTCTCCTCTCCTTTCAGATGCTGTCCCTCCTCTATCCCTCTCCATGCTTCCTCTCCTCTCCTTTCAGTTGCTGTCCCTCCTCTATCCCTCTCCATGCTTCCTCTCCTCTCCTTTCAGATGCTGTCCCTCCTCTATCCCTCTCCATGCTTCCTCTCCTCTCCTTTCAGATGCTGCTTCCCCCCTCTTGTGCACTCTTCTCAGGCTCTCCCTTTTGATTCCCTCCTTGCAGTCCCTCCTGAACCTCATGGGATGAAGGGCGGAGAGAAGATGAAAAGGAGGTGGCAAGGAGAGAGAAGAAGAAAGGGGAAAGCAATAGAGCAAGGAAAAGGGGAACAGGAGAAATGAAGAATACACTGAAGAAAAGAGACAAAGAAGGACCTGAACTGGAATGGGACGTAAGGAAGGGGAGCAGAGAGAAGTGGAACAGAGGATGAGTGAAGAGGGAGAAGCAGAGCAGACCACAAAACCCAAGGTCAGAAAACTCATTTATTTTATAAAAGAAAGTATCCATTCATCACTTTAAAGGATCTTGCAACCCAGTACAAAAGTATTATGCTCTGGGGTATGTCCCACAGAAAGAGAGAGGCTTTGTATGTTTGGAAAAAAAAGCTGAATTAGTTTTGCTGATTTGGCTATTTTCCTTTCTGTGCAAAACATAATATATCCCAGATGAGTTAAATTGGGTTACAAATATTTTGTGGTAAGAAAATGTAAAGAATGTTTCTCATGTTTGTTACATGTCAGAAAATTGCATTAATACTTGTTTGTCAAACATTTTCCTGAGGGAAACTTTCCTGCTTTGATATTACCCTTGTGGGCTAGATGGAACTGATTCTCTCCTCTGCTGCGGTCCCTCCCCTAATACCGCCTGCTCTGTCCCAGAAGACAGAGGAAAAGACAACTCCCCCCCCCCCCCTTGGTAGAACAAATGTCTTAAGACTTGCCCCAAAAATCTGGTAGCGCTAACTCTGTCATGGTCAACAGTTGAAGAGGGTTGGGGAGTGTTATGGGTAGAGGGACGAGAAGTAGAAGAGGGAGGGAGAGAGAGAGCAGTCCCACTGCTGGAGCTTTTCCTGTAAGCATCCAGCAATTAACACAGCTGGGCACAGACACTAATAGATTATTGCTTACTGGTGTCTGGAGGTGTTTTAAAACATTTTTTGGTTGTCTGATGGGCAGGCTTATTTATTTATATTATAATATTACACAAACATATGATCTCCAAGCATCTTGACAAACCATTTCCAGGAAAACATGACTGAGTGGAGCTCCTATACACCAGGGGAATTCTGGGACCCCCCATCTGTCTAGGGGAACCCTGAGACCTCCTCCTGCAATTTTCTGAGGATAATAAGGACTTCCTGTAGTAGTGGTCAACTGGCTAAGAATGCAGTTTGAGATCCAGGGTTTATAGGTTTTTAATTCAGTTGTTTTTGGTTTTAAGGGTGGGGTCTCAGCGGAACCACCCATCACTTGTAGTCAGTACACTAGTGGGCCAGAAGGTGCAGGCATTCCTTGGCTCCATCAGGAGGGGGAGCCGAAGAGCTCCAGAGGGCTGCAAATAGGCCTATGTAGTCCTTTCTAGCAGGTGCCTCCTCCCGCCCCCACAAAAATAAAAGAGAAGTCCTATACCTCTCTGAAAAAGAATACATTGTCAATTCATAATCTTTTTAGTACTTGTATGGAGGTAAATGATACCTGGCTGAAAGAGCAGTTGAGTTCTCAATGTGGCTAAAACATCACTTTTATGGATAGGTAGATCCTTGTCTGCCAACTTTAAATTATAAAGGGACTATTGTTAACATGGTCACTGAAGCACAAAATTTGGAGATAATTTTAAATTCGCAACCTGTGAGGCCAAATTAAGCAAGTGGTTTAGTCCCTTTTTATAGGCTTACATTATCAGTCTTGTAAGCAGATTCTTTCAGCGGACCTGTTTGGAACAGTGCTCCAAGCCTCAATGGACATTTGGATTACTGCAACAATTTATACATGGACCTTCCCGTGAAATGCGTTATTGCAAATGATCCAACACTCAGCTGTTCGTTTGCTGATGAGTACTGCTCATGGAGAACATATTATGCCAGTAATGAGGGCTCTTCACCGGTTGTTGATTCAAAAGTGGATAAAGTTTAAAGTTCTGGTGCTGGGAAATTAGAGGTATAATCCAGAGCATATGTTCCACTCTTCAGGAACAAATATGTTGGTGGCACATATATGGTGCACCTGTTCTTTTGAACTTCTTGCCATTAGTTTTGTGTAATGAGAGGGACATTTCAGCTTCTAGAAAGCAGGTGAAGGCATTATTTTACTTGGATGTATATGGGGCCAGTCAATAAAGTTGTGCTTGTTTATTATATGCTTGTTTGCATTTTATTGTTATATGTTTTAATCTGTGCTGGACATGTACTGGAAGTCACAGAATATAAGTCTTTGTAAAATAAATAATACCTGCACTTGCTTGGCTAGTTTAACATCTCACCTGCTGCCTCTGCCCAGACCCTGAGCACTTTTGCTCTATCAGAGCTGTAAATGATGCAGGGGAGAATGACTGCCCCCAGCAAACCTGCTCCATCATCCTCCCTGGGTTTACTGCAATAATCTGTTGCAGAATTGCATACCAGGACAGGCTGAAGAGCAGCCCAGCCTCTGACCCACCTGTAAGTGGGGTGCAGAGTGAAGGATTAGACATTTAGAGGGCCTTTTGAGAAAGCCCTGTGCTTACTTTCCATGTGTTGATAGGTAGTAAGTCCCTGCTGTGTGCATTGCTGGCCCAGCTTTCAAAAGGAAATCCTGTACGGGCTTTCCCTGTGAAACAAAATGCATCAAGTTGTGTGGGTGAACATAACCCGTGAGGCTGCAAGCCCTGGATTTAGTTTAGAAATGCCCCCCCCCCCCCCCCATTGTTTGTTATTAGGAACGACTCTATTGTTATATTTGATGGGATATGGAAATCCTTTCAAATGTGGTTCACCAACAAATCATAGCACCATGTATTCTTTGATCAGGAGTGATCTTATTTTACCTTGCTTGTGTTTTGTATTATGGGGTGAGTGGGTGGGAGATAAGAGAAACGCTTTTCCGTGCTGTGGACTGGAGTGGATGATTTCTTGTCATTTTCCTAATAACATTTTAATAACAAAAAAAAAATAGCTCTCTAAATGATCTGATAATCCTTTAGTAAAAATTAAGCATCTGGAGGTAAATTGTTTCATGACCTCAAGGTTATAGAAAGGACGCTGTCAGTTGAATGAAAGTTATTTGGGGTGATTCTCAACCTGTCCGCTTTGGGCTGGAGTCTGCTGGTACTTTTTTTTTTTTTTTTACTCGTGTGCTTTGTCCTGAGTCTGAAGAGACAGCATACATGTAATTCATGGGCTGCGGGGTCGGAACTCGTGGGCTTCTGCAGCCGCTTATGGGGTGGATAGATTTCTATGGAAAACAGCGTTCATGTGCTTGAAAATGCAATTGACATGTCCATATTTTCCGATGCCACCCAAAGCCCGCACGCAGGAACGCCTCCCTGCGTGTGACTAAACGCTCACATGTAGTGGGGCACCGCGACTGAGAGAAGGTCTTTTTTATTCAGTCGGCTGATTCACCCTAACAAACGACTTTGGAAATTGATCTTGCCATGCAGCGTAATCATGCAGAAGGGCCTCTGAGACGCTTTTTAATAGACTTGTATGTCCTCGAGGTCTCCTAAACTGTCAGAAAGTCACTGGCCCATATAGTAGCCAGATAACTGTGCTTTACTGGTGAGTGCATAGAAAATCTGAAACATCTGTCCACATTAGAAAAAGACAAAAACTGGTGTGCTATGTACAAACCCTCTCCTCCTCCCCCAAAAAACTCACTTTCACCCTATTTAACTCCAAACTCTCTTAGAAGCAAATAACCAATTGATTTTTAAGAATATGTTTGCAGGAATTCACAGTAAACTTTTGCAACACTCATCAAATGAATGTATGCACAGAAAGTTGAAAACCTGTAGGACAAGGAGGAAACTGAGAATTATGCTGAATTCTCATGAAAGTAGGTTCTTTACAGTAAGTTTCTAACAGTTAGAATGAAAAGGTAAGATGAAAGGGGTGATTTTTCTGAGCAGTTTGCACAAATTGAAAGCTCCAGTTTTCATGTTTACAAGCTTTTTATTTATTTTACGTCTTCTCTTCTGCACTAATACATGCTAAATTTGAAGCAGTTTACAGAGGGTACATACACAATATAAATCTTCCATAATGACAACCTGCAAAATTAAACTGACCTGCTTGTCAGAAATCAGGTATCGAGAGAGAATACCCGAGCGTTTAAATAAAATAGAATAGCCTACAACCTGGTACATGTCTACAAAGACATTTGTATACACCTCACAAGCAGGGAACTGAAAGCATAGTACACTAATTCAGTATTTCATCAAATTACAAACCATTATTAGCAGATAATACAGTAACTTACACACAATCAAGTTCCACTCCATCTGATAAATAACTCTGCTCAACAGAATCAGAAAATAATAAAACCACATCATAATCACAATAAATACTAAATATAATACTGTTTGTTTTAGTGTGATAAGAATACACTTTATAAGTTTCCCACAGAGACAGTAGCTAAAGAGTTTGGCTAAGAACATCTAAAGGCAGAGTTTCTTCATGCGAAGTTTCTGGTTGGTAATAAGGATCACGATAGGACTGAGAGCAGAGTACATGGAGGTAAAGAAAACACGGGCATCTGAAATTGTGGAGGCCTCCTGCAGTGCACTAAGGGAGTAGATCCATATCTCATTGTCCAGCCCAAACAGTAGGATATAGAGAGTGACCAGAAGAACAACAGAGCGGGAAGCTTTGTCCTCAGCCATTGCTCTGGAGGTCCTATCGGAGCTCCTGATCCCAGTCACCTGCTTCCTGTGTCGGTACAAGATGCAAACGAGACAACAGCTGGAAAGAGTCATCAGCCCCACAAAGAGAAAGTCACGGACAACAAAGACTACTCCAGCTGATGTGTAGGATATGTAGTCAGGAAAAACAACCTGGCAAAATTCTAGGTTTACAGTGTATGGTGGGATAGTATAATTGGATATAGCGTGGGAATACAAGAGGGTTGATTGAGAGAGCAAGCAGTTCAGACCCCAGAGAGTGAGAAGGATAACCCAAATGTTCTGGGACACTCTGTGTTTTAGGATCAGCCCCCTCTCTGAGGCTGGCAGAACTGCAATGCATTGGTAAGTGCTCAATAAGCAGGTAACACAGATAACCATGGCTCTGCCCACACGATATATGTATATAACGACCTTGCAGGCATAATTGTCGAAGAGCTGCGGGATCCCCACTGCTGACAGAGTTTGTGGGATGCCTCGGGAGACTATGACAAGGAGATTCACAAATGCCAGGGTGGAGAGGATGAAGTCAGTTGGAGAGAGCTTCCTCTTCGCTAGCTGGGTGTGGAGAAAGAATGTCAGGATAGTAGCATTGCCTGGAATTCCAATCGCCACCAGCAAGGCAAATCCGAGGGCTTTGAGGGTAGAACGCAGGCCCATGTGGCGTCTTTCCATTTGCATGCTGGCTGCAGAAAGACACAAGCAACATTTTCAGACAGGGATTTCAGGTGTGCCTTCATTGCGAGGCATTCCAGATCAATCATTATAATATTTGCTAATAGCTCATTCACTTGGTAAAATGGGCTGAAAGGGAAAAATCAGTTATTTGGTTGAGCACAAAGAGGGTAGAGTTATTGTGATTGCATCAGTGCTAGAGAGAATTGGACACTTTGCAGGTCATGATTCATTTTATCGGACCAGAACAAAAATTATCCAGAGGAGGTGTAACTGAGCTTTTGTGACCATCTGTGTGGTCATGAATGTTGACATATTCCAGCGTTTATGAACAATTTTTATGTTGGTTCAGTAAACTTTATTGCAGTCTACAGAGAATCCACTTTTAAGTGGTAGACAATCCCTTTTCTCTAAGACTTTTAACTTTTTACAGCAATTTTTGGTAGGCCTAATATATTTTTTTTGTAAGGTTTCATGAAACAACTTCTTTAATTTACTTTCATGTATTCATATTCCGCTTTTATAACACCAGGGTTAAACAAGGTGGATTACAGCATTTAAAAACATTATGCAGGCCAAAAGCCATTTCATCAGAGGCAAAATCAATTCTGTTGAATAAAATAAGCCAAATACTGCAGCTGTACCAACCAAAAACTTCAAACACATCATAAGGGACTGGCAAAGTTAGTAGTTCATAGGAAATAATTTAAGTCCAGTGTTTAAGGGTTTTTTTTTATAACCCTCTTGTGATAGCAGCTGATCATAGCACATCACCCTGGCTCGCTCTACAGAAAAAATAGCTTGAGCTATCCCTTTTCAGAAGGAAACCCATCTTTCTACAGGGTTATGCAAACACTGGGGAGTACTTAGATACAGGTTCTTGTTTTAAAATATGCTACCATTTTTAAGAATTTGTACTCCTTGTGAACACTCAAATACTGAGACTGAAATTGAATATTGCAAAAGATACCAAATGTACAGTATTCAGATACCATGCCACAAAGATCTAGAGCAGGGTTTCCCAAGCAGGGTGCCTTGAGACCTGAATAGATGTGCCACAGAAAAGTCACCATTGCTTGATGCTCAGATCCAGACCAGCTCCTGAGCTCTGCTCTCAGCACTTCCAACGCCATGAGACACTAGCGGGGGCACTCACCTGTGCAGGAGCTCCTTTCTGAGAACACGTGTAATCATGCATGCCTCCTTCCTAACCACAGCACGAGCCTTGAAGTGCGATAATCAATGGGCAGGGTATGAATAGCTAGGCCCTGCTTTGTGTGGCACACAACTCCACCTCATCTTCCCCCTTCCTGAGCTGCTCCAGAGTGAGTGAGACTGGAAGAGCATAAACTGAACACTGGATGTGACTCATTCTGAGTGTTGTGAGCTGCAGCAATGGAGGCGTTCTGGCAGCCATATGTGGCAGGCAAGTGCACTAACCGAGCCATCTGCCCACATCACACTGACTTCTCCTGTATCTGTATGTACAGGAGTCTGGCCCATTGTAATAAAATTCCTTTTGTGGGTCTCAATCACCCCCTCCCTTTGTTTAAAAATTAGGAAGAGAGACCGGTGGGGCTTTCAGTGCTTCCCTAGCTCTTCTTATGGCTCTGTGGGTCCTTTTCGTGTTTGCATTGCCTGCCCCATAGAGGCTGGTGTGCCACACATTTTTGTTAAATCTAGATGTGCCTTGGGCTTGAAAAGGTTGGAAAATACTGATCTCGGGAACCCAGACAAATATTTCTAGCCCCTTTGTGCTGCTCTACAAGGAGGCACACCTGAGAGTTGCACCTCTGATAGTCCTGCTTCCCAAAATAAATCAAAAGCTTGCATGAAAGCAGTGCTTCTTTTCTATTCTTAAAGATGGTGTCCTGTCTCATGAATCTTGTCTGATGGCCATGGAAGCAAGAATGAGCCGTTCAGAATATGAGATGTGATGAGAGCGGAAGGACCGAGGCATGGAACCTTCCAAAAGTCACAGGAGTTGGAATGTGCTTACCTCCCCTGCCTAGAGCAGTGCCAGTCTACCTTCCTTACCCACCCACCCGACAGGCCTCTCTTTTATGTTCAACTGCAGCCACATGATGGGCTGTAGGGAGCACAGTCATTAAAAGAGGAGGATTCCCTGAGCATTTCATTAACTTAACTTTTATTCTTACACCATCTGCTCTTGAATCTTGTGATAGGAAATCATGGCTGCTGCAAGGGGTATTAGGCGCTGTAGGTTAACTTTCAGCTTCGCGATCCCCTCTTTCTCTCTTCCTCCCCCCCCCAACCATTAACTTTCAGGCCCATAAGTCGCACTGTCCCAGTCTCCCACCCTGAGATTTTGACATAATTGGATTTAGGGAGGATAACTTTCAAGAGCCATTTACATGGGCAAATACAGATTCAACCCTGAAAAAGAACTTAAGTTTGCATGGAAGTGTTCACACTAAAAGTTACAGTTTTGAAAATTCTCCCTGTACTTTTAAATTTTATATATAGAGAGAGAGATAATGAATAGGATTCAGAAACACATGACAATGTCTGATTCTGTCATCTGTGAAGACTGCAGAGAAGAAATCAAGAAATATATACAATTTATAGTTTAAAAGAAATATATATCATATTGGCCGAAGGTAGTCTCTCAGATGACTGACTGACCTGACTAGCAAGTTGCTCAATTTCCCATTGCCTCAGGTACCCACAGATTGTAAACTGTTAGGGCTGGGGACTTTAGTGTACCTGAATTACTAATAATGCTCAAGGCAGCTTATAGCATTATTTGGAAAGGAAGGCTGAAAATCCAGAACACTTCTCTTGAGGAAAACAGAATAGGTTGAGCTACACACACAACAGAAAATCTCCTACACCAAATGCAGAATAAGTAAACCACAAATTATAATTAGAAATTTATGACCAGAAACCGAACTCTTGTCCAGTCCCAACTCTAGTCTCAAATAATTCTTCACGGAGAGGCTGATGGAGGCCTGGAATCCCTTCTGGAGAGGTGGTGAAGAAGAAAACTGAAAATTCAAAGGGGCATGGGATAAACCCTGCAGATGTCTACAGGCTCGAGGATGGAAGTGAGGTAAGTGTGCAGGGGGGTAACTTGCTGCTGCGGCAGTTACTGCCCTTAGCAGAAAGCATGGAGATTATTACCCTTAACAAATAAGCATTGATGGTTTTAATGCAAAATTGCTCCCTGCTTAACCAGCAGGAGGGAAAAGAGGAATTGCATTCAGAAAACAACCAAGGGCTCTGATTCCTACGACCTGTGATATTGATAAGCAGACATAAGGGAAAAAGCACAGGGCTGCTTCTAGGGCCAAGTCCCTAAGCAAAGCACCTCCAACAGCGCTGTCTGAATTTTCAAGAAGTCTCATCACCCAGTAAAAAATGTCGCTAGCTGCAGTTATTATGGGTTATCGTATGGCTTGGGGATAACTGCACGGAGCGGCAGTTACTACCTATTAAAGCTTGCTGGGCAGACTGGATGGATCATGTGGTCCTTTTCTGCTGTCGTTTCTATGTTAACTCTCCCCTCCTGTTCTTTGCAAGGCGGGGTGAGGGAGAGCTGGATTAGGGAGCAAAGTGTTTCCTCCTTGCTCTGCTCTGTGCTCTTATCTGCTCCAGGCTCATCCTTCTCCTGTTCCTTGCACTCTGCTTGGAGCAGGCACCAGTCAGCAGAGTCATTGGGGCAGAGCCCTGTGTATTCATGCACAACAAAGCCCCTGGTGCCACCCCCTAAATTGCTGTATTCTAGGCAATGGTCTGAGTCTGCTTAATGGAAGAGATGGCCCTGCAGGAAACTCGGCGGAGGGCCTAAGTCTCTACCTCTGAACCGACCACCCTGACTGTGTGTGATCCTCTCTCTCTGCGGGGTCTGTTGTAGCGATGGCCATGCTTCTTGTGCAGTGCATGCGTTGTAAAACAGATTAATTGCTTTGCAGTCATAGCCACCTGTAAAAGGTTGTAGAGACATAGAAACACTCCTGTAGACACTGTGCTCATCTGAAGAGAGGAGAGTGTGGAAAGGAGAAATGGCCCTTACTCGCACTATAATCACTTCTGCCATGTAAAGGAGACCTGCCTTGTACTGGGACTCTGATCACCTGTGCTGTGCTAGACCTGCCTTCTACTTCTGTAATCACTAGTTCGGTGTAAAGGAAACCTGCTTCCTACTGGAGCTCTGACCACTTGTGCTGTGTAAGGGAGACCTGCCTTCTACTGGGGATATAATCACCTGTGCTGTGTGAGGGAGACCTGCCTTTCACTCAGGCTATCTTTGTGATCCACTGCAAGAGACAATCAGTAAACCATTATATCCAGTTTTCACTTTGCTTTCTATATAAAACCTTTATATCCAGGATACTTTTAAAGCCAGGGATGTTATCCAAAGAGGGTGTCACTGTGTGCACTGATTTGTTTTAGCTGAAGGTTAGCTCGGCTGTCTGAGAAGTCTCCCTGTAAGACTTGAGGAGGTCAGAATCTTGGATGCTCAAATCAGCTTTTTGTCTGAGTGAAATAAAATGGATTATGAAAGGGTACCAGTCGTGTCAGCAGGTGAGGAAAGCATTGTACGAAAATGTCAGCTAATGAGGCAAAGAATATTCTGAGCTTTGCTTTCTGCTTTCTTAGGGGCTTAATAAGAAAACTGAGCAGAAATGAGCTGGTCGTTTCCAGGCACTGACACATGCCCTCCACCCGAGCTGGCTCTTAATATTTATAATAATGACTTTTTAGTATGGGAAGGATGCTTCAGTGATATACGGTTAGTGGTCAGAGTGTAACCACCCTCTCCATAGATTGCTGCACTATTTGCAGGGTGGCACATGCGTCCCGCACATCCTCTCTGCTCACATCGGCTCTCATGTGTCATTCCTGTTCTGTTCGGCTGAGAGAGGTTCTGCCTGCTTTACACGTGCCTCGTGACTTTATGATGAGTGATTTCCCCAGCTGGGACGAGATCCTCAGAACAGGCCCTACTTCACATCTAATCAAAGTGCACAGCAGCTTCCAAATCATTGGGTGGGGAGATGGCGGAGTGTAAAAATAGCAACATCGGTCGAAAGCCACATGTGCTGCTCACTCTTATTGATGTAAAGAAACAGCTGTTTTCAGAGTAAACTTGATGCCGTATGACAGTATGATGTGATTGTGTTCCCTTCAACATATTTTCCTTTTTTTAAAATATGAGTTAAAAGATTAATTTAGAAGATCTTAAGTTTTTTTTATTTTTTAATTTTCATCTGTTGCTCAGGTTTATATGTTGTCTTATTGATTGACAGCTTTTTAATGCTTGTACATTCTAAGGGTGATTTTATAACACTGCATGGTTGGATATCTTGTATCCACTGACTTTACCCTGATATTCTAAGTGAACTTGTGTGCATAAGTTTGCTTTGAAAATTCATTAATACCCAAGAACGCACACAAATCCATCTGCCCAAAATTATACCTGCACTGTCGAGGGCGTAACTTGTGTGGGTGAACTTAAAAAATATGAACATAAGTCTAAACTCTGCCCCTCTGGGTCCCCTCTTGCCAGTTTCCATAAAATTATGCATGAGAGCAGGTTACGCACGTACTGTACATGAAGCAAGTTCCAGGCTATTTTAGTACAGGCATACGGCCAGATTTTAATGCATCTAAATGGGCAGTAAAATATTGCCTGGGGGAGTGGGGTGGTGGTTATGCACACAAAAACACAGGCACAAATACAATTTTGTGCATGTTTCTACACGCACTAGAAGGTGGCGTACTGGGAGGAGGGGGAACCACTTAATGCAGACTTTAATTTTTTCAAAAGTGTGTGCGTGTAAATGTGCATGCACGCATTTTGTATTTGTTATGGTTTTGAGGTGCTGGAGTGGATTCTTGGGTACTGCAGTGATGGCCACTCCCACGGGGAGGAGCCCCATGAGGAACCGCAGTACTAGGCTAGACTCAGGACACGCAAACACAGATTTGTCTTTATTATACAGCAGGATGATACCACCAGATGTGGCAGTAGTGAGGTGATCCAGTAAGAGGCAGTCCAGGGGACCCTCGGCAGAGGAGACCCGTCCCACAATGATAGATGTTGCAGCTCTCGGTAGTATAGGGAGTCCCGGATGTAGATTCCCAGTGCTGAGCTGTAGGTGAGATAGACTGACAAAGGTTAGATTACTCACTAAGTTGGTAGCTGTATTGATGAAGGTCCCAGCAGGCAGAAGTAGTTGGATTGCAGGCACCAAGGCAGGGAGAGCAGGCCCTTGAGGAGCGAGTACCTGGTATCCCAGATAGGCACCTGAAAGAAAGCATAGGGCCCCCGAGGAGCGGGTACCCAGGTTGGATGAAATACCCTGAAGGGCAGAGAGAGCTTCCAGCGGCAGCAAGGAAGCGGCAGAGTAGCTTAGACCGGAGGCGAATCCAATCTTTGCTAACTCGATCTGTTAGCAAACAAAGGGCAGGCTAAACACCCGGATGGCGTGACGTCACTTGAGGGGGACGCCCCCGAGGTTCCCGCCATGACATGGATAAAGATGTGGGTGGCGTGTGCGCGTGCACCCTAGGAGGTCCTTAGGAGAAACATGGCGGATAGCCTTGCCATTGCCATTCCGGGGACGCCGGAGAGAGCGGCATGAAGATGTGGCGGTAGCCATCTTCCCAAGGCTAGTGAAGAGAGCAGGAAGAAAGATGAGGCACAGAGGTCGAAGCTGTCTGAGACCGGACGCAACAGTATTTCTTCCCAGCAGGTGTAAATGTGTGCGTATATGTCACACTGGGTTCTGCACAACTCTCTAACTGTGAAGGTAGATTTATGCATGTAAGACCTCTGCTTTTTACACACAGACTGTATCCCTAAGCGCAGTGTTATAAAATTACTCTCTTTAAGCTTAAGCTCTTGTAATCTGTTTAGACATTTAGCTTGGATATGCGGTATGTACTGCAAATGCTGGTAATTAAATACTTTAAATATGAAGCACGGAAGACTTTTTTATTTTTGGGGGCTGTTTGTTAAGATAATTCAGTTGCCAGGTAAAATATTTTATAGTCAGCAAGCTATGAAGGATCTGGTGGATGCTTTGAGTTGTCTCAGTTCCCTCCCCCCCCCCCCCCACACACACACATACACCTTGTTCCCCCTCAGTCAAGATCTGTAGAGAGAGCTTTATATCTGCCTTACAGAGAGTGTGCAGTTTATATTAGGAGGAACATAATTTCACATATTATGGATAATTTGTTCCTGATGACAGAGTTGAGCTAGTTATGGTTTCAGACATAAATTTCAATACATTTCATTTTGGTTTCCATGGAGGAAGGATTTATTTTAGCAATTGTAATTTTTTTCAGTGAGTCATATATTTTGTCTTGTGCCATTTTGTTTGAGTCTGGGCTTAATGAAAGCAAAACTGGGAAATCCAATGGCAGGAGCCCACCTGCGGTCTGTGGCTGCTGTCCAGCACTCGGATGCGAGACCCACCTTTGCTCGCCGCATCATCTGGTTCGAGCAAATTAAGATGGAAGTGTGCCGGCATATTGCCCGCAGCAACCCTTTGCGTTCGTTTGTATGAAAACGGGCATGATTTTGATACTCTCTCTCCTGATGAATAATACGTGGTGAGACTCTATGATCTGTTTTCCTTCCTATGTGATTTGTTTAGGAGGGATTTTAGTTCCTCACTTCCCCATCTGTCAGTGCCGAAGGATAGAGCCAGGAGACTAGCGGAAGGGATCTGGAAGATGAAGGCACTCCATGAAGTTAGCATGGGGCACATTTAAAACTAATCGGAGAAAGTTCTTTTTTACTCAACGCACAATTAAACTCTGGAATTTGTTGCCAGAGGATGTGGTTAGAGCAGTTAGTGTAGCTGAGTTTAAAAAAGGATTGGATAAGTTCTTGGAGGAGAAGTCCATTACCTGCTATTAAGTTCACTTAGAGAATAGCCACTGCCATTAGCAAACAGTAACATGGAATAGACTTAGTTTTTGGGTACTTGCCAGGTTCTTATGGCCTGGATTGGCCACTGTTTGAAACAGGATGCTGGGCTTGATGGACCCTTGGTCTGACCCAGTATGGCATTTTCTTATGTTCTTATGGCCAAGCCTGAAGGTGTGGGCATTTCATAGCACTTTATTTGCATTCTGCCTTTCTCAATAAAATTATAGAAGGAGAATTATATTCTTAAACATTTAAACAGATAAGACTTATGGACTACTTTCAATAAAATGTCATGCTAATACATAGTAAAACACAGCTAAAATATACAGTAATCCCTTCAATCCCCTTCCCCCTATATTATGTTATCTCCTCTACTTCTTCAGTTGAGTTTACCATATCTAACTAGGCCTCCAAAAATAATAGTATGTTCAGCTCTTTCCAAAAATTACTGTATTTTGTCAGATTCTAATCTGAGAGACAAAGGGAGGACATTCCATAACCTGGGCCCAATGACTGAAAATGCTCTGGAACACTATTTGCATATTATATTCATTTAGCAGTAATTCAGCCAGCTGCTTCTTGGTCAGATGCTCTTAAGGCCTGCATCAGCATATAAGAAAGCAATACTTCTTTCAGTATATAGGACCATCATCCTGTAGTACTTTGAATACCATAATTATCATTTTATATTTTATTCTGCAGAATGCTGGCAGCCAATGGAAAAACCATCAATGTCAGTGTGATTTGGTCCATTTGACTACCTTCATTCATTCTATGACATTCTAGGACTGTGTGCAATACTTTTTCCTTCCTATAAATCATGTTTGAGAACCTGCCAGGCCCAGGTCTGCAGCAGCAAGGTTGAATATACAGAGAGAGCTGTCTGTGTGTTTCACTCCATATAATCGGGTGATTATACGTTCCTGCCACAAAGAGCTTACAGCCTACATTTTGAGCAGAGGGGAGGCCAGGCAAACTACTGAAGGTTAGTCAGTTAATGGTAGACATAGGTTTGGAGATTAGGACTTCAGATTTCACAGCTGTGGCAGTTACTGCGTAATAGTAAAACCAACAGTTGTTAGTATTAATGTTACAGCCCAACCACTATCATGAGGTAGTGTCCGGGTTTTTGAACGCCCATCCCTTGTAGTCTTCCTCTTGTCCAGCAGTGTGTTATTTACTGAGAGCCATCGTTAGCCACAATAGTGTTTCCCAACCCTCTCCTGGAGGTACCCCTAACCAGTCGAGTTTTCAGGAGATCCATAATAAATAGGTATGAGATGATTTGTATGCAAATGTATCTCATGCATATTCATTGTGGCAATGCTGAAAACCTGACTGGCTAGGTGTGCCTCCAGGAGAGGGTTGGGAAATGCTGCTCTACAAGATTACGTGTTGCAAGTTGTCCAGGGATTAAAGTACTGGGATGTGGGCAAGAGAACAGCAGACACAATGTGTACTTTTAACATCACCACTTTTATCTTTATTATTTATCTAGCACTGTATAACCAGTTTCTACATGAGACCCAAAGGTCTTTTAACCCTTTCTTTTCCAAAAAGAAACAATCAGAGATCTCCAGCCCCCACCCTCATATGCTTCAACAGCCTTAACATAACTGATACAGGATGGTCATCGGGGTCAAGCTGAGCCAGTCCTAGATTTATCCCATTGTTTTTCCTAATGAGATTGGAGGGAAATCAGGACTTGCTCACTATCCCTGAAGACCTGGAAACCCTTTTTAATAACTAAAGCACTGAGAGCACAATATCATTGTACTTGTGAGCACGTTGTTTCTGGAGAATGTAACAGAATCTTCTTACGAGTATATTGCCTTGGTGCCTGAAGTGATTTGTTGGTCAGTATGATGATGATGGGGCTTACTGCAGTGTATAAGGAGCCAAAGAAGACGCGAGCATCTGTAACCATGGGCCCTACTCTTGACAACAAAAGGGTGTAAAGCCATATTGCACTGTCCAGCCCGAACAGCAGAACGTAGAACGTGACCAGCAGGACGACTGATCTAGCTGCCTGGTACTCCGCTGTCCTGCCTGGATTCCTGTCTGAGCTCCTAATGCCCTGCACCTGCTTCCTGTGCCGGTGCAAAATGACAACGATGTAACAGCTTGCAAGCATCATCAGTCCCACAAACAGGAAGTCCCGGCAGGCAAAGACTGAGCCATTGGCTACAAAGATGGTATACGTTGAAAAAGCAACATAACAAAACTCTAAATTCAAAGTGTATTCAGACATGGAGGAATTATTCATAGCATAGGAATACAGGATGCAGGAAGGATAGATTGAAAGGTTTATACCCCAAAGAAAAAATATGACAACTGTGACATTAGGAGTCACTTTGCGTTTCAGAAAGAGCCACACACTAGTGGCAGGCGCTATCACGATGCACTGGTAGCAGCTCAATAGACTAGTGACACAGATGGACATAGCTCTACAGACTCGATAAACATAGATGAAACATTTGCACTCATAATCGTGGAATATATCAGTGATGCCTATGGCAGTGAGAGACTGTGGGATGCCCCGTGAGAGGACCACAAGAATGTTGACCAGAGCCAGCATGGTAAGGATGAGGTTGGCTGGAAGGAGTTTCTTCTCTGTAATTTTGAGGTGAGTGAACTTTAACAGAATGATAATATTCCCTGGAATTCCAATCCCCACCAGCAGAAAGAATCCAAGGGCTTTAAAGACCAGCCGCAATTCCATGCTTACTCTGAACCAGTGTCGCACTTGCTTGGAACGTGGGTGCTACAAGTGAATCGGGAGAGATTTTAGGCAGTTGCACAGAAACGGAACCTAATTATTTACCAGAACCACCTATGATTACATCAGATAATCAACTGCTCATTTACAAGATTCTCTTCAATGCATCGTTGATTGTTGGTGCTATGACCCAATAATCGTCACCTTATAAACCATAAAATAAATTGGAGCATTGAAAAATCACAACTAAATAAAAGAATGTTTGAATCCAAGATACCTGTTTTACCATCAACCACAAGGCAGAAAACATTCTTATCATAGGGTAATTGTTAAAATAGGTACCATAGCAGACCATGTTACCATAGCGCAGCAGGACTTTACCTTCCAGGCAACTGCATGAATAAACAGATAAACAGCTTGCTATTAATTAGATAGAATGGGGTGTGTTATATCTTTCACAAAAAGAAGTGACCATAAAATCTGTATCAGTGATTGGATTGCTGTAGAATGTACGTGAGTTGTACTGGAATAGTCTATCTTTTGCACTGTACATGCGAGACTGGCATTTCTATACACCTTTTCAAAGACTAACAGTTATCCACATAACTGGTGTATTAGACAACCAAGTTCATGCATGCATAATACAGAACTGATTTCTAATTAGTCATCAGAATATCGAATTGATGGCTACATAGGTACGTAGATGCTTAAATATCTACTGCAGTATCTAATGACCAGTTAATTTGTTTATCATTAAAAATTAGCTTGATGGTTGCAATTCCAAGGTCACAACCTAATCCTCCTACATTTTTTGATGCCTCCACTAGCTATCTACCTCTACTCTGGCGCTTAAACTTGCATCTCTGGAAATGTACTTGGACATATGACTGGGCCCATCAAATGTCTAGTCCTACATTATACATGCATCTAACGCACAAGTACCTCAAAATTTAGGCCACGCTGTATGTTACTTAAATGGTAAAAGCACTGCAGAGATTTTGTAATCCTGATGTTTCGATAATCCGCTGTCACAGAGCTTCACGGCATAAAGTGTGCTGCCGCTGTCCATGTGATTGCACTGTATACCATCTCACAAGGAGAGAAACCATGGACATCATTCACCATTGGCAATGGAAGTGGCATTGTGCTGAACACCAACAGAATGCAGAAAACCTACCTCATCTACCTGCGGCTGAGCCCATGCTGTGTGTGGGGGCTTCTGCGGGGCAATTAAAACATTTCCTCTGCCTTTTATATGTAATTGTGTCCTCACCTGAGATTTCACAAGAGAGCAGAGCAATTAAATAGAGGAAGATGATGCTGAACTGTATTAATTAAGAAAATGCTCAGCTTAACTGCACAAGATTGAGTTAGTGTTCACCTAAGTTCAGCCTGAGATCCAGCTGTTACGTTACCCTTCAGTTCTGGGCTTAGGCTGTCTTCATGGCATCTTCAGTTTTTCTGGGCCTAATGTATTACAAATTTGTTGGTTCTTCAAGATCAGACTTTTACCAAATACTTAATAAACATCAGGACTAAGTTTGAAAAACGTTTTTACTGCACTGCTGTTAGAATCAGTGATTCAGGCTTGCTTGGCCCAGTGATATGGGTCAGAATCATTTAAAGGTGAATTCTCATGGTCAAGTTCAAGATGATTCATTGCCCAGCTAGTGAAAATTGCCTGTCTGGCTTCATAGCAAGTTTTGGACACATGGAAACCCTGAGCAAATCTGCATTATTTTTATTTTTTTGCTGCTGTCTTGAGCATCTATCTTTACCTCACCAGTTGTGAACTAGTTGTTGTTGTTAACTTGCTCCCCATCTACCTACATTAAGGTGCCCAAGCTGATGTTGCTGCTTTATTGCTGCAGCAGTACAAAAGGGATGTACAAAATATTTTTTTAGCGGCTCACAGGACAGTCCCGCGAACCACCAAACCCATCCCCACTGCCGAATGATGCTGCAGGAGGCCTCTTATTGCAGAACATCACCATCACCACGCGCTTCCAACTGCCACTGACTCCGCTGCCTTCCCTTAAATGTGCATGCACATAATATAGGCCCCGCGGCGGGAAATACTGAGCAGCGCCTCCTAATGACATCAGCTCAACCGGGCTATTTAAGCAAGGGCCCTGCACATTACCTCTCCTCAGCAATGGGTGTCCTGCCTTGCAGTATGTGCTGCTTGCATGTTCCTCGTTCCTGTTCCATGTTCCTCGTTCCTGTTCTCCTGCAATTCCTGAGTTCAACTGTGCCTTATCCAGCCCATCTTGTCCAGCCTTGCCTTGTCCTATCTGTCTTGTCTAGTGTCTTCTGTGTGTCTTCGTCCACCCGTGGCTTGACGCTCCAGATCTTGCTTGGACCTGACGTCAATTGCCTGCTGCCTGGACCTGACCACTCTTGTTAGCCACCTGCCCTGACCTTGGCCTGTCTGTAACTCCATTAGTCTGCCGTGTGCCTTGAACTCAAATTCTCTTCACTGCCCTAGGGACCTGCCTAATTCCTGCTGGGCCCCAGAACCCAAGGGCTCAAGCTGCAGGGGAAAGCAGCTGGTATCGGTGAAGCTCCAGACTGTGCAGCCACAGAGAGCATTTGGCAGCTGCTGGCATCAGCCTTGTGGGTCCACCCTCAAGGTTGTGTCAACTACGCCTCAGCACAAAGGGCTCACACACCAGAGATATTGAGCTAACTTTTCAAAGTAAGTTCTCAGTGCTTGCTTTGTGACTTTTCTGTATCGTCCTCTAGGACATTCTTGCACAGGTTGAATAGTGATGGGCCCAAGGCTGAACCTTGAGGAGCCCGGGTTTTTACATCCCTCCACTGAGAGTCAAAGTCCTTGATCGTGACCCTTTACTTTCATGAAGCCAGTCAACATCCCAGCTGTGCAGTTTCAATTTGCTTTCCTGCTTTTCCCACTTCCATTAGCAGCTTGATGCGGGAACTGATACAATTCTTTGCTGCATTGACTATAGATAAAGCCAAAATTTTCCTATTTAGACATTATTTGATTTATTTTTCAAAGGAAGACTTATTTGATTAGATTGAGCCATAAGATGACCCCCTCCTCTGAAGCCATATCCTCTTATTGAGCTTATATTTGTTATGAATCGGAAAGTGGACCCCTGTTCCGAAGTAGAGTCAGCGCTACCAAAAAGGAAGTCAACCCTCTTCGGTCTCTACCGTCGGATGGCAAGGCCTGTAGAAGATGTTCAGATGAAAGCTTCACCCTGGAAGCTCGTGATCCCCCCAGGAGGAGCCCGTAGGGACACGGCCGCTGGGACTTAGGAGACTCCCTGAAGAGTGAAGATGGTCTGGATGCAGGCGCCTCCTGCAGGTCGTGGGTTCCAGACGGCTGGCGCTTCCAGCAGGTCGTGATCAGTCTGGGAGTATATGTCGAAAGATGGTCGAAGTCCAGAGAGAGGTCGATAGCCGGTCCAGGAGCAGACAGGAGAATGGTCCGAAGCCGATCAAGGAGCAAAGAAGGAGAAGGGTCCAGAGCCAATCCAAGTCAATACCAGAAGATCACCACCACCAGTCCGAGGGTCAGGAGCCAAAGAGTGAGTCCAATGAGGAGAAGAGCAGAAGCGGGACGAAGAGCGGATCCGGAACACAGACACAGGAACCAAGCAAGAGCCTCAATACCAAGGCAAGGTCTGGGTGTCAGACCTTGCCTTAAATACAGGAACCAGGAGGTGGAGTTTCAGGGGGAGCCATGACAATTTCCGGTCATGGCTCCTTTAAATCTCTTCTTCAGCTGCGCATGCGGCTCTTAGCTGAAACAGATGGGGAGGAGCCAGCCCGGCCGAGAGGAACCATGCGGCCGGGCTTAGGCAGCGGCAGCAGTCCGGAAAAGGCAAAAGAAGGCTACCTGTCACAGCAGAAGCCTCCAGCAAGGTCCTACGCCCAGGGTAAGCAGCTATTGCTGCGGTCGTCAGCCCGACCCGGGTTGCGACCTGCCACGGCCGGCGGCCATGACACCTGGCCCCAGTCCGCCGCAGCCAGCGGTCCTAACAATATTCATGACATTATGGAAGGTGCTGTGGCCCCTTGCTCATGATTTACCACCCAGATTTGGAATTCTCTGATTTCTTGGCTCTGTATTTTGTAAGCTTGGGCATGTCAAGTTGGCAAGTTGCTAGCAAGTAGTGATCTATAAATGAATGTAAAAACAGATGCACAGTTGTTAACAGTAGTTGAAGCGGTATTTAAGACAGATCAGAAAGGAAAAGAGAACACGGTGATTATACATCGCAGAGGGTTCACTGCAAAACTGGCTGGACACCCATGATCTGTCTATGGATAGAAAAAATGGTAAAGCTCACCATCCAAATCCAGTTTTATTTATATTCTGCATTGCCATCTTGCACAAAGTGGCTCACAACAATAATAATAATTTAAAAGAAAAGATATGGTACAGAGGAGAGACCATAAATGCTGCCTCTCGTCTGACTATTTGTCTGTGGACCGAGTTTAACAGATGGCGACTGTCAGAACATTACAAATTCAATAAGTTGAGGGAGGGGAGAGGGAAGGTAATGGGGAGGACAGAAAAGGTCAAATTCTGCCATGGACGTGAGGCTTTTGTCATTCATGCTCTGTGTTTACTGTGTTCATGTTACTGTGATCAGTGATCGTGATCTAGTGAGCCCCGAGGCAACATTTGCAAATGGAGTAATTATGGTCACTTTTAACCCGGTCCAAGACTACTGTGCATAGGGGATGCCTTCACTAAACGCATGGTCTCAGCTCTGATACTATCTCCATTTTGCCATGTCGATTCTTGATGTGTTAACTTGGAAATGGAGGCAATTTAGGGTCTTCTAGCTGATCCATTACCTCTGTTGTCATAAGGAGGTTCCTGTGCATTCTTGGGGATTTTCTTTGGTTGTAATGTGACTTTAGAGAAGGTATCCAGTGTTCTATTTGTTTGCTTCCTTTCTGATGGCTGGCCATGACACTTCAGATTTCTGGCAGCACTATTCTAGTAAGGAAGAGACAGTTGAGGGGGGATATGATAGAGGTGTTTAAAATCATGAGAGGTCTAGAATGGGTAGATGTGAATCGGTTATTTACTCTTTCAGATAATAGACTAGGGGGCACTCCATGAAGTTAGCATGTGGCACATTTAAAACTAATCTGAGAGAGTTCTTTTTCACGCAACACATAATTAAACTCTGGAATTTGTTGCCAGAGGATGTGGTTAGTGCAGTTAGTATAGCTGTGTTTAAAAAAAGGATTGGATAAGTTCTTCCATTACCTGCTATTAATTAAGTAGACTTAGAAAATAGCCACTGCTATTACTAGCAACGGTAACATGGAATAGACTTAGTTTTTGGGTACTTGCCAGGTTCTTATGGCCTGGATTGGCCACTGTTGGAAACAGGATGCTGGAAGTTAGCAAATAGCTCATTTAAAACAAATCAGAGAAAGTTCTTTCACTCAGCACACAATTAAGCTGTGGAATTCAGAGGATGTGGTTAAGGCAATTAGTGTGGCTGGGTTTAAAAAAAGTTTGAATAACTTTCTGGAGAAGTCCAGAAACTGCTATTAATAGAGAATAGCCATTGTGTGTTGTCAGCATTAGTAGCATGGGATCTATTTAATGTTTGGGTTCTTGCCAGGTACTTATAACCTGGATTGATGACTGTTAAGAACAGGATGCTGAGCTTGATGGACCCTTGGTTTTACCCAGTATGGCAACTTCTTATGCTCATATGTAGGTCATTGACATGTTGACTGTGACAGTCATCTTAAGATGATAGCCTCATACCATGTTCCAGAACCACAGGGAAAGAAGGTGACTTGCCAGAGTTCATGCAGTTTCTGTGTCAACATCTTGAGTTCATGCCCCAGGACATCTCATAAATCAACGTCTAATCCAACGGCCATTAGGCTTCTCCTCTTCCTATACATACTTTTGTTCAGAACTTCTTTTAAGGCTGCATGATGGTATTATTTACTCACTTATAATTTGGGCTAATGTTATGAGCCACAAAAAAATTGGAGGCCAAGACAACTACGGTATGCCAAAATGTGAACTTGGAAACCCAGGTGTGTGCACAGATGTGTGCACACAAGTTAGAGAGAGAGCACTCTCCTTGGCTGGTCCAACATTATGGAACAAATTGCCACTAGAGACAAGATTACAGAGTGATCCAAAACTCTTCAAAAAAAAGTTTAAAAACATGGCTATTCAGGAAAGCATTTTATAATGAGAACGGAGATTAAGAAACCCAGAACAAGGTTACCTAGATGCATGATCTCACATCTTTTATTTTTATACTCAAAAGATAATGTTAGAGAACTCTGGTTTAAGCACAATTCTTGTATGATTACCCTATTAATCATATAAATGGACTAGGTCCATGACATCTATCTTATACCTTAATTTATATAAACATGTACCGACACTGTAATGGCACTTTCATAGATACATTTTTTGTAACCAAACTAAATATATGTGCCTCTATGTAAACCATTGTGATGGTGCATTACTAAACAACGGTATAGACAAGATTTTAAATAAATTAAAGATGTTATATGGGCGAATGTATATTTGACAGTAGTTATAGTTAGTCTTCCAGAAATCTGAGCGTTTTTCATAGGATTGCATTTCCCAGCTGCTTCAAATCTGAGCATTCTTCAAGAAGGCATCTTTTCCGAGCAGAAATAAGTGAATATAAAGTGGATGGCACCATACTTAGTGATACAAGATGGACCCAGGACATCAGGGAGAAGCTGAGCCAGTCCTGATTTTACTGCCAGCGCTTGCATGTGATTGGTGTAAAACTGGAATGGATTCGGCCTGACTGATCTGGAGCCATCTGGTCACCTCACCATGATGCAGCTCGTAGCATCGTGCACAGATGTGATCTACATGTACCATCAGCTTCTCCCCTTGACAAAATCCATTCG
This sequence comes from Rhinatrema bivittatum, assembly GCF_901001135.1. Taxonomy (NCBI): domain Eukaryota; kingdom Metazoa; phylum Chordata; class Amphibia; order Gymnophiona; family Rhinatrematidae; genus Rhinatrema; species Rhinatrema bivittatum. The sequence continues at coordinate 7,075,571 of NC_042626.1, read as the reverse complement.
GAGGCACAGTGCAGTAAATTAACATGCAGCTCACATAAGCAAATGTATTTTGTATTCTAGCCGAGGAACAGATTTTGTCAACTGACGTTCATCTATAAATTATTAACCTCGTATGATCCTTGCTATCAGACACGTGGTCACATAACCTCAGAATTGTGTTCCAAGCAGGAAAAACTGGAAATCCTGCCAATAAAGGCTACTGAATTTTTCAAGCGTGGAAACTGAAATAAAGCTTAGCAAATAAAAGGCATATATATGATATAAGGTGATACCTTTTTTTTTTTTATTTGACTAATGTAATGCATTTCTTAATGAGCTTTCAGGTGCCAACACTGAGAGGTTTTAATGATGTGCAAATTTGGAACCTTTTCTGTCAGAAAGGAAACAGTAGAACTAGGGGTCACAAAATGAAACTCCAGAGGGGACAACTCAGAACCAGTGTCAGGAAGTATTTCTTCATAGAGAGGGTGGTCACTGCCTGGAATGCCCTTCCGGAGTTGGAGGTGAAGAAGAAAAGAGTCTTTGAATTCAAAGGGACATGGGATAAACACTGTGGATCCCTAAAGGCTCGAGGACTGAAATGAAGAAGAGGGTGCGTGGAGGTGACCTGCACAGAGAGCTTCAGTTATTACCCTTAACAGAAGCATGAGGATTACTACTCTCAATCAATAGCCTTGATGCTCTTGATGCAACTGCAACATCGCTCTCTGCTTCGGCAGAGGGGGAGGAAAGAGGAACTGGATATAGACAATAACCACATGGGCCCTGAATTTTACGTTTTGGGGTACTGACCCACAGATATAAGGGAAAAAGTACAGGATGGCTTTAAGGCCAAGTCCCAAAGAAAAGAACATCAAGCTGTATTGTCTGAATTATCAAGAAGGCTCCTTACCCAGTAAAAATGTTGCTAGCATTAATTTGTTATGAGACAATGGTGCAAGGAAGAGGGATTCAGCTTTGTAAGGAACTGGGGAAACTTTTGGGGAAAGGGGAGACTTTTCTGAAAGGATGGGCTCCACCTTAATCAGAGTGGAAGCAAGCTGCTGGCACTAACTTTCTAAAAGGAAATAGAGCAGCTTTTAAACTAGAACAAGGGGGAAAGCTGACAGTCACTCAGCAGTGCATGGTTCGGAGAAATGTATCCTTGAAGGATACTAATGAAACAGGAGAGTTAGGGCATCCCAAAGGAGAGGTTCCATTAAATGCAAACATAGTTCATATACCTATATGTAAAAAATCACCAAAGCGAATGATTTCTGAATTATCCCTAACAACTGAAAAGCAGGTTGTTAATACAAACAAAAAACACACTTTGAAATGTCTGTATGCCAATGCCAGAAGTCTAAGAAGTAAGATGGGAGAGTTAGTGTATAGCAGCAAATGATGAGAGTGACATAATTGGCATCACAGAGACTTGGTGGAAGGAGGATAACCAATGGGACAGTGCTATATCAGGGTACAAATTATATCGCAATGATAGGGAGGATCAGCTTGGTGGGGGTGTGGCACTTTATGTCCGGGAGGGTATATAGTCCAACAGGATAAAGATCATACAAGAGACTAAATGCTCAGTAGAATCTATATGGGTAGAAATCCCATGTGTGTTGGGTAAGAGTATAGTGATAGGAGTATACTACTGTCCACCTGGACAAAACGGTCAGACAGATGATGAAATGCTAAGAGAAATCAGGGAAGCAAACCAATTTGGCAGTGCAGTAATAATGGGAGATTTCAATTACCCCAATATTGACAGGGTAAATGTAACATCAGGACTTGCTAGAGACATAAAGTTCCTGGATGTAATAAATGATTGCTTCATGGAGCAATTGGTTCAGGAACCAACAAGAGAGGGAGCTATTTTAATTCTTTGTGGAACGCAGGATTTGGTGAGAGAGGTAACGGTGGTAGAGCCACTTGGCAACAGTGATCATAACATGATCAAATTTAAACTAATAACTGGAAGGGGGACAATAAGTAAATCTGCAGCTCTAACACTAAACTTTCAAAAGGGAAACTTTGATAAAATGAGGAAAATAGAAAAAAACTGAAAGGTGCAGCTGCAAAGGTTAAAAGTGTTCAACAGGCATGGACATTGTTTAAAAATACAATCCTAGAGGCGCAGTCCATATGTATTCCACACATTAAGAAAGGTGGAAGGAAGGCAAAACTATTACTGTCATGGTTAAAAGGTGAGGTGAAAGAGGCGATTTTAGCTTAAACTTCCTTCAAAAATTGGAAGAAGGATCCATCTGAAGAAAATAGGATAAAACATAACGATTACATGTCCCTCAAAGAAGTCTCAGATTGGCCAACAGAGCTCTACTAACCATTCCCTCAGTCAAAACAGCAAAGTTGACCCAAGTCAGAGAGAGAGCACTATCTTTGACAGGACCGTTACTATGGAACACATTACCCCTGGAATTAGGACTAATGAAAGATTTAAAACTCTTCAAAAAAGGCTTAAAAACATGGCTCTTCAAAAAAGCATTTCACAGTGAGGTAGCTGAATAACACAAAAACAGCTGAAAGTCACCAGTATAAAATGCAGAGTTGCTTATTTTTATTATTTTTTTTCTCATATTTAAGTATTATATTTGAAAGACAGTATAAACATATGATTACGCTAACAATCATAAATGGTAACACACCCATTCCCCATTTAGAGTATATTATTGAACTATGTAACCGTATAATACTGGCACCTTTTCGATAATTTAGAAACCAAACATATTTGTGTCTAACTGTAAACAGTTGTGATGGTGCTCTACTAAACAATGGTATAGAAAAGTTTTTTAAATTAAAAAAAATTAAAAAAATAAGCATTGCCAAGGTAAGTGTAAAACATTGATAAGACAGGCGAAGAGAGAATATGAAATGAAGTTAGCCATAGAGGCAAAAACTCATAATAAAAACTTTTAAAAATATATCCGAAGCAAGAAACCTGTGAGGGAGTCGGTTGGACCATTAGATGACCAAGGGATTAAAGGGGCTCTTAGGGAAGATAAGGCCATTGCAGAAAGACTAAATTAATTCTTTGCTTCCGTGTTTACTAATGAGGATGTTGGGGAGATACCAGTTCCGGAGATGGTTTTCAGGGGTGATGAGTCGGACGAACTGAACGAAATACTGTGAACCTGGAAGATGTAGTAGGCCACATTGACAAACTAAAGAATGGCAAATCACCTGGACCAGATGGTATGCATCCTAGGGTACTGAAGGATCTCAAAAATGAAATTTCTGATCTATTAGTTAAAATTTTTAACCTATCATTAAAATCATCCATTGTACCTGAAGACTGGAGGATAGCTAATGTAACCCCCATATTTAAAAAGGGCTCCAGGGGTGATCTGGGAAACTACAGATCAGTTAGCTTGATTTCAGTGCCAGGAAAAATAGTGGAAAGCGTTCTAAATATCAAAATCACAGAACATATAGAAAGACATGGTTTAATGGAACAAAGTCAGCATGACTTTGTTCCATTGTTCCATTGTGAGGCAAGTCTTGCCTCACAAATCTGCTTCACTTTTTTGAAGGAGTTAATAAACATGTGGATAAAGGCGAACCGGTAGATGTAGTGTACTTGGATTTTCAGAAAGCATTTGACAAAGTCCCTCAAGAGAGGCTTCTAGGAAAAATAAAAAGTCATGGGATAGGTGGCGATGTCCTTTCGTGGATTACAAACTGGCTAAAAGACAGGAAACAGAGAGTAGGATTAAATGGACAATTTTCTCAGTGGAAGGGAGTGGGCAGTGGAGTGCCTCAGGGATCTGTATTGGGACCCTTACTTTTCAATATATTTATAAATGATCTGGAAAGAAATAAGACGAGTGAGATAATCAAATTTGCAGATGATACAAAATTGTTCAGAGTAGTTAAATCACAAGCAGATTGTGATAAATTGCAGGAAGGCCTTGAGAGACTGGAAAATTGGGCATCAAAATGGCAGATGAAATTGAATGTGGATAAGTGCAAGGTGATGCATATAGGGAAAAATAACCCATGCTATAGTTACACAATGTTAGGTTCCATATTAGGTGCTACTATCCAAGAAAGAGATCTAGGCATCATAGTGGATAACACATTGAAATCGTCGGTTCAGTGTACTGTGACAGTCAAAAAAGCAAACAGAATGTTAAAAATTATTAGAAAGGGAATGGTGAATAAAACGGAAAATGTCATAATGCCTCTGTATCGCTCCATGGTGAGACCGCACCTTGAATACTGTGTACAATTCTGGTCGTCGCATCTCAAAAAAGATATAATTGCGATGGAGAAAGGTACAGAGAAGGAACAGTTCCCCTATGCGGAAAGGCTAAAGAGGTTAGGACTTTTCAGCTTGGAGAAGAGACGGCTGAGGTGGGATTTGATAGAGGTGTTTAAAATCATGAGAGGTCTAGAATGGGTAGATGTGAATTGGTTATTTACTCTTTCGGATAATAGACTAGGGGGCACTCCATGAAGTTAGCATGGGCACATTTAAAACTAATTGGAGAAAGTTCTTTTTCACTCAACACACAATTAAATTCGGGAATTTGTTGCCAGAGGATGTGGTTAGTGCAGTTAGTATAGCTGTGTTTAAAAAAGGATTGGATAAGTTCTTGGAGGAGAAGTCCATTACCTGCTATTAATTAAATTGACTTAGAAAATAGACACTGCTATTACTAGCAACGGTAACATGGAATAGACTTAGTTTTTGGGTACTTGCCAGGTTCTTATGGCCTGGATTGGCCACTGTTGGAAACAGGATGCTGGTCTTGATGGACCCTTGGTCTGACCCAGTATCAGCGGCGGATTCCCGAGGACGACCGGCCCGGGTATTCGCTGCCCAGGCTGGCCCAGGACACATCACGTGGGCTGCGAGCGCAGCTCTGTCACGGCCGCGCATGGCAGACCACATGACTGGAGCAACCGGCCCACTGGGGGATGCCCGATCCCCCGATAGGCCAATTGGCCCCTGCCCAGTATGGCATGTTCTTAGTGAGTTGTGATGCAAAGAAGGCCTTCGATAGGGTGGCGTGACCCTTCCTACTCTCTGTGTTGCGGAAATTTGGCTTTGAGGGCCATATTTATGACCATATTACTCTATTGTACATCAGACTTTCAGCTAGAATCTTAGTAAATGGACAGTTGTCCAAGCCTGCCTCTCTAAGGAGAGGGACCAGGCAGGGATGTCCCCTATGTCCGCTATTGTTTATCCTGACAGTGGAACCTCTCATTCTTAAATTGCACCAGACAAAGGGTGTAACTGAGATATTCCTGGGTTCTTTTCAAATTAAAACCCTGCTATTCGCGGATGATATTCTTTTATTGTTGTCCAAAGCTAAGGTAGTGCTGCTGGTAGTGCTTCATATTTTCTCTGCCTATCAGGTCTTCTCTGGGTTCAAGTTAAATTTGGACAAAACAGAAGCTTTAGATGTCTCAGGAGCCTTGCAGCAGGGCTGGGAAAACCTTCCTGTTAAGTGGGCAGGGGCATTATCAAGTACTTGGGGATTCAGATCCATAAAACACCAGATTTGTGGTATTCTAACAACTTCCCGCTGATTTATAGAGAAATTGCACCAAAAATTGGTGAGTTAGCAGGCACTGCCTCTTTCATTGCTTGGGGTGTATTGCAGTCATAAAAATGGTCATTTCCCCCAAAATATTATATCTCTTACTTATGCTCCCCTGCTATTTACATGCTAAGGACCAGCGTTTGTTACAAAAATTGCTGGGGACGTTTCTTTGGCAGAATAAGAAGGCACGACTGTCGTAATCTACTCTGACAGCCCCAAAGGCAAAAGGTGGGTTGGGGGTCTCAGACTGTGTTGTACAACTGGGCAGCGCATCTTCGATTTCTAGGGGGATTGGCTTTATGCTACCTCTGAATAATACAGACACTTGATTTGATTTCAGCTCTGTGTGCTCCTTTACACCCAAAAGTGTTTTTACATGCTAAATTGGAGGTCCTGAGAACATTTTCCCTTCATTTGAGCTGGTGAGGTTGGTTAGGCAGACCTGGGTTATACTCTAACTTTTTGTTAATGCTGCCCCATGCCTTATTACATAGAAACTTAGAAATGACGGCAGAAAAAGCCCAAGCAACCCATCCAGTCTGCCCAGCAAGCTCCCATACTTATCAGTTTTATGGACTGCCAAGGTGAGGGCCCTTGTTAGTTACTGTTAATTTCCTGCCACCCCCTGCCATTGAAGCAGAGAGTAATGTTGGAGTTGCATCAAAAGTGAAGTATCAAGCTTATTGGTCAAGGGTAGTATCCCCCACGTCAAGCAAGTTACCCCATGCTTGTTTATCTAAACTGTAAATTTCAATGCCATGTTGGATGTTGTCTTTAATATAATTCCTCTTTTCCACATTTAGGGTAGTAACCGCTGCATCAAGCAAGTTACCCCCAATGCTTATTTGTTTTCCCAGACTGAATAGTTCAATGTCCTTGTTGGTTGTTATCTGAATGCATATCCTCTTTTCTACATTTCCCCTTGCCTTTGAAACAGAGAGCAATGTTGGAGTTGCATTAACCATATAAAGGCTTATTGAAGAAGGGTAGTAACCACCATTCCAGCAAGCTACTCCCATGCCTCTTTTCATTCATTCCCATCCTCTAGCCTTTAGGGATCCACAGTGTTTATCCCTTGCCCCTTTGAAATCCTTCACAGTTTGTCTTCACCACTTCCTCCGGAAGGGCATTCCAGGCATCCACTATCCTCTCTGTGAAGAAATATTTCCTGACATTGGTTCCGAGTCTTCCTCCCTGGAGTTTCAAATCATGACCCCTAGTTCTACTGATTTCTTTCCAATGGAAAAGGTTTGTTGACCATGGATCATTAAAACCTTTCAAGTATCTGAAAGCCTGTATCATATCACCCCTGCTCCTTCTCTCCTCCATGGTATACATATTTAGGTTCCTCACCCTCTCCTCATAAGTCATTTGATGGAGACCACCCACCATTTTGGTCGCCCTTCTTTGGACCGCCTCCATCCTTTCTCTGACCCTTTTGAGATAAGGTCTCCAGAACAATTGCCCTTTCATGCAAATCTGATGTTTTCTTTGGTTTTGCATAAGACGCATAATCTGTGGGTATCCTCTGAATGGACTTGGCAAGAATTTGTAGATCCTGGCACGGGTAAATTGTTTTCATTTGAGTAGTGTAGAGACAAATTGAGATTCCAAGCTGGTCACTTTCTGCTATATGGCCAAATTAGAGCACAGTTTCAGAAGCTAAAATCTGCAGGTACCTTAGCTTTGGATAATCCTTCTTACTCTGTCTTACTGTTCTTGTTTACTAACAAACTGGGATTCCTGGTGCATTTGTATGTGTTTCTTCTACATACTAAATCTTATTCCGTTTATGACAAGCTTGTTTTGAAATGGCAGGTAGATGTTGAAGAGAACTTAGATGTTCTCATGTAAGAGGGTGCTATGCATCCATTTCCAAAATGTCCACTAATGTAGCTCTCGAGAATTACAGACCAGAATTTTCTATAGGATTGTGATCTCCCCTTTGCATGCCTGTAAAATGGGTCTCATAGCAGATTCTAAATGTCCTAAATGTGGATGTGCATGCACCTCGTTGATACATTGTTTTTGGCACTGTGTGCCTATACAAGCCTTTTGGGAGTCAATACGTGGGCAGCTCAGCACTATAGTACATTTTGATATTAAGTGGTCATGTTCTTTTTGTCGTCTTAATGACATTGGGGATAAGATGTTAATGTGGAAAATATTCTTTTTGCTCCAAGGCCTGTATGATTGCTAAGAAATATATTTTGCTACACTGGCTTAAAGATGCTCTACCTACCATAGACATGTGGCACACTCTTCTGATTGAACTGTTTCAAATGGAATATGGATCCCAATACCGACATTTCTTCCGGAAGAAGAAACTGTTTTTCAAAGTGATCTGGTACCCTTTTTCTCAATCATTGCCGGACTCCTTGCGGCTATTATGCCTCTTTTGATGACTAGGAGTAACTTTACTGGAAATAATTCTTATCAATTTGTCCTGGGAGTATGTTCCCTCCTCTACCATGGTCACTGGATTTTCTCCTTCTGAGATCCCAGTTGTTGCTGTGGTTGATTCTGAGGGGGAGGGTATGACACTGGTAAAACCTTTGTAGGTATACAACCATATACTCATGCTTTTAAGTTTGGATTGTATGTTTCTGTTGTATTCCTCAATAAAGATATATTGGGGGAAAAAAAGGTTAAGATAACCCCCAAAAGACATCTGGTGTCTCTTAACAACTGCGACGATCAAAAACTAGTACTGAAATACCTTCCTGGTTGTAAATCTTTTGTTAAAGTGCAAATTAAAATGCCTAACTCGCAGATATACTGGACTAAAGTCAGAGGGATATATAAAGAATTGCATTTACCCATTTTCTTTGGATGATCCAAAAGGAGCAAAGAGCAAAACAGCTGGTTCTTTTTGGGGTCCCCGAGCTCACAGTCTTCTAGGGTTTTTCAAGGACCTTCCTTGTAGAGGGAAGTATCCTTTGTATGTATTAATATAGTCCTATTTACCTGTATTGATTTAAGTAAGGCTTTCTGTGATGCTGTATTCATTTTTTTTTATACTACTTATTTTTGCTGAATCATTATCCATATATTAGCAACATTGTAGTAAACTAAGTTTTGCCTTACCAGATTGAGTGTAGAGTGTTTTATGACATAATATAAAATATACCCCCATACGGCCACTGTATTCAGGTTGTCAATGTCTTCATTTTTCTCAGAATTTGCTAATCTTGTCCTGGTTTCACCTTCTTGTGGATTTTATTTCCTGAAGAAAAGCCTACAAATTTAGGGATGCAATATGGTAAAAATCCAGGACTGGCTCAGTCTTTGGCATAAAAGATTAAGGCTGGCTATTAGAAGCCCATACAACTAAGAATTGTTCCTTAACAGCAAACGGGAGGAAGCTTTAATGACTAAACTCCGACACGAATTTCAGACTGTGGCTTGGCCAGGTTGGAGTAGATGTGGGGGTGGGGATATGCAAATCCCATTCCGAGGTAGCTTGTTGAGGAATACAATTGGGGAAGAAGGTCCAAAGCCTGGATTTTGTAGAGGAATACAGTTCATTATAGCATTAGTACGAGTTAATGAAAAACTTCTTGTGATTTTATATATATATATATATATATATATATATATTTATTTTTATTTTTTTTTTTGTTGGCAGCATTGCTGAGGTGATTCAGTTTAATGGAGTCAGATGTCACTGTCCACAGTAAGAGAATGGAGCCTCATTTAACCCCAGTTGTGACTTCACTCTGGGTGAAATGATTGAGCTGGCAGTCCTCAGTTTCTTGTTTTGTTACTTCTCTACCTAACAAAACTTATACCTTGATTTAGAGCAAGGATGCTGAAGTATGGCCTTTGAGTGCCTCAAACAGGCCTGATTTGGAGGACAACTGAAATGTTAAAATTAACTATAAACTAAAGCTTCTGTAGGCATGTAAGTCTGATAAATACTTATTATGAATGCTGGAAAAAGCAGACCTATTCCAAGAAGTTATGGACCAGCTTTCACATCTACCTTAGACTTGGAGAGAAGAACTATTGTAGAATGCATCACTACTCTAGGATTGAGACTAGCAAAGTCCAGCAAAGCAGCTGATGGTTTAATGAGGTTGCTGAGAATTAATCTAGGAAAAAACATGTGCAAGGCAATCAAAATCCACAAAGGAATGCCTTCTTCAATGAACCACAGTTGATCTGGAAACCAATGGTGCAGAAGGTGGGCTTTTTGGAATCTCTGATGTGTGCTCACTATAGGCGAAGAACTGGTTCTTTATTGCAAATGATTTGGCAATGAGTTTTGTGTCAGTCATATGGAGAGGCTCTTTTTTTCTGATGAATGTTTTTTTTCTTTTGGCTAGAACTTGGGTGCCTTCTAATCTGTTTACCTTTGGCTAAGAGAAGAATTACTCTTAAATGGAAGGTGGTGGTCGTCCTCACTTTCATAAGAGGGTTGGTTATCTGTCATTGAATATTCTCCCTATTGAAAAAGGAAATTATTATTGAGCAATTATAGATCAGGAAGTTGACTCTAGTTATTTCTGCTTTACTGCTTATTTTCTTGTTCAGGACTGTTTACTGTTAAAATGTTCATTCTTAAAACTTATTTAAAAAAAAAAAAAAAAAAAAAGCTGCAGTTATGTGTAATTGGACCTCCTGCAGAAAGAAATGCCCAGATGCTAGTGATATTGTTGGAGAACCGGCCAGACCTTGAGAGTAAAAGTCGCCGCTTGCAGGTCTTTCTTTGACATTGAAGAGTTGACTAGCTGCTGTCTGGATATCATGAGGGAAATGTATCCTCAAATTCAACTGATTTTGAAAGCACATGAAGAAAATGTTCACTGACTGCATTGAGCTCTTCAGCCTTGTTTATGGAAAGACTATTGGAAAGCCACAATCCATTGGGTGGAGGTTCAAGCACCGAACAGTGACCAGAGGGCCCCCCTTGGCAGCTTCATGTCTTGGGCTGGTCTCTGGAAAGACGGCTGAGCAACCCAGAAAGGACATTTTAGTAACAATTTCAGTCGCACCTTGAATGTCCCAAAGGGATCTCGGGCTGTAGCCCTTAGCCAGACATTCTATAATGAGCAGTGACATGGTGGCTTTTTAATGTGTTCAGGGTGCCAGTTAGATCAGTTCTTTTCAATTAGTAATTAATTGAAATAATTGCTTCATATTAAAAGGAGTAATGAACCAGTTTCCCTCCTGCTGTTGCTGAAGGCCTTTGCTCATTTAGTGAAACAGCTGTGACCCATGTGGCCTTAAGTTCACTGCTCAATTAAGCAGCAGGCGAAAGTTTCCCCCTTCTATTAGCTTCCAAAAAGGAAAGCAGCTTGTAATTACAAACTTTGCCCTGGGGATTAATTAAATATTGCAGGAGATATTAAGGAAGTGACTGCTACCTTATCTCCAGCCCCCGCCCCCAGAGGACCGTGGTATTTTCATATAGAAACTTATTTCCCTGGAGGTTTCTGACTTGTAAAGGGAGTGGGGAAGTGGGCTGAGTGGACGGGGAAGGCTCATTGCATCAGATAATTAAGATTGCTATGGAAAGGCAATTTAATTGTATTTTTGATGGTCAACATGCCTGTTCTAGGTGGCACCCACAAAACCCTCTGTTTAAAGGTTTCGCATGTCACAGCATCTGGTTAAAATCATTTGGATGGCAGCAGTTGTGAGATGAATAACCTAGTGTGACCAAAGTCCATTGGGCCCAGCGCCTAACCACACCAGTCAGCTGCAGGTGCTCGGAGGAAGCTTCTAAGAACCAGGCTATCCCTTTTCCTACCCTCCCAGTGTCCAGCAGTTGTGGTCTGGGAATGCACTGAAGCTGGCCAGATGTTTAATAGTCCATGAGTGACTTGTCATCGATAGATTGTCTAAGCCATTTCTGCGTCTAGTTCTGCCTTTTGTCCCCCATAGCATCTCGTGGCAGGAAGTTCCACGGGGTAGCTCTGCAGCATGTGAAGACGTATTTGATTTCATTTTCAACCTGCTGCCTGACCGTGTCTTCAGGTGCCCCCCCCCCCTATTTATTTCCTCTGCATCTTTCCTCATTCTGTGTCTGTGGTAAAAAGACCTTGCACCAAATCATCTCATTCTAGTCTGATGAATCCGGGTGCTATGTGCCAGCCTGTGGCATTGACAGATGTTAGCTCTTATTTATTTCATTTTATTTATTAATCACCTCTAGCAAAGACCTAGGCAGTCCACAGTTCGACATTCATAATAAAAACAATTCCAAAGTGAATGAAAACGTAGTACACATAAATGAAAAGATCAAAGAAAAAAACAAAACAAACTCTGCTGAAAGAAACAGTTTCATCCCAAAAGCACCTTCCCTTTCATAGTGCCTAAGCTAAAGTAAATAAGTCTTTTATCCCCACATCGTTTCTTCCGCCATGAATTGCAGCCAGAAGCTTTAGCAAGGCCTGGCAGGGTGACCTGCAGGGGTTATCGCAGCTCCCTGTAGCCAGGCCTGGAGCGGAGACTCGGCTCTGCCGTACCAGAAGAAAAAACTGCCAGGTATCTCCAGCGCTGCGGTTTCTTAGCTTTTAGCAAGTAAAAACCTCATGCCCTCGTAATTAATGCTCCATGGTATAAATTAAAACTAATTAGCTATCCAGATACTGCGCCACTAAATAATAAAATTAGGAATCTGAAGAATTCAGGTGTGCAGATGAAATAAAGTGCAGCTGCTTATTGGTCTGTTAATAGAACTCCAGGGAGCGATTAATTTCAGGAAAGGGAGGGTGAATTAGGACACAGAACAGGTGGATGGCAGAGGTGGAAGAGAAGGAGTGGTGGGAGGCAGGGAAGGAGCTCTCTGCTGCTATATAATAAGTGATGGCTTTTAATAAAGGGAACATGAGAACGTGTCACAGCCAGAACTCAGCAGCATTTTATTGCTAACATTCAGCATCTTTTAATTGTTGGTGTGAAAATAAAGGACAGATAATGACGAAAGTATTAATTTTTAAAGAAGCCTACCCCAGACTTTAGAATCAGCCAGCACAACTAGATTAGAGCACTCACTCATAGCACAATGGGCTGTAATACATCCTGTTTTCAATAAGGTTCTTTAGAGAGGGAAGGACTGCAAACACAGCTCTGCCAATGCACTTTACTCCTACCGTACAGCACCCCTGCTATTTGTGTACTGAGACCCCCTCATACATTTCTACCAATGCATCTTCTTCTTGCCCTGTAGCATCCCCTGTTAGTCCACTACTGAGAACCCCTTGCACAGCTTTGCCAATGCACCTGCCTGTATCACATCCTGCTATTTGAGTACTGAGATACTCCCCCCCCCCCCCCCCCCAAACACACACACAGCTCTACCAATAAATCTCACTCCTGCCCTGCTATTCTTGTGCTCGGTGCATTCACTCCTGTCCTATAGCACCTTCTGCTATTCCAGCACTGAGATCACCCTCCTACTCAGATCAGTCCTGACCTGCAGCACCCACTGCTATCCTAGTATTGAGATCCCCACCCATAGCTCGCAAATGCACCTCACTCTTGCTCTGCAGCACCTTGATTTCCAGTCCAGAGTCCCCTCCATATAAACACCGCTGCATCTGACTCAGAAATGCAGACAAACATATGAACTGAAGTGAACCCATCAGAGCTGAAACCGTGTTTCAGCTGGATCAGTCATCTAAATTTTTATGTTAGAATAACAAGCACTTATAACATCCTAGAAATGACCTGCAGTGTGCTAAAGCTGCCAAAAGATGGCATCCCATGCCCTGCTTTACACAGGTGAGAAATTATCTAGCAGTGACGGTGCTCGATAGCTGTCCCCAAGCTGGTGCTGGGGCATTGTTCTGTACAGATCTGTCATGGAAACTGGAAACAAAATAAAAGATTATTCATACCTAAAAATATTGGACCTTGTGCACATCTTCGAACATTTGAATTGTTTTATTAATGGGAGCATGAAGCATTCCTGGTCAAACAAATGACTGCTGTAGAATAGAATAGTAGATTATACTATCCCAGGCAGCTATCAGCACATTTCCCATGTTCCATGAATTATTCTGTCACAGCACTGATTTGTGTCTCCTACGTTAGCTGCACTGGAGACTTGAATAGTGGATTATCCTATCCCAGCCCTGATCAGTGTGTGTACCATGGTGTCGTCTACACTGTAGAAGAGCATGGCAGATTATTCTAAACATTGCATCCTGACTGAGTCTGTGGTGAGGTATTTTAGGGGTTAATATTCAAACTCATAGGTTATCCAGTTAAATGGCAACTTTTTGCAGGAAAATAACTTATCTAGATTTTAGCTAGATAAGTTATTTTCCTGCTAAAATTTAGCTGAATTTTAAAAGGGGTGTTTTGGGGCAGGTAAAGTTAGCCAAGTTTCAGCTGTATCAGTCTGTTAGTCAGGTAACTAAAGTTAATTGGCCGGATAACGTGCCACTTAACCAGGTATATTAAAAAATCATCCAGTTAAGTGGCAAGAATGAAACACCGAAAAAAAATAATTCTGGGCTTTTAGGCCCAATTCCCACAGTCCTCCCACCCCAGAAATTAGTTACAAATAATTGGGGCTGTAGCATCTGTACCCCCCCCCCCCAACCCTCTCAATTTCAAAAAATAATTAAGCAGCAAGGACTACAGTTCTGAGACAGAAGCACCCACTTCTTTCTCCAGTTTGTCAAGAAAACAGATGATCTACACCTTCTCCCTTCTCACCCACCAGAAACCTTTAATCCTTACCCTGGAACCTCCTGCCCCACCCCCCCTTCCCGCTGATCAGCAAGGCCCCCAGCCGGAAGCGGAAGCTTTACGCACCCCCGGCACTTCCAGCATTCCTCAGGGGTCATCGTGGGCTGCGGGGTGAGGTGGCCACCTTAGCTAGTCAGTCGCACTTCTGTCCAGTTGCAGAGCTGGCTTCTGCACACTGTTTAGTGGCAGGGTTACCCCCATTCTCCAGCGTCCTGTGGGGAAAAAAAAGAAAGCAGCCTAACGGGAATTCCTCATGCCCTCACAGGTGGCTGTCACTCTTGGCAATGTTTGGAATATAATGGGCCTTTTTTTGTTTACTGTTGTGATGGGAAAAGAGTAAAGATTTTCATAATGAACAGCTTTCCAAGCCACTTAATGTCTCTAATTCATCACTTCCCATTGAAGCTGTGTGGGGGCCTTGCTGAATGCAGATTCTTGGTAACAGAAAGGAAGAGGAATGATGCGATGTAGTCTCTCCTTGCCCCTGCTTGCAGGATATTAATGTGATGTACAATGCGTCCCCTTGAATCAATATTTTTCTCGTTGCTTCACAAAGAGCACAATCCATCATGCAGTTCTTCATTTGATAAAATCATACTGTGTCACGTTAACTCAGACCGATGATGTCACGGTGTTGCCTCCTGAAAAACTGATCAATGGTGCAGATGCAAACTGTTGGCCCTGCCACGTATGCTGCTCGCACGTGAGAAAGCAGCCGGGTTCAACTGTCTTTCTCCAATAGCTGTGTCTTATCTGCTTAGGCCTAAGGAAGTCTGAGGTATGTCAACATCCCTGGCATAAAATGTCGCTCATTTTGAAGTGCTTCCTGAAAGCTCTGAAATTTGTAGCATGATCCACTCTGAAAAGGAGAAACTAACTTTTTAATAAACCAATTTCTCTAAAAATTAAGGGCTTAGCATTCTTTACCTGGAGTCGCTCCAAGCCCATAGTAAGTTTTGTCAGTAAACCTCATGCTCCTGAAGCAGGTCCACTGTGAAGCCGTTTGGTGAGGGGTTTAAGAAAGCAGGCAGGGACATGGCCCCCTGAAAGCAGTTCAGCTGTCCTTCAATCTGTATAATAAGACCACAAACTATAGCATGGCAAAGGTGTCTGAGTAGGAACATCATCCCCAGATGCCTCTTTGTGCTGTTCGGTTTCCTCATTTCTCAAGTCAGCTGGTAAAAGTTCAAATATCAGACTGAGCAAAAGCAATCCAAATGAGGACTGTACATCCTGGAGGAAAATCACACAGATGGAAGAGAAATAGTAAACCCTCTTCTAACCTGGACCTTGGTGCGTTCTCCCTTGCCACCATTAATGACACTAATTACAACCAGACTTCTCAAAACATTTTCATACCCCAAACATATTTTTTATTTAATAATTCTCCTATTCCACAATTTCCAATAGATCAACATGGATAATAAATTCACATTCTTAAATAAAAATAGTACATTAAATTATATAACGCACATTATAATAAAATCACATAAAATACTAAACACACAACATAAAACATTTAAAAATATCTTAAATGAAAAACAACATATTTGATGATGCGCCCTCCTCAATTTAATGGCC
Source organism: Rhinatrema bivittatum (assembly GCF_901001135.1). Lineage (NCBI taxonomy): Eukaryota > Metazoa > Chordata > Amphibia > Gymnophiona > Rhinatrematidae > Rhinatrema > Rhinatrema bivittatum. The sequence continues at coordinate 7,059,729 of NC_042626.1, read as the reverse complement.
CCTGCACTAAATATTCTCAGCCATGGCCTCGTGGTGTTAATTTTTGCTCTTTTTATTTTACATATTGTTTTAGTGGAAATTTTTTATGTTTTCAGTCTGTATTCACATTGGCTTTGTAAACCACCTTTTTGGCAGGCTTGTCAGGTCGGGAATGCAGTTTAAAAACCTTTTAAATAAATAAATGGATAAACTCAAAGCCTCTTATTTGTTTTTCATTCTGTGACCTCTCTTTCTGTCTTGCCTTGATTGTAAACGCCAAAGATCAGGGACTGTTCATTACACTGTACAGCACTGCACTGCGTACACCTGGTATGTGCCATGCAAATCATGACAATAAGAACAGTAAGGTCCGTGCTGGGCCACTAGATCTTCAGTATTGCTTTGTATGTGTTTCATGGCTTTTGAGTTGCCATTCTTTTATGTCATATTTCAGTGCTTTCAGAAGGATAGGGCTGATATTTGAGTATCTGAGGTGGAAGAAAGGAACAAAGGTGCCATATCGAGAGGGGAATTGAGATCTACTTGTGTTTGAGCTCTGTGCACAGTATCTCTAAGGTACTGGCCACAGAACGTAAAGGTGTCCCATATAGAGGAGGAGCAGGCGTGGCCAGAGATGGATTCTGAAGGTCCCTGAGCCACACAGTGCTGCCTCAGGCACGTTCTGGCAAGGCAGAGGTCATGGAGCGGCTCATCTATCCTGGATCAGCATTCTGCATCCTCATCTTTCTTATAAATGTGTTGTGCTGAACAGGCTGCTCGCTCCATAGAGCTGTGTCGCTACCATCGTTAACTCAGGGTAATAGCCTGAGGCCGGGCGCACCATTAGCTTTAATAGATTATGCCTGTGTGGTCCAAAGTTAGCCGTTTCCTCAAGCAAAGCAATTTTGTCCCAAGCTTTGTCCCAATAGCGCTGAGGTAGGAGAACTAATGTAAAGAGGTGTGAGGTGGCTGCACAGACACGGTATCTCCACAAGAGGTCAGGAAAGGTCAACGAAGCTTCAAACTTTTTAGCCCATGAACAGTAGATACCTAGATATATTGGTACAAATCAAGTTACGTTTAATGTGAAGCAAATTGTTTCTAGTTTCTCAGAGGCATGTGCTGTCGAGTAAAATCCTCAGACTAGATCCATTATTCAGACAGGAGACCGTGCAGGGTTCCTAGGTGCTGGAGGAGTGAGCACAGCTGCTGTTGAAGATGGGACAACTTCACTTCCAGCTATGTGCCATTTCCTCCAGCTATAGGGGGAGAGTTTTGATTTCCAGTTCCTCACTTGTAAGAGGAAGCTTCCAGAAGTCTCTGGAGTTATTAATTCTTACATCTGACTTATTTTCTCTTACCCACCCAGCTGTCCTTTGGATGCAGTCATACAGTCTGGGTAATAGAAAACTACTGCCCGTCTCTTCACCCCAGAGGTGTCTGCATGCATGTGTTTGAGGTATTATTGTATTATAAAGTGCCTGGGGATCCTGTTAGGATGGAAGGGGTTATTCCAATCCAATCCGTTATAATTATCATTGTTAATAATAATATTTAACTGTCTGCCTACCCCGAAGCACCGTCAGCAGCAGGTGACATACTGAGAGCGATGCATACAGACTCTTCTTCTTTTAATGATCTGTAAAATGCATTACAGAAAACCTAGTCATTAATCTCCATGTGTGTATACATCGTTTGGACTGACAGTGCCATTTTCCTGACTCCCAGGAGCCAGAAGCAGTCCCTAGGGGAGGATAATTGAATGTGAAGTATTTTATTCTTGACTTGGTTAAATTTATGAGGTGTCATGTTTCTTACATAAATTGTAACATTGTATTATGCCAGCTGTCCTCCTGATTCTCTGTTGTGACAGTATGTTGTGCCCTGCCACCAGTTTCTGGATGGGGTGTCTCTTGCTTGTGATCGTGTGATTTACAATGGTACTATGCCATTGGGAGAATGGGCTACCTGGCCAGAACACATTCTCATCTTGGATAGGCAGGAGAACATGATTAAGGAAACAGAGAACATCAAGATTTAAACAATAAAGTAAAATTCTAAAAAATGCCTATTTTATGAGTGTTTTATGTACAGATCATATTTTTAGTTTGTATTGTTTTTAGATGATATATTTGTTACAATGATTTTATGATACAGAGAAAGGCAACCAAAATGATAAAGGGGATGGAATGGCTCCCCTATGAGGAAAGACTAAAGAGGTTAGGGCTGTTCAGCTTGGAGAAGAGACGGCTGAGGGGGGGTATGATAGAGGTTTGCAAAATTATGAAAGGACATGAACAGATACATGTGAAATTGTTATTTACTCTTTTGGGTAATACAAAGACTAGGGGGCACTCCATGAAGTTGGAAATTAGCACATTTAAACAGAGAAAATTATTTTTACTCAATGCACAATTAAGCTCTGGAATTTGTTGCCAGAGGGAAACAAGTATGGGGGTAACTTGCTGATGTGGCGGTTACTACCCTTAAATAACAAGACTGTTACTGTGATGCAACTCAAACATTGCTCTGCTTCAACAGCAAAGCATAACAGGGAATTGGATTCAACAGCAATCACGAGGGCTGGGGGGGGGGGGGAGGGTGTAACGAGGAACTGGATTCAACCAACGAGGGTCCTGACTTTTATGGTCCGGGAAACATATAAGCATGGGATTACCTACACGGCACAGGCTTACTGGGCTGACTGGATGGACCATTTGGTCCTTTTCTGCTGTCATTTCTATGTTTCTATGATTTGGTTAAGGCAATTAGTGTAGCTGGGTTTAAAAAAGGTTTGGATAAGTTCCTGGAGGAGAAGTCTATAAACTGCTATTAATCAATAGGGAAAAGCCACTGCTTGTTGCTGGCATTCGTAGAATCAGATCTATTTAATGTTTGGGTACTTGCCAGGTATCTGTGGCTTGGATTGGCCACTGTTGGAAACAGGATACTGGGCTTGATGGACCCTTGGTCTGACCCAGTATGACATATCGTATGTTCTTTTTGTCGTACTGTACTAAAAACTGTGGTGTGTCGGGATATACATTCTTAAATTAAAATGGTGGCTTAGCAAAGGTTGGTGCAGTATATCAGACTGCCAAGCATATGTTCCAAGAACCATGGAAGACCTTGATATTCAAGGATTCCAAGCAAACAAAGGGCGATTTTATTACTGGGCTGACTTTCCTTTTTAAGAACAGTAATGAATCTTCTTCAATGCATATCAGCAAGGCGAGTGATGGCAGCTTGAAATGGTGAAATCCATGTAAGTCCTTTCGCTGGCAAACAGTGTACTTAGCGTACAACCTGGGCTGTGAAGCTTGCTTGCTAACAAAAGATCTCACTGGTTTGACACTCACAAGCAGCGATACCATCGTTCTCCCAGTCACTCGCCTCTCACTTCACTCAGGTTCACCAGTAGGAGAGCGAGGCTGGAATCTGAGAGAAGACTGATGGAGGGCAGGCCACGCTTGAAGCCTCGATTGCTGTCATTTCTGCTCATGAGCATCAAACTTGCGCTAATTAGTTTTTCCTGTAGGCAGGTGCGCATCTAATATATGCCATATTCTTTGTAAAAAAAACCCAAAAAACAAAACAGCAGCTCTCACAAAGTTCAACAGTGTGGAGTCACAACTAAACCTGTTTTATCTGCGACATATATTTGTATCACGTGTAGTGGTAACTTTCAAAGCTATCCACGCACTTAAAACCCAGTTTTATGCCTATAGATGACTGTTATAAAACAGCCTGGGGCTCAATGCAAGTAAAAGTATGCACATATTCTGGTTTTGTGTGAACATTTACACAAAGGCATTCCAGGGAAGTTGGAACCTATACGTACACTTTCTAATTTAAAAATAAATATGCATGTAAGTTAGCTCACATAAATTAAACTCTCCAGTTACTAGGAGGCGATTTAAATAGAAGGATGGTAATACCAAAATATGCAAGCAGACTTGCAAATTAAACAAAATTATGCTTGGAGACTAGATAGTCACCTATATAAACTAATATTTATTATAAAGATTACAAATTACACAAATTAGAGCACTAATAGATTATAGCATATGATTATACAGAAATGTAAATATTTTGCATTCATATCATTAGAGAGAAAATGTGTAACCCCTGGGTCAACGTCCCTTCACAGTACCCCAATAACCACATCTCAAATTATGGGCTTAAGTGTGCAACTTTCCTCTTCTGATGTTAACCCTCTCCGAAAGTCCAAGATTCCTGGGTTGGGAGAAATTTTCAATAATTGTTTATACATCAGTCTTTTTTGAACACAGCAAGAAGCATCCTGGAAGCTGATTTGGTTTCCTATGTAATTTTTACTGATTAAAAATAGAAAATTGAAAATATTCAGGTACAAATTCTTGTTTTTTTACAATTCATTTATAGCTTTAGTTTTAATTTATTTGTGATAAAGCTTCCAATAAATTTATGATGTTACTGATGCCAATCAATTCCTCTGTTCCTGGTCCTGTTTAATCAATTGGAGTAGTTTGAAAGCTTTCTCCCAGAATTTGGTGGATAGGATGATACTCCCAGTTTAGGTAACATAAGTCTAAATCCCATTTGGCATCCTTTATTCCAATAGTTCAGCCATTACTACTTCTCCTTACTTTCCTGTTGGTTCCTGGAGACTACCTTCATGCTCCTCTCTTCAATATCTTGATGATATGGTCGTGGTTAGCCCTGGATGGGTGTCACTGGTCTCCTTTGTACTCCTCAGTTCTCCTCCTTCCCAGGAATGAATGAAATATTAATTCCCCTACAAGACTTCCAATAGTCTACTGTATCTCTCTCTGTGAGAAACTCCCAACTCATTAGGGGGTTACTATCCCAAGTCCCTGGATCCTAAGGGATGCAGATAGATTGCAAAGAGAAGTCTTTGGAAGGCTATGAAAACTTCCTTCACCCAAACTCAATTAGCAAAAATGACTTTTCTTAAAATGGAAAAGTCACCCTTTCCACTGGCCCATACCCAGGCTTCCCCCTAGAAGCCCAAAGGTCCTTTCCCCCAAAACACAACGAAAACAGGAGCATGTATAGAGACATCCTGAAAGAGCTAAATCAAAATCTGTATCCTACAAGGGTTTTATAGTCTGATTCCATTACTCCAGTCTCCCACATGGAGTAGCTAAACCCTATCAAAATATTCTTTATGTTCCCCCACTAACAATGGGACAGTCCTCCTAGTAGGAACTCATAGGGTTCTCTACATTTCTAAATAGAAAGTAAAGTTCTGCTACTTATTATTTTTGTAAACAATACAATAGGACTTACTGGCAGTTGGGTCAAACTGCTTCTTGTAGATCAGATGGGCATGGAGGCCAGGTGATCACTCTGCACCCCGGTCATGCCTCATGATGGCGTTGATGGCAGCTCCTCTCTCTTGTTTCATCTTACTCCTTTTTGAGCAGTGTGTCTCTACAGTCAGATGATGTTAGCCCTGTTGGTCATGGGTCGTGCTGAACAGCCGCTCTGACTTTCCACCCAGGATGTGTGTTGGCTTTGTGACGAGATGTCTCTCCCATTGTTTTTGGTGAAAAATAGGAGAGAGATCTTGCAGATCTACACACACATATGAGCGATAGAAGCAGTTTTAGCAAATATTTTCATCTTGGTATTTTCCACTCGCATCAGGTCCTACAGGACACTACTGCTTAGAAAATATTGTAGGGACAAAGAAAGAGGCACGCCTCCTTCCTCCCAACATCCCTAGGCAGCTGCCTTCTCTGCCTAATGGGAAATAATAATCCAGGACAAGCACAAAGGAGCACAACACAAAATATCAGTAATTCTGGGGAATACTTTGAATACTTCATTGAAATTACTCAATGTGGAAGCCTATAGCAAGACATTTAAAGTTGGTAAGCTATGGTATGGAAAAGCTGCAACATCAACACTCATGCACAGCTTTATAGAGTTTGGTGTTGGGTGATCAAAGGAAGGCTGGACTCAGTGGAGCTTTGGTCTTCCTTCAACCTAAACAACTAGCCTTGAACTTCCAGCACCCCACAACCTCCATCATAAGTAAGGCTTCGGGGGTGTTTTCCATTTATTCCCTGACTTTCTTGGGTTATTTATTGAGCTACAATAAGCGCTGGCCTGCTGATACATACCCACATTATATGTGAGGCTGATGGCTCAGCCCTCCTTTGTTTTCCATATTGCTAAGCAAAATGTAAAAATCGTATGCTGCCTCTCAAATGATTATGCATTAATAATAATGCTGCCCTTGGGGGACGGCTGCAGTGCAAGCATCTTATTTCATGCCATGAATACTACACTAGATGAGCGTGCGCTGCACTAACCCATTAGAAGAGGCGTTGAAATGTTATTAATTGTCAAAAGCAATTAAGTGCAGCAACATGTCATGGGTAACTTAACAAGCTTCTTGTACTTGGTGCCAATTGCATCATAATAATCTTGGTTAGCTAAGCTAATGTACTACTATTTTTTTTTCTAACCTTGGTTTGATTTCTTTTATGTTTTCCTTACATTGGAGTTTGATCTCCTTACTGGGAACATGTGGTACTGGGGAACTAGAAAAACAAAGGAGCACTTCGGCTCCATTGATGTGCATCAGAGGGCCAGGGTGTGATAGGCATAGTTACATGTGTACCTTTCACGCACACACAGCCCTGGCTAATTTTGTAACATCCATTTCTGTGCATGAAACAAGATTGTATGCATGCAAAAGACTTTGAAAATTATCCCTGAAGTGCCAGGGTGCATGCAGAATCTCTGTGCTTTATTAGTGGGGGGCGGTTTGCTGCACCTCTGAGGTTTTGACACTGCAGTTGGTCAGTACTGTTCTTCTGGAGGAAACTGGTTCAATCACTTTCCTGTATCGCCTTTTCTATCCTCCTTTAGCTATGAAGAGGTAATAGTGTCTTGATAAGGATAAATATTCCAGTGAAACAAGAAATAAAACAAACTGGATCAATTTTATATTTCATGCAGTGTAATACAATGAGAAAAAAGGGCCAGAGGTGCTTGGGGAAATTTTATATATCTTACAGCTTGTGATGCAGTGAGATAGAAGGGATAGAAATGGAGGGGTTTGTTTTATATTGCCTACATCATGGGATACAGTGAGATACATTCAGAAACACGGGGGGATGTTTTATATTCCCTACAGCATGGGATGCAGTGAGATAGGGACAGAAACACGGGGGGATGTTTATATTCCCTGCAGCATGGGATGCAGTGAGATAGAAACAGAAACACGGGGGGGATGTTTTATATTGCCTACAGCATGGGATGCAGTGAGATAGGGACAGAAACACGGGGGGATGTTTTATATTCCCTACAGCATGGGATGCAGTGAGATAGGGACAGAAACACGGGGGGATGTTTTATATTCCCTGCAGCATGGGATGCAGTGAGATAGGGACAGAAACACGGGGGGATGTTTTATATTCCCTACAGCATGGGATGCAGTGAGATAGGGACAGAAACACGGGGGGATGTTTTATATTCCCTACAACAAGGGATGCAGTGAGATAGGGACAGAAACACGGGGGGATGTTTTATATTCCCTACAGCATGGGATGCAGTGAGATAGGGACAGAAACACGGGGGGATGTTTTATATTCCCTACAGCATGGGATGCAGTGAGATAGGGACAGAAACATGGGGGGATGTTTTATATTCCCTGCAGTTGTAACACCAGCAAGACGGAAATGATTGGGGACTCCTCCTGTTCCAAGAAAAAAGAAAATTTGGATAAGAAGGAGGCCGAGGATAGAGGGAAGGCCCTGGAGGGGTTTGAGCCATTTGTTTGTAGTGGGGTACCATGTTTTTAAAATTAAAAAAAAAAAATTTGGTTTGTCTTTTCTCATTTTGTTTTCAAAACAAAAGGGGAAACTTCATTAAAATTTCCTGTTTCATTTCCATTGAATGCTCATCCTTAAACGGGACGTTTCGTAATCAAGTTAGGGGTTCAATTGATCTCTTCTGATGCTTCCATGAAAAATATATCAATATATGAGGTTTTACTGTAGCACACAGTTAATAATAACCTGGCTGGGAACACAAACAATTTCTTATGGTTCAAATATATTTTTGCATTTATTATTGATGTTGTCAAATAGCAGGTGGCTGTATGCATAAAACATTTTGCTAGATCCAGAATCCTTGAAATTCAATAAAGCTAAGGCTGGAGGCTATATCCTAAAAATATGGAATCATGTCACGTCTTTATATTTCTTTCCCATGTCAGAATGTAAGATGCCCCTCAGATGTTGTTTCAATCCTTTTTGGACCAGCTTAGAATGCAGCCCTGGTTCTCCAAAAGTATTCCACGTCACAGGCATCCAGTGAGTCTTCAGTGTCCAGAGTGTCTGGTGAGAGATCGCTGTCATCTGACAAGCCCTCCTCAGAGTGCCCCGCCATCTTCTGGAAGCTCAGCACCCCGGCCCGATAGGCCATCTCCGGGCTGTCCCGGTTTGTGAGCCAGATGGTGATGTGGAAGATGGCGATTGCCAGGACCGCGGCAATATAGAATCCAAAGATGATTCCGAATGTGACCGGCCTGGCCCATTCCAGTACACTCCTGTCGTACGGCGGCAGCTTCTCTCGCTCGATGATCAGCTCCCATTCATCCCAGGCTACATCTTTCACTGGTGAAAAGAAGTAAAAGTGAAATATAAAATGCCTTTCTCCTGCATCTGACTTCAGTGTGCTTGACAGTAACATTCATGCAGGCAGGTCAGACAGGAATAATGCTGCTGTTCCTATTAAGAGCCTTGTACATTTGGGTAAATTGAGCTGCAACGACAAAGCTGCTCCCCCAAGGTCATAAAGTAGACAAAGGAGATTTGAACTTGCATCCCAGCTGGTCTTTTGTAGGGATGTATGTGGAATAAATTTTCATTTTGTATTTGTTTCATGGGAAACCAACAATGAATGTCATGATTTCCCTGCCAATTTAAAATGACAAAAAAAAAAAGTTCTCATATTTTCCATCGATCCTAGCCTTCACCTTCTGGGACAGCGGATAATGTCCTTTCAGACCTCCCCTTACCATCTCTGGTTCTGCGGCTGTTCTCTCCGTACTTTTCTTCCTCAGGCTCCAGCAACGAGGATGTGCTCTTCTCCAGTGACTTTGGAAATGTCTCCACATATCTCCTCATCTCCAGGTTTTTGTCTTGATTGAGGTTCTTACCCAGCTCTGCCAGGAGATGGGAGGGAGGGAAAGTTGAGGGGAGAAAGAGGCCTTGAGCAAGAAGTGTACAGGACACTACATTGAATGAATACCATAAACCATTGGTGCTCAAACTAGTCCTCCCCTACCCCCCCTCAGAGCTGTAACCAGATAATTTGGTAACTGTGGTGAAGTCAAATAGTGCATTCTCTCACCCTGTACACCAGTGTTTCTCAAGCTGGTCCTGGAGTAACCCCTAACCAGTTTAGTTTTCAGGATGTCCACAATGAATATGCATATGAGAGACTTAGATGCACTGCCCCATTGCACTGGTGCCCATGGCTGAAGCCATATTGTCTAGAGGCAAGCTACAGCACTGTCACCTCCCACCCCCACCCCTCAGCCTCTTGGGTTTTCAGAATATCCCTAATGAATATGAATGGTATATATTTACATATATTGAAAGCAATGCATGTTCATTAGCGAGAACCTGAAAACCTACCTGACCCTGGGGAAAAGGGGGTGGTAAGGACTGATTTGCGCACCACTAATATAGATCTATGTGATCGTCTTACCAAGGACACAATGTCACCAGAAGTGTTGATTGTAGGGATGTCAGTTTTAGGTAAGTCAATTGCACAATCCTACTGCAGACCATCCATAGCCCTTCCATTAAGGCTGTCACCTGGGTCCATGCCTTCTATAATAGCTTGATCCAGTTCGGGTTTTGCCCCAATTGCATGCATGGATTTGTAATTCTGAATGCTGCATTGATATTCCTAAGAAAATCAAATCTATAACTCCATGTGTGAATTGGGGTAAAGCCAGGACTGGATCAGCCAGTGAACAGGCTTGGAAATCACTGCTTTATGGCATGAAGCAAGAAGGCAATCCTTCATGCATTCAGGGTTGCTACAAAGGTTTTAGACACTAGGGATCTGCATTTGTTACATTTGTTTCAGCGGGTACGTGTGTGCCTCGCCAACGTGCTGCTATTAAAAATACAAACATATGCTCCATTTCCCACATGTACTAGAAAGTTGGCGAGGCATGTGCATACTCACCGAAATGGATGTGGCAAATGCACATCCCTATTAGACATTCTAGGCAAAATGTCAACCTTGTGGCTTCCAGCCCCAAGAACATTCCTCTTCCTCTCTCCACCTCAGTCCAATCCCAGGATCATTCCTCCTCTTCTCTCCATCCCAGCCTGAGGGTGGGATTCTGCTTTTCTCTATCACTCTACCAGACTGATCTAGTACCTTTTCAGACCCTTTGAGTGGTGGTGTTAATTTCTTGTTCCTTTAAGGTTTTGCTTTATTACTTTTGCTCTGGGTGTGTTGTACAGTAATAGTGATGCATAAACTTTTTAACTACTACAAAATTAAACAATGAGTTGTAAATATTTAACTTCAAAAAAGCAACTCAGTACAAAAAGGATCAGTGCTACTCCTTTCCCAATACTGTTAATAGAGACCTCAAACAATTACACCTTAACAGCCTGGGTGCTGCTAGGAAATACTATCATCATAAATCTCTGCTTACTAGTTAACTTTTAAATATTGAGTTTTTCTAGTAGTTAAAAATAGTCTCTTCACTATAATTGCTTTCACAAAATCAAAGATTGAAAATTGAAACGTATCTTTTTGATCCAAAGGCAGAAGAAAAGATTTTTTTAGGCCAGTCACCTGACGCTGAACAGCGTTTCGAGAGTTCACAGCATTCACTCTGCATCAAGGGAACTCGCCGCATTCTTGGAACGGATCTTCCTTCTGCAGTAGAAATGTCCAAAGAGAACTTTTCATAGTGACTGAAACTCGAGACTAATCTAAACGGTGGAGCTATTCAGAAGGTCAAAAGGAGATTTAACTGAACGTAAAAGTTGTTTAAATACCGGCAAGATTTCAGCTCCGATGGTACCTCATTTTATTATGGCACAACATACTTTTCAGCAAATAAAATGGTCTGTAATAAATCATGCACCTGCAAACGATAGAGGTGGGAATCATTTGAAGAGGTTGTCTGTAAAGGAACAGATGTGGATTTTTAAGTTGAATTCAGTAGCACATAAAGATTTAAATTAGTCTATAGAGTGGTTCAATGTTGGGCAAGTGTGAAGACGTCATAATAGCTGCACCGTTTGCATTGGTCTGGAATTTCATCAATCACTATGAAAAGTCCTCTTTGGTCATTTCTGTTGCAGAAGGAAGGATCGGTTCCAAGATGGCAGCGAGTTCCACTGATGTAGAGAGTCGAATGCCAAGAACTCTCGAAACTCTCTTCAGCGTTGGGTGACTGATCGGTCTAAAAAAAAAATCTCGTTTTCTGCCTTTTGGATCAAAACAGTTTCAATTTTCAAAATTTGATTTTGTGAAAGCAATTATAGTGAAAAGACTTTTTATCTGCGTAGAAAACCTCAATATTTAACAGTTAACACGTTAAGCAGAGACTTATGATGATAGTATTTCCCAGCAGCTCCCAGGCTGTTGAGGTGTAATTGCTTGTGCTCTCTGTTAACCATATTGAGAAAAGAGTAGTACTGATCCTTTTTGTATTGTTTTATGCAGTATAAACTTTTTACACAAAGCTGTATAAACAGAGCAGGCTGAGGTCTGGGTGAATCAGTTCTGTGGAAGTGATGGAAGAATGGGGTTCCATATTTCATCCAACTTCTTATCCCTAGCTAAGATACCCCATATAACCTGGCAAAGTATTCTGGGGCATGTAGTCCTGTATATTCAATAGCAGATGCAAAACTGCCAGTCCTAGAATGCTGTGTATTCTTATTTACATTGAAAAGACCAGGGAGACTGATGTGCAGTTCATCATTTTATCCCAAATGCTGTCCCTTGAACTCCCTGTCAGTTAGCTATATTGTTTTGCATAATGTTACAACTCTCTTTTCTCACTCAGCATACCTTATTCAAATATTCTAGCCCCCATAAGCCCTGAGAATCATAACCTCCATCTCCCTCCATCCCGTTTACCATAGTAGTATAGCTGATAAGATATAATAAGGGACACTAGGGGAAGAAGGATATGAGAGTTGAAGAGGGGAAGGAGGAGAGATGGGTGGGTGGGGGGGATGAGGGTAGATGGAAGGGGGGTAAATTTGGGAAGACGTGGTAGAAGTGTTGGCTATCACTATGGGACTTGAAAGAGTAGTTTTAATGCATTTTTAGCCAGGTAGCTTTTTAGTTCTAATGTATTTGAGTCATGTAATATGTACAATGATATGTTTTTAGTATATATGTGTTTGAATGTTGCTATTGCAATTTCAATCAATGTAAACCGCCTTGAAATGAATTTGAAAGCCGGTATATAAGGTTGAATGAATGAATGAATAAATAAATAAATCCCCACTGCTGCCCCAGTCCTGATATGGAAACAGTGAACTTGCTTTACAATAATTAAACTTTTATTGCTAATATTCAGTCCTAATATTGTCCAGGCCTCCTTCAGTATTATCAAGGGTGCCACTCATCTCTCTGACCGTGGCCTTAAGGACAGTAGCGTCCAGCAGAAATGTGCGAGAAGATGGAGAAATACTGAACATGGTGCATATTAAGTGACTCGAGCTGGTTCAGGCACTCTAGCAATGAGTGTTGGAGGTTACACACTCTCTTTCTGATTAATCTAAATCCATTTGTTTCTTGACCAGTTTTATAGTTGCATTTTATGATTTTGTTGCTGAATATAATTGAAATGTCATTCTTAGTCATCTGTCTGTTTTTCTTTCTGTTCTTAAATGTGCCTTGTTTATTTATTTTATTGTTGCTCCTGGCTTTCAGCACTTTTGTCATGTTCTGTTATGTTTTATTCAGTGTGTATTCTGCCTTCCTCAAACAGACATTTGACCCAAAGTGGTTCACAACAATGCAATAGTCAAAATACAACACCAAGCTAACAATACAATACAGTAGTGAAATATAAAAATATATCTTTTGTAAAAAGATGGGATATAAATTGAAATAAATAATGAACAAGCTCTGAGCCTGATTTTATCCAAGGCTTCCTCCCGCATGGTGTACCTTGGATAAATCAAGACCACGAGGCTTTTACATTCTTGGTCAAGACAGTCACCTCGAGCAACATCGGCACGTCCAATCCTGCTCAGTGCTCGGGAGAGTTGGTCCCAGTACAGCGTGTCCCCTTCTTTTTCCAGCCAGACCTCTAGGGAGCTCAGACACTGCTCCCTACTCACTGCATTAAAAGGAATGGTTTAAAACAAGATGTTAGGAGAGAGAGAAATGGCAGATCCCAGAATTGTTTTAGAGTTTGCAAAGCAGTCCGCTGTCCTGGAAAGTACTAGGCGTTTCACAGAACATTTTGAGGTTTCTCAAACACTTTCGAGTTTGGAAAACATTTAGCAAATGTGTCTGCATAATTCATGAGTTATGTAAGTGGATGAACATTTGCAGATACTCTGCCTGTGATAACATTTCTCATTCTTGGGGGGGAAAAAAAAACAAAAAACAGCCATGTGCTGGGTGAATTACAACTACAATGTCCTTCTTCAAGAAAGTTGGCAGTGTAAGTTTGAGCATATACGGGGTAAGGGACTTCCTTCTAACTACAAAGTGCGATTGATGTCAGGGGTGGGATTGTTTTCATCCCTCTGTGCTATTCTGCCAACTCTGTATTAACTAAATATTAATACACTTTACTATGTTTTAATATATTCTGTTGCTTATATTATGATACTTATTGGATTTCTTGGTCATTAACACTGGGCCTAACTTACCAAGGTTTTCCTCCATTCTGTGTCTTTGATGAATCAGGTACCTAGTAATATGCAGTAATTGCAGTTGGTACCTTGTATTTAATATGCAGCTAGCTACAAGACATGAAAGTGATCCTTTACTTTCACCTTTCAGTCCTTCAGAAATTTCCCAGTGCCTGCTCCCTTGTCCCCCAACACTTCCCCTTCCTCTCTGGTTTTCTGTTGAATGAGACTTTGACCCTACCGATGTCTCGTTTCCTGCGCCTTTTTATTGGGTTGTTTTTCTCGGAAAGTTTCTCCAGTTCTTCCTCGATGTCCTTTTCAGGAGAGGTGAGTCTGGTGTAGAAGTCCTGGCACTCCTCAGGAGTCAGCTGCTCAGCGATCCGTCCCATCATGTGAGGCCCAATGTCATCGGCCACTGGGGAAGAGAAGACAAGCTGTCACCCTCCCACGCTGGACTCTTCACGGTCCTTTGCAAAGAAGTGTAAGAATACGACGAGTGAGGTTATCAAATTTGTGGACGATACAAAATTTCTTGGAGAAGAAGTTCATTACCTGCTATTAATTAAGCTGACTTAGAAAATAGCCACTGCTATTACTAGCAGCAGTAACATGGGATAGACTTAGTTTTTGGGAACTTTCCAGGTTCTTATGGCCTGGATTGGCCATTGTTGGAGACAGGATGCTGGGCTTGATGGACCCTTGGTCTGACCCAGTAGGCATGTTCTTATGTTCTTATTCAGAGAAGTTAAATCACAAGCGGATTGTGATACATTACAGGAGAACCTTGCAAGACTGGAAGATTGGGCATCTAAATTGCAGATGAAATTTAATGTGGACAAGTATAAGGTGTTGCATATAGGGAAAAATAACCCTTGCTGTAGTTACACGATGTTAGGTTCCATATTAGTAGCTACCACCCAGGAAAAAGATCTAGGCATCATAGTGGATAATACTTTAAAATCATCGGCTTAGTGTGCTGCAGCAGTCAAAAAAGCAAACAAAATGTTAGGAATTATTAGGAAGGGAAGGGTGAATAAAACGGAAAATGTCATAATGCCTCTATATAGCTCCATGGTGAGACCGCACCTTGAATACTGTGTACAATTCTGGTTGCCGCATCTCAAAAAAGATATAGTTGTGATGGAGAAGCTACAGAGAAGGGCAACCAAAATGATAAAGGGGATAGAACAGCTCCCCTATGAGGAAAGGCTGAAGAGGTCAGAGCTGTTCAGCTTGGAGAAGAGACTGCTGAGGGGGGGCTATGATAGAAGTCTTTAAGATCATGAGAGGTCTTGTACAAGTAGATGTGAATCGGTTATTTACACTTTTGGATAATAGGACTAGGGGGCGTTCCATGAAGTTAGCAAGTAGCACATCTAAGACTAATCGGAGAAAATTATTTTTCACTCAACGCACAATTAAGCTCTGGAATTTGTTGCCAGAGGATGTGGTTAGTGCAGTTAGTGTAGCTGGGATCAAAAAAGGTTTGGAGAAGTTCTTGGAGGAGAAGTCCATTAACTGCTATTAATCAAGTTTACTTAGGGAATAGCCACTGGTATTAATTGCATCAGTAGCATGGGATCTCCTTGGTGTTTGGGTAATTGCCAGGTTCTTGTGGCCTGGTTTGGCCTCTGTTGGAAACAGGATGCTGGGCATGATGGACCCTTGATCTGACCCAGCATGGCAATTTCTTATGTTCTTATGTAAGTATCCTCTTCCAAACTGAGCTAATATGGAGAATCATTGTGTCCTGCTCAACTGATTATCTGGTTCCCTATTATTCCCACTCTCCCCAAGCAAAAACATTTTGAAAAAACTGGTCCATATGATGTTCAGGCTTAATTTGAATTGATTTGTCCAACCATATATCTTTATTAGTCTATAAAATACGTTTTGCTAGGACCTGCTTTAATGCACTGTTAGGAGATCCAAAGAAGGTTGAACTCAATGGCCCGCTGGTCTTCTTTCAACCTAACCAACTATGTAATAAAGTGTCTGAATCCTCTGCAGGGTTTATTGGACCTTTTTTTTTCCCTAGATCCCCTGCATAGAAGGTACTATGTAGGACTTTCTGTCTGGTAGATCATCATTGGAGAGTTAGTCAATCCAGTTTCTCACCTGTGTCATCACATGAGCCCCAGGCAGCAAACAAACACAAGAAAACTCCAGTTATTACAAGTAGACACATTCTGGGAGTGACTCAGTTCTTCAGGAGAAGGTGGAATGTATCTGATGTGAGGAGCTGAAGATTTAGATTCTAGAATGAGGCATGTTGTGACCTCATAATGCATGGAGGACACAACCAATCAGATTACAGTTTACCTAAACTTTACAGTGCTCATGGGAGTTAATATGTATTGTACTGATGGGTGTTTCTCTTACTGTATAAAAGCATACTGCATTTCTATTTGCAAGATTTAGATTCTGTAGACTGGGATTTCCCAAACTCTGTATAACCTCGGATAACCAAATCAGACCAATTAACTTGGTTCTTAGATAAACTGAAAGCAAACATAGTTCATGAATATTCATTGTGGATATCCTGAAAAACAAAACTCCTTCAAGATACTGAGAGCCAAATATAAGAAACACTGCAATGGGCCAGAGCTCTTCAACAATCCTCAATGGCTGCAAACAATGGCTGGTTATTCACCATGAATATTAATGGAATATGTTAGAATACTCGGCAAGTGCTGAATTAATTTGCATATTTAGTCACTCTGAAAACCTGGAGGTGAAGCATGTGGGTTACAATTCTTACACAGTAAGATGGTTGGTCACCTTTTTGGAAAGGCTTTAAAAGTAAATTAAGTAAGTAAGACAGAGGCAGCGACGACCATTGAAAGGCGCCTTGCCACCGGCACCCTCGAACTGAGTGCCCACCCACCATCCTCGGGGCCCCTGCAGCTCTTCACCATCACCATGAGGGAAAAAACACCAGAAACTGAAAAAGGAACAGCAGTGAGAGGGAGTGACCTGATCGGAAGCCCCGCCCCCAACATCATCGGGGGCAGCGACGACCGTTGAAAGGTGCCTTGCCGCCGCGCGACAAAGGGGCCCTCCCCTTTGTGCACCCCTTAGTGCAATCCGTAGTGCAAATCCAGTTAATATCTTTGCAATTGAATGTCTCTCTTTGTTTGATATACTCCGTTATGCCTTTTTGCTCAATTGTTAAAAATCTTGCATTTTGAGCTTTTGTAATGATGGCTTTACCGAATGACGGTATATAAAACTCAATAAAGAAATGAGTTCCCTGCAGGATTAACAGCTGGCTCCAGTTTGATTTTCACAGGACTATCCAGTCCTGGTTTTGGCCCACTGCATGCACAGATTCCTTCCCCCTTTCCAGTTTATATGTGCAGTGGGTTAAAACCAGGCCTGGATCAGCCTGACCAGCAGAAATGGATCAGGTAAGCAACCCTAGGGGAGGGAGGTGGGCAGTGAGCCTTCCTTTCCTGGGAGGCAAAAACTTGCAACATCATTATGGGGCCAGCTGAGGTGGACAACCTTCAATCCCTTGAGGCGCCGATCTGCTCACAATTTCTTCATATGCCTAATGAATATGCATAGGATAGAGTTGCATGTACTTTGTTTGAATTATATGAGATCTGTCATGCATATTCATTAGGGATATCCTTAAAAACCTGAGTGGATTGGTGTCCATGGGGACTGGAGGTTGCCTACCTCTGGAAGGTGGTAGTGGGGGGGGATAGGGAGGGGGGGGGGACTATTTGCCATTACCCTGTGGTGTGTATTAGTGCTTTTTTAAAGATGCCAGTCTGACACCTTTACCTATACTGGGAGGAAGCTCTTGAGAAGGGTGTGTGTGTATGCAAGACGTGTAGTATTGGCAATAATATCTATGAGGCTACAGATATAGCAGCTCTGATCAGGAGCGGGGGAGAAGCTTCTCCAAGGGAATAGTGACTGCATCATTGCATGTGCTCCCTGTGCTGGCACACGTAGTATGACTTCAGGTTACAGAATTGTTCTGTCATATAATGCAGTGATTATCAGAACCTATCCAGCCAGTTGGGTTTTCAGGCTATGTATGAGAGAGATTTGCATACAATGGAGACAGTGTAAGCAAATATGTCATGTGTGGAGATCCTGAACACTTGGCTGGCTGGGGATGTCCTAAAGACCAGGTGGAGAGCCTGAACATGTGACATAGGCCTTGTTTAGAAAGGTTATGTGGATTTACTTGCCTCCATATTTATATAATGTCCCAAAGCAGGGGCTGTACAGCAGATTTCAGACAGGTACAAGTCTCTTCCCCAAAGAGCTTACAATCCAAATGGGGACTTGAGATGATAGGAGAGAAAGTGATGGCAGAGGTAGGATTTGAAAATTGGTCTCTTGGGTTCTACTCAATTTAGTCTAAACCCAGACCTCTGGGACCATCTGGCCAGTCTGGTTTTCAAAAGACCCATAATGAATATGCATATTTGCATGCAAATCATATCCCATGCATATTCATTGAGGGTATCCAGAAAACCAGACTGGCCAGGTGGTCTATGAGGACTACCACTCTATTTATTTATTTATTTATTTATTTATTTATTTATTTAATATTCTTTTTCAGGTTCTTCAAAACAGATTATATTCAGGGACTGTAGGTATTAGGGATGTGAAACGTGTGATCGATCGTCTTAACGATCGATTTTGGCTGGGGGGGGGGAAATCTGATCGTCATGGTTTTTTTTGTTAAAAAATCGTCAAATCGTAAATCGGCGGGAAAACCGGCACACCAAAACAACCCTAAAACCCACCCCGACCCTTTAAAACAAATCCCCCACCCTCCTGAACCCCCCCAAAATGTTTTAAATTACCTGGGGTCCAGTGGTCTGAGGGCAAAAGTAGCGCCGGCGCCATTTTGAATATTGGCAATATGGCCCGAGTGCAGGAGGTCGCTCCCGGACGCCCGCTGGACTTTTGGCAAGTCTTGTGGGGGTCAGGAGGCCCCCCCAAGCTGGCCAAAAGTCCCTGGGGGTCCAGCGGGGGTCTGGAAGCGATCTCCTGCACTCGTGACGTCGGGTGACAGGAACCAAAATGGCGCCGGCGCTACCTTTGCCCTGTCATATGGTAAGGGCAAAGGGCCACCGGCGCCATGTCTATTAACGCAGCTGTGGCCCGAGAGCGGGAGATCATGCTGGGACCCCCCCCCACTGGACCCCAGGTAATTTAAAACATTTTGGGGGGGTTCGGGAGGGTGGGGGATTTGTTTTAAAGGGTCGGGGTGGGTTTTAGGGTTGTTTTGGTGTGCCGGTTTCCCCCCCTCCCCCGATTTACGATTTTTTGATGATAAATTGGGGGAATTGCTATTGTATCGCTTTGTATCGTTAGAGCCTGCTTTGTATCGCGGCTCTAACGATTTTTGATGATTTAAAATATATCTGATGATTGTTTTAAATCATCAAAAAATGATTCACATCCCTAGTAGGTATTTCTTTGTCACCAGAGGGCTTACAATCTAAGTTAGTACCTGAGGCAATGGAGGGTGAAGTGAATTGCGCAAGGTCACAAGGAGCAGCAGCAGGATTTGAACCCTGGCTTATCTGGTTTACAGCTGCTGCTCTAACCACTAAGCTACTCCTCCACTAAACACTGACTAAACTAATCCCTCGTTGAACGTGGGGCGCTCATGAGATCTGTGGACTTGCCAGAGATTTTCTGCATTTGGATGTGAGAGAGTAAGGGATTGTGTTCCTAACCCATTTGGGCAGGGGAGGGTTAATGGTGGTGGGGGTTTAGGTTAGCCTGTCTAGGGCTAGAATGACTGGGATAGGATCTGGCTGCATGATGAGGTGGTCTGCCAGAGGTCTAGCATAAAGGGTGGGATGACAGGGTTGAGATGCGGCTAGCATACATTGAAGGGGCGGTTTATGCATGGATTGAATAAGTGTTCTTGGTGGTTACTCCCACCCTGTGAGTTACTGAGGAGTGTCTGCCCATGTTTGAGTGATGTAGATATCTTCAGCCTAGGAGAAAACCTCCCACCCCAGAAGGGAATGTTGCCTCAGCTCAATCCTGCAAGTACCTTCCCTGCTTTGGATCAGCAGACACAGTGATTTTACTAGCACCACTTCTGTTTTATTGCTAACCAGCTGGAGTATAAAAAGTGCTGTCTGTATTTTCTAGGTGGGCTTTTAACAGTTTGTCAGAGACTTTCTTCTTTTTGTGTTTTGCTTGAGGATGGCCTCTAGTTCCAGGGGACCCAGGTACATTCATAAGGTATTATCTATTTTCTCCTCTCCCATTTGTATTTTTATTTACATGAGCCTAGAGCCCACTGAGGACTGACATCTAATGCCGCAGGCTGGAAGAAGGGGTGGCAAAACGCAGGCTGCCTCTAGACAGGTTACATTAGCTAGAGCAGGAGTGACCCAGTGCCCAGGGTTATGGGCTGGGAACCAGAAGACCAGGGTTCAAATCTGTTCACCCACTGTTATTCCTTCTGGGCTCAGACAAGTCAGATGCCTGCTTAGATTGTAATCTCTTTGGTGAAGGGAATTATTATACCTGTATGTAATTTGTTATAAATGCTTAAATAAACTAGCTGGGAACCAATGTGAACCTCTCTCTTCCACTCAAGCCAGTGTGAACTGTATGACCTGACTTGGGTTCTGAATTTTTGGGGTTTTTTTTTTTTTTTAGCATGAAAGATTAAATTTTGACCTTTTATCTCAGAAACAGCCTAAAAGTTTGGGATATCCTTTAACTGGCTGTCACAATTGAGATGGGGTATTGTGTGTCCGTTGAGTAGTTAGAACAGGGGCAATTCCGATATTTGAGAAAGCGACATCACTGAAGTCTTTGGAGATATCTGACTGCTTAAGGAGTGAGGGGCAGCAATGACGGCAAGTTGGGAAAACATGATTTTAGAAACCTTTTCCTTCCAGGTTTATGAACCTTGAGGATAATTCTGGGAGAGTAGGTCAAGGTGCACGCTCACTGTGCATACCCTCGGTGTTCACTAAATGGATCTTGAACCTCAAAATGAGTGGAACCGGGCAGGGAGATGGCACAGCAGAATCGGTTCCTTCAATAGAACTGAATTGCCTTACCCCATTCACCATAGTCTCTAGTTCTCATGTGTGTAAGGGGCCAGGGAAAGGTAAGCAAATAATGATTAATTTTATCTACAGCATGCTTATCTGTCCAGTATTAGGGATATAGGCTTATTTAAAACAAATACAATGAATGAGACCATTTTCAGTTCATTCCATTTGGAAAGAACCAAAAATGGCTTCCTACAAAAATACCCAAAACTTTTTATATTTTTGTATTTGTTTAAAAAAAAAAAAAAAAAAAAGGGCCTCCCTCAGCCCTAAAGCACCCTCCTGCCACATTTTAAACCAGGGGCAGGGCTAGGCTGGGCATCCCTAGTCCCATAAAAGTTATCTACCCAGCTAGGGCATCCGCCCCATTCAAATCTATTGGGGCTGGGCTGCTCGTAACACAGCCCCACTTATTCCCCTCCTGGGTTGGGGCCTGATGAAGGAGGTCCTAAAGGGCAGGAGTGAAGCTCACTTGCTCTTGACCTGGGTCCCTTAATTTAAAAAACGTCCCCATCTGCCTGGAGGATGCACTGAAGTGACGTCACTGATTTCTAGGCAGTCTATGCCATTTTTAGTATTCTGGTTTCATTCCTGCCTTTCAGGACTCGACTCAGGAAAGGGATAACTGAGGACTAGGGTGGGAGCTCCCCAGCAGATTTAAAAGGAGGGGTGGGAAGAGCTGGGTCTGGGTCCTGGGCTAGATTATTTTGTGAGTTGGGAGATGGGGTTAGAGGGGCTTAGTGAGGGCTAAACCCTGGATTAAATTATTACAGGATGGGAAGGTCTTTGAGGGCCGCGGAAGACTTGATTGATTTTTTTTTTTTAATTGCTTCATTTTGTATTTTCCATTTAACGTGTTTTTTTGTTTGTTTTTGTTTGGCAAACAAACCAAACCAAAAAAATATTAAACAAACTGAAAAATGAAGCTCCAACTCCCCCCATCACACCCCGCCCTCAAGACAAAAAACAAAACCCAAAAGTTTTTATGGCTTTCCATACCTATTCGGTATTGTCTTACCTCATGTACCTTTGCAGGATTTTTATGTTGATGATCTGCGAGATGGTTCCCAGCTGCTGCTTGAGAGCCCAGTACCCTCCCAAGTTTACTTACTGTTGTTGTTGTGTTAAAAAAGAGGCGGGCACTGCCTGGGTTTCAAAGGAAACTTCCACTTTGGGAACGGACTCCTTTCATTGGACATGGACAGCTGAGATTGTTCAGCCTTTCAAACGTAAGGAGGGCTGTTTTCAAAGGCATTTCAATGGGTGAAATGGGGCTTCTGAAAATTGCCCATCCTATGGGTAGGTAAAAGTACCCGTGTGGTGCCACTGCATGCGCACTTTCACCCGCAGATAGGGTAGGCATTGCTGGGGCCTGACTTGGATTACAAAAAGTACGCCTGTAACTTCCTTGGGAAGATTTTTTTGTTAGCAAAAAAAAACAAAACAAAAAAAAAAACCAGACTTTACACATCTGTGCACAGTTTTAAAGGTACCTTCTTAATATATATATAGAGGGATTTTGGGACATATCTGATGGGATGTGAAGGGCATGTCTGAAAGACATGCTGAAATGCATTGGATTGGATAAGTTATTTCACAGGGCTGAGTTAAAATAAATGATTTGTTTTAACCATCACCCAGGGCTGTCCCTCCGGATGCAGAACAGTTGATGACCTTAAAATCAGCATTAAGTAGTACATAGCTCCATCCCTGAGAGCCCTGAGAACAGTTTTGGTCCTATTCCAGTACTGCTATAATCACTCTTCCTCCCCAGTGCTAACATTGATGAGGCTATAAATCAAAAGGGAGTAGGATAGGGAAAGGAGTAAATATATTTTCCATTTCTTTCTCTGCTTTCCTCAGGAAGATCAGGGACACTACCAGGCCTTGGTTTCCTTCATCTTCTCTCTATTGTGTTCTGTCGAAAAACCAGAGAAATCTCACCCCAGTAGCCAATCGTGTGGGATGGGCTGAGCCAGTCCTGCTTTCTCTCCCCCCCCCCCCCCCCCCCCCAAATGTATCTGGACTTCGTCCTGCCAGTTTCTCTAAGGAAAGCAGCTGCTGTCCATAGGTACCTTCGGGTAAAACAAGAACCGGCCAGTCTGTCAGCATTGATGGAAGGTCTCTGCCCTTTGTAACTATAGGGAGTAGCTGAGCCATTCCTGGTTTTTCCATCAGGGTATGCATGGGCTTGAAGCTCCCGTTTCTTGTTCAGTTGGAAGTTAAGGTTGCCACCTTCCCCAGGTCAATTCAGAATGGCTGATCCAATCCTGGTTTTGTCCCATGCCAGGCATTGAGAATGTAGTTCTGATTTCTTTACATCTCCATGCACCCAACGGGGTTAAAACCAGGACTGCCTCAGCTTGTCCCTCTGAACTTGAAGCCATCTAGTAATTCTACTCAGTGTCCCTCCTGGCAGCTCTGTGTTATGAAAAATATTATTTTTCTGGTTTAGAAGAGGTCAGCTCTTTCTGTTTAAGAGACTTTTTAGTACTGTACTAAGCTGCTTTCCTTGGAGAAACTAGAACAAGTCTACAGATATACCACTGGAAAATTGTATCTAGGCATAATGTCCCAGTCGATGTGGTACTGCTGGCATGAACTTCTCCTCTCCTCAGCTGTCGTGCAAGTAGACTTTGGGAAGAAAGAAAAAAAAAATGCTTTTAGTGATTTTCTAAAATACCTTGAAAATGTCCACTCATGAGCTGGTGAATGGCAGTTTCCCAAGGAGCTTAATTTTGATTGGAGGCTTGGTTTGTCCAATAGGGATCATTTTTCATCCTGGCATCAAGAGTGCTTTTCCTGGTGATATAACTCCATGTCTCTTGCACTTCACTCCACTGAAATCTGATTAGGAATGAGACAGACTCCGGTGGAATGAAGGACAACAGAAGTCATGGACCGTTCATAGATCCAAGAGCTGGTATGTCTTATTTCCTTGCCAGATGGTGTGGTATACTCCAGTGAAAGATGACCCCATAGTCCTCACAACCTACCAAGAAAAATGCCACAGCTATTTAGGCTGTTTATATCCAGTATTGACTGAGTTGTCTTTAACCATTTTACCCTTTATGGGGGGGGGGGGGGATTTTAAAGTTGCCTGCGGGTGCATTTATCTGCCAGTTGTCAAAGGGAATGCACAAGCATACTTTCCCATTGAAAATCCCAGAAAAACTACCTGCACGCATTTACCCCTGCTAATCTGCGTGAGTAGCTTTTCCAAGAAGAATTAAAGCACATGCTTTTGAAAATGAAGAGAAAAGGGGTTGAATTAGGACAAGTTTGAAAGTTATGAGCAGTGGCGCCAAGTGCAAAGTCCTCCCTAACCCAGTCCCTGGCAACGCCTCTTCACACTGTAGTATGTGCAGAGAGGCCCTACAGGTGGATCTTTACCTGCATAGAGGACGGGAACTTTCATAAAGCACCGTTCTACCCATGGAAATGGGTTTCGGAATTACTTTCCCTAAGCCTTTCATATGCCACCAGTATACCCAGCACTGTAGAAGATAATAGTAATTTGAGTTCATACTACATTTTCTCAGTGTGCTTTACAGTTTGTTACTTCAGAAACAGATATGCAGCCACATCTGGGGTGCAAAAGGTGACTTCCAGTTTGGAGCCTGATTTGCAGAACATCTTCATAAGGGGAGAGAGACTGAGAGAGAAGGAATAATGGGGCAGGGTGTATTTAGAATTCTTACCTAGTGGTGAGGATTGTAAAGGTTACATAAAATTAGGCAGATGGTCAGACTAGATGGGCCATATGGTCTTTTTCTACCATCATGTTTCTATGTTTTTGTTTCTATAATTGGAGGCATTAGAAGGTAAAGTGGTTTGCAAGTTCATTGTGCCACAGGCTCTGTGTATGACTCCTGGGTGAGACCTAGGGAATTGCCTGATTTATAGCTCACTGTTTTAAGCATTGTACCATCTCCTACTCCCCATACATGGCAAACCACACGGTCAGCAGGTCCCCATCCAGAAGAGGGCATCACTTGAGTTTGAGCCAGGAAAATTGTAGAGGGATTGGAAGATGGAGCTGCAGATTTTGCAGCTCTTTGCAAAACTACAAGGCTGCAGGCTTCAAAATAATGAGCCAGTCTCCAACCCTCCCCATTTATTTATTGATTTTTATTGATTTTAAAGCACCTTTTCATCAAATTAATCTCAAGGAGCTGTACAAAAAACATAGCAATATAAAATAGGTAAAAACTGTAGTTACATTTAAAAAACCCTTTTCTAGTAGAAGGTAATCTGTTTTCAGCAAGGTATGTTAAAGCTACAGTATTACTTCACTGGGAGCAGAGGGGGAACCCACTACTGGATGGGCTGCCTTGAAAGGCATGGAGTAGTCACAAAAGATCCCTACTTGCAAACAAATTGATGGGGAAACCAGAGATCAACTGGGGACTGTGGCATTGCACCAGGAATAAAATGGGATGGGCTTTACAGTCCTTAATCTGTTTCTATGTCCTTGCATGTGGTCTTAAGGGAAGAACATTGTGTCCGGACATCCAGCTGGCATCTCTGCCTGCCTGATGGGAGACACACACGCACATCCCTATCTTTTTTTGCCCTTCGACTTACCAAGTCTGAGAAACTGAGACAAAATTCAAGTTTTGTGTGAGCCTGCTCCCTTCTCCTTCACAGCTGCCTCTTCCCTTTGTATCTGCTCAGACTTGTCCTGGGCTCACAGGCACAAAGAGCACACCTGTAGTCAGGAATTCCTCTACGCAATCCAAGCTTGCCTGAAATCTTTTTTTTCTCCTCCCCTCTGTTGCTGGGCAAGTTCTGGCGAGCTTCTGAAGAACAAACAAACTCGTCAAGGGCCGGGCAGCTTGGGAACAGCAAAAAAAAAAAAAAACAAACCCCAAAAAACTGCTGGAGGGGGAACATACCCTTAAGTGCCAATGTGAAGGATTAGGGCTGACCTTGGGTGGATGGCAGGAAAAGTCTCAAAGTATTGTATCTTCTTTCCGCTATAGACACAGAAATCAAAGAAACTCCCTCTGCTACCAGGCTATCAATCATCCATTAAGTGAGAGTAAATGTTTGGTGCATTGAGGTTAAGATAGGCATAGCTAAACCTTGGTTTCTTTTACCTCTGTTTCTCAGGCCACATTTAACATAAGAGCACAAACCTTTAAAGTACCCATCGGTTCTATGTTTGTAGAGTTCACATCTTCAAGGTGTAATCAATAAAACCGGTTGATGCCAACCATTGCTTAAACATGCACATGTAGGATTATCACACATTTCACCAGAGGGTCTGACTGAACATACACTATTTTATATGGCCAGACTGCATTTTTCTTCCTTATCCATTAATTTGTGACTCCCTGTTTGCTCCAGAAGTGCCAGGAGTAAAAGACCATTGGCCAATGGGCTCTGGAAGGTTATCACTAACCAGAGGAAATAAAAATGGCCTGTATCTTCATTCAGCGCACTGTTTATATGACCGTGCCATCGTTTGGAAGCCTAAGATACATTTCTCTTTTATCCCAAGTTCAAGTGGCAACCAATGACAATAAAAGGTTGCTACTGTGATATACAATTGGTAGATATACAATTTAGTCCTGGAAAAATCTTTCTGCATTTCCCTTGCCTACTGTATCTGAAACCAGTTTCCATCTGATTCTGAGAATTTTCTTTGCACTGTTTACAATGCATTGTAAACCTGATGCAATCTATACTGTAATGATAAATTATAAATATATATGCACACATAGGATCTCATAAACATTTTAATGTCCTAGTCTAGAGCTGATTGAGAAGAATGTGAGAGGGACATGAATTAGATTTTGTATTTATTTAAAGTTGGGAGAACAGAGGAAAAAGAGTGGTCTTGTGGGTAGAATTCTTTGACGAGAAGTCTTTTTGCTTTGAACTTGTGAGGCTTCTAGTTCTGGCAAGTGCCATCACTCTGTGACCTTGATTAACTGGTTTGACTATCCCATGCCTTCATTTTCTTAGTTGTAATTAGGCTACTTTACTATAACAAAATTGTTGTGCGCGGAAGCTATCATGCTGTACGCATGGACTTCCAGCCCGGGGAACGGAACAGACTGGATAAATGTAAAGGAACTTTGCTAGCAGAGGACTTCCAGCTCCTAGTCTGCCCTGCCCTGAATCTAGCCCTTAAGTCTCTAGTCCCTGTTTTGGTTTGATGAAGTACCCAAGAGGCAACTTTAAGCAGCACGCTTAAATCCCCAATGCCATCAGAAAGCCGTGACCTGTTAAATCTGTTTTCTGCCTCTCTTCTGACCAATGTTTCAGCACAAGACAAAAGAAAAATCCATGATGATAATAAGGGCACACTGAATTAGCTGCCTTCAAGTAAGGCACTTCTTTTATGAAGTGCACTAAAAGGTAGTGAATGCTGATGATGCAGTCACAGTTCCTGTGCACACCTAAAAAATGGTAAATTTCTATATGGAATGTCCGCGTGTGCTTTACATTAGAAATACAGTTTACTTTTATAGCAGATGTTTTCCTGTAACAAGGCCATCACTCCACTGAAATAATATTGCAGAAACCTTCTTTACTTTAAGAAGTTGATTATTACAGCAATTTGCCCTGTATTCTTAGTCTGTGTTCCCGATGGTATCACCATACAATTAAAACCAGACTGGTAAATGCATAAGCAAAGGTTATTAAACTTTTTAAATTATTATAATTTGCACCCTCTTAGAATAATCTTTAGTGAGTTTGCAGCTGTTTAATCTTTGCTAGGTAATATTAAACTGCTTTGCTATGGAATATTATAGCAAGTAATATGGCTGCTTTTCCAAAGATCGATTATCTTCAATTTATTTTGTCAGTCTCTTATCCCTCTCTGCCTTTTAAAGCATGTTACACAACACTTAGTTGTCATCCACCCCTTTCCCCTATCCTTTAGTCAGTTATCTCCCAAGGCATTGTAAAATACACTCACCTTTCCTTTCAAAAACTACTCCGGATCTTTAGCCAGATAAGAGGCGTTAAGGCAACTCTGCCTCATAATGTAGGTGAGAGTGATCTAAGCCAAGAGAAAAATAAAATAATTATAAGGTAGGAAATAAGAAGCACACAGGAGAACCAAGATTGAGTAAGCTTAAATATTTAGTGTAAAAAAGTCATTAGAAAACTGTTGTTATAAAGAATCACAGAGATACAAAGGTACAGGAAAGGATTTCGGCATAAAGAAGATTAAATATGAAACAAAAGTGTAAAAGCAAGGTATGACAAAAAAAACGTAACGAAAAGAAAACTAGAAAAAGAATGGAAGCACTGAAACTTGGAGGGGAGGGAATAGGAGAAGAGATGTAAAAGGATTGGAAAGGTTCGGCCCCTTTTAAAGGTGGCCTCCCCGGAGCCTCACTCTTTATTCACGCACCTGTGCAAGACAGATCAGTTTACCTGCATGGGCTGTCCAATCAGGAGCCTGGATTCTTCCAGGGCACCACCTTCCAGAGCCCGGACCCTTCAGGGTGTTAATGCATATCTGACATCAAACCTCACCTTTTTGGAAGACTAGCAAAGTAATTCAGAGAGAACCTCTGCAGATGATGGAAGTGGGGAAGGGAAGATTTGGGCTGTTCTTTTAAGGGTTCTGTAGTTCAAACCTAGCCTGAGGTCTGAATGGAAATGAGCTTTAATTCCTTCTTTAGGTTATCCATAGATAATAAACTGCCTTCACCCTGGCACAGCTTGGCATTGGGACCTTTCTTTGCTCTGACAGATCTTTGTATTGCTAGTACTTTTCAGCACTTGACCATTCCTATGATATTCCCTTTTGGACTGCATAGAGTAACATGTTCCATGGTCCATGTTTTATTGTAATAAATAACTGATTGTTAGAAATTATGTCTCTCATTTGTGTGTGTCTCAACTAGATTATAAAATACATGGGTCTCTCCCTTATCTGTTTAGTGCTGCATGCACCTAGTAGCACTATATAAACATTCAGATGCAGTAATAGCACATGCATGGCCAGCATCAATGATCAGGAAGTCAGATTTAAAGAAAAGGACAGAGCTACATCAGACATTCAGGTCAGTACCATCCCTTGATCTGTCTCCAGGCCAAGAGGAAACGGGGGGGGGGGGGGGGCTGATTTCAGTGCTTTACCTGGGCCTGTTTCCTTGTAGGATTAGTTCTTCTGATTTTTATGGCTGGATTCACACCACTCTACTCTTTCAAATCTTGAGGGGGACCTGAATTCCACCATTTTTGGCTCTTCATCTTCAGGGAAGACAAACAGTTCTGAGCCTAAACCCAAACTGTGTGCTAGAAAGTTGCCAGAGGCAGACAGAACTGGTACATATTAGTCTTATTAACTGTATTATAAATTATTTATATGTATCTATTGATGATTGTATTGCTTAAATTTAATGTTATTGACTTGACTGTAATCCGCCTTGAAGCTGAATAGAGTTAAAAGTGAAATATCAAAACTAATATAAAAAAATTAAATATAAATAAGCAAACAAAGCAGCAAGGGGCAGGGTGGGGGAGAGAATGGGAAATAATTTGATTTTATTTTTTGAGGTTAGAATATAAACCAGGATAAGAAAATATTTCATTTTTAGCAATCAAATCGAGGCAAAAAAAGTATTGCACAAAAGACCACCTGGTACTGTTCATATTTAATGAATTCTGCTAAGCCAAGAATGGACTGAACATCAGCAGCTTTTAGGTTCTTTGTGGGGACTAGGAAGGGGAAAGCAGCCATGCATGCTGGTCTGGAGCTCAGGTTCGATGGAGAGCTTATTCCACTCTTCGCTGCACTCAGAGGCAAAAACACATAATAAAATAATTGTACGGTTTATTCAAATCAGGAAGCCTGTGAGGGAGTCAGTTGGACTGTTAGATGATCGAGGGGTTAAAGGGGCACTTAGGGAAGATAAGACCATCACGGAAAGAATGAATTAACTCTTTGCTTCAGTATTTACTGAAGAGGATGATGAAGAGATACCCCTGCTGAAACTATTCAGTAGTGATCATTCAGAAGAACTGAAACAAATCACAGTGAAGCTGAAAAATGTAATAAGGCAGAGTTCTAAAAAAAATTTTAAAAATGAAGTTGTAGATCTAATACTAGTAATTTGTAAACTATCATTAAAATCATCTATTGGCCACCCTCCAATCTTCAGGTACAATGTAACCTTGATCTTTAAAAAGGGCTCAAGGGTGATCTGGGAAACTATAGACTATTGAGTCTGATTTCAGTGCTAGGAAAAAGTTTGGAAACTATTCTAAAAAAAACCCCCAAAACAACAAAATCACAGAACTTATAGAAAGACATGGTGTAATAGGACACAGCCAGTGTGGATTTATCCAAGGGAAATCTTGTCTTTTTTATTTAATTTAGATTTATATTTAACTTTTCACACTTTTGTCAGCACTTCAAAGTGGATTACATTCAGGTACTGTAGGTATTTCCCTATCCCCAGAGGGCTTACAATCTAACAGTCCGACGGAGCGCACTGTTATCCTGCTCTTGGACGCACATTTTCCCTTACTCCTTATTCAGTAAGGGGAGGAAAACGCGCGTCCAACCCGCGGCACCTAATAGCGCCCTCAACATGCATTTGCCCTATTAGGTATGCACGCGGGATACAGAAAGTAAAATGTGCAGCCAAGCCGCACATTTTACTTTCAGAAATTAGTGCCGACCCAAAGGTAGGCGCTAATTTCTTCCAGCACCGGGAAAGTGCACAGAAAAGCAGTAAAAACTGCTTTTCTGTGCACCCTCCGACTTAATATCATGGCGATAATAAGTCGGAGGTCCCGAAGAGTAAAAAAAAAAATAAAAAAAAAAAAAAATTTTTGCCAGCATCCGGTTTCCAAGCCCGTGGCTGTCAGGGGGCTTGAGAACCAACGCCGGCAAAATTGAGCGTCGGCTGTCAAACCCGCTGACAGCCGTCTCCTTTTACCCATTTTTACCGCCAGGCCTAATTTAAATACAGAATCGCACGCACCGGTGACTTTACTGTATCGGCCTATAAGTTTGTACCTGAGGCAATGGAGGGTAAAGTGACTTGCCCAAGGTCACAAGGAGCAACAGCAGGACTCAAACCCTGGTCTCCTGGTTTATTGCCCACTGCTCTAACCACTAGGCTACTCCTCCACTAATATGCTACATTTTTTTTGAAGGGGTTAATAAACATGTGGATAATGGTGAGCCAGTGGATGTAGTGTATTTGGATTTTGAAAAGGCATTTGACAAAAGTACCCCATGAGATACTCCTGAGAAACTTAAAAAGAAATGGGATAGGAAGCAATGTCCTATTGTGGATTGCAAACTAGTTTAAATGATAGGAAACAGAGTAGGACTGAATGGTCAGTTTTCTCAGTGGAGAAGGGTAAACAGTGGAGTGCCTTAGGAATCTGTATTGAGATTGGTGCCTTTTAATATATTTATAAATGATCTGGAAAGGGGAACAATGAGCAAGATGATCAAATTTTCAGATGACTCAAAATTATTCTGAGGAGTTAAATGACAAGCCAGTTATAAGAAATTGCAGGACCACCTTGTGAGAATGGGAGACTGAGCATTCAAATAGCAGATGAAATTTATTGTGGAGAAGTGTAAAGTGCTGCACATGCAGAAAAGTAACTTACCCTTTTGTTAAACGATGTTAAGTACCATATTAACAGTTACCACCCAAGATAAAGTTCTGGACATAATAGTGGACATTACTTTGAAATCCTTAGTTGTTGTACTTGGAGGACTGTGGGCCCATCTCGCTGCCTGCCTCCAATGATAATGCTCCAATGCCGCGATTGTCCTCCTCAGCTCAAGCACAGCAGGCCACTGCAGTGCAGCTAGGCTGCCGCCTCCACTGCCGCTCAACCTTGCACTGAGCTCCCCAGGCATGCACATATCTGCTTTGAGAGGATTTAAAGGGCCTGCAGTGGGAAATCTACCGCGACACCTTCTGATGATGTCACTGAGCCTGCAGTATATATAGCCTACCAGAGCACCCTTTTAGCGCCTCGGCAATAGGTCATCCCCTTGGAGAAGTGCATTGCCTCTGTGTTCCTGCTTTCTGCTGTGTGGTCCTGAGTTCCTGTGTCCTTTCATGGTTCCTTGGCAGTCCGGTTTGGCTTCTGAGTTCTTGCCTTCATGGCCAGTTTTCCCTTCTTCTGTCTTCAGTATCTCCTCTTGCTCGTGTGATCTCTTGTCCTCGTTCCTCCTCTTTGTACCTAGTCTAATCAGATTGGACCTCTGGCTTTGACCTTGGATTGGCTTCTGGCTTGCCTTTGATTGGACGTTGACGCTGATTGACCTCCTCCTACTCTGAGCATAGCCTGCTCACCATTACTGATTGTACTCTGCCTGCCCTGACCACTGTCTGAACCACCTCACTGAGTGAACTCCACCTGCCTCTGAATACAGCCTGAGCCTTTTGCCTGCTGCTTAACCTGACTCTGCTTTCTTCATTGTGCTGGCTGCAACCTCTTCTATGTGATGGATCTTCACCTCCACAGAGGCCCGCGCCTAAGTCCAGCTGACCCCGGCACCCGAGGGCTCAACCTAAGGGGAATGAGGGTTGATATTGGTGAAGCTTCAGTTGGCCTGTGTTCCAGCCAGTTCCACCTGCCAAAGATAGGGACCTGCAGAGCTCCTCCCTATGGGCTGCGCCAACTCTGCCTTGACCTAAGGGTCCACTTCCACATCAGTTCAGTCAAAATAGCAAACAATGTTTGGAATTAATACAAAAGGCATGGAGAATAAAACAGCAAATGTCATAATGCCTCTATATTGCTCCATGGTGAGATCCACTTGGAGTACTGTGCAGTTCTGGTCGCTGCATCTCAAAAAAGATGTAGTTGCATTGAAAAGGTACAGAGAAGGGTGACAAAATAAGGAGATGGAAAAGCTAAAGAGATTAGGGCTGTTGAGCTTGGAGAAAAGATGGTTGAGTTGGGATTTGATATAGGTCTATAAAATCATGAGTGGAATAGAATGGGTAAATGTAAATCCAGTTATTTACTCTTTCAAAAAATAGAAAGACTAGGAGGACACAAAGTTATAAGTAGCACATTCAAAACAAATCCGAGAAAAATCTTTTTCATTCAATGCATACTTAAGCTCTGGAATTCATTGCTGGAGGATGTGGTTAAAGTAGTTAGCATTGCTGGGTTTAAAAAAGGTTTGGACAAATTCCTGGAAGAGTATAAACTGTTATTAACTAAGTGGACTTAGAGGATAACTTTGAAACATGCACGTGTATATGGATGCGCACAATTTTACTATAGTGTTTTATAACATGTATTGCACATACGGGCATATTATAAAATAAGCATTTGTTTGCTACAGAATATGTGCATGTATGAAGGCCTACACGCAAATACATACAATGCTTTGAAACTACGTATTTTATTGCATTAAACTTGCATACTTTACCCACTTTTTTTTAAACATATATGCACGTATAATTTCCATGCAAAAGTGAACGAGGATGCGCAGGTCCCGATTTGCATGCTAAACTTGGCCAATTTTATAAAATGTGCCCATTGAGAAAATTATCAGTTTAACCAGTTAGTGCACCAGTTCACACAATCTTTCTCTAGGCTATCGAGACACCTTGGTTCTTTATCGTGAACTCCCCTATTTTATCCAGACCTGCCCCCAGTCAGTACTACACAATAAACACATTTATTATCACTTATGTCAGATAATTAGCAGATGTAAAAATACATGAGTAAGTTGCAAAAGGTACATGCGTACGCATCTTTTAATATAGCAACTTACGTTTGCATGTGTTGGCCCTGCTCCGGAACGCCCCTAGACCACAACAGTTTTGCACATATATACAGTTTTCTCTGGAAAAGTGAATATACGTGTGTGTTTGGAGCTTTTAGAAAAATACTTAGCGTATATATGCTAATTTTCGCACACGTACTGCTTTTAAAATTCGTCTTTTAGGGAATAGCCACTACTTATCACTGCACAACAGTTGCATGGGATCTGTTACTGTTTGGGATCTTGGATTGGTCACTGTTGGAAACAAGGTCCTGGAGTTGATGGACCCTCGGTCCGACAATTCTTATGTTCTTATGTTTCAGTCTTTTGCGATCACACCCAACGAGTGCTGAAACCCTTACTCTCCCCCCTCATGTAAATGTGCGAGCGCCATGCTTACTGTTTCCCCAGAAATGTCAGCGACTCCCTGGGATCTCTGGAAACCAGTCGTGCTGAGCAGGCTTACAAATTACCTTATGGCGGTCTGTACCAGGTATGTGACAATGTTTGAGCCTAAAAATACAGAATATGATGGCATAGAAACAGTATAAAGTCCATCTGGTCTTTGCCCATTTTATTTCTTGCTGCAGTGCCATAGATCCTAGTTGATTCTCCTTCACTTCTGCCTAAGTTGGGATCCTCTATCCTTAACCCAGGCTCTCCTAAATTCTGTTAGTTTTCACCTTAACGACCTCCACTGGTAGGCATAGGCAACACAGGTACGTGCCTTGGGTGCCAAATTCTGAAGGTGTTCAAAACCTGGGACTCCCACTGCTGCACCCTGCTTTTATTTATGTATTTATTTCCAGCTTTTATTTTAATACCATACACACACAATGCTGACTGGAACGGTGAATAACCACACCAAACGCATAAAATAATATATATTAAAATAAAATAAATCCACAAAACTTAAAACATTTTCATGGCATACAGAAATCTCCTCTCTGACCTTAACAGGCTCCTGCTGGAAATAACCAGGAGAAGGGGAAGGCACAAATCTGTTGTCCTAAGCCCTCTGCATATGGGCGCCATCATTTTAAACCTGGCCCTGCTGGGAGCCCATTCCACACATCCACCAGCCTGTCGGTGCAGAATTATTTTCTGATATTTTTCTTGAATGCACCCCCTTGCCTTTTACCATGACCCTCTTGCTGGCATGGCTACTTCCAGAGCTGAGAAAAAATTGAAGGGTTAAGTGATCCGGCAGTGATTATTACTGCTTGTTGTGCATACTCAACGCTGCATGATAAATCACAGAAATGTTTCTATGTAGTGTTTACTAGTCCTGCAACATGATCGGATAAGAATTTGTTTAGATTCTCTGATCTTCTATAGAATGTTATATCTTACAGCTTTTCTGGGACAAATAAATAACCAGACTTTTGGGGGACATAACCAATTTTTTTTCAATACCCTGAGCAATGATGGAACTTGTGTGTGTGTGGTTTGAAAGGTTGTCAGCATTGACCTCTAAATTTGCTCAGTAAAATGGATTCAAGCTGTTTGCCAGCTAGAGATATCAAAACTGCTCCCGGTTTGTGAAATTGCCCACTGTAAATTCAGTGGCACAAGCCAATGCAGGATGATTACTTCAAGGTTGCTCTCCAGTGTATTTACGAGAGACAATAGACATGCTCTGTGGAGTTTCTTCTGCTTTCTGGATAGTTGATTGTGGATGGTGGTTGCCATTCTTAAATGCAGAAATCTACAATATGATAGCCAATAAAGAGCACAGAGCCCATGCAGTGGGCCTGTTTTCCCTTCCTTCTGCAATATAAGAGACCCTACTTGATTTTCAGCTTTAGAAATTTGGAAATGTAAAGGCTTAATTCTTCTTCTCAGTGGCTAAGGGTCCTCTTTTCCTGGCCCATGCTTTCTTGATAACACATTTGCTCCCATGGCTTCTCCTGGGAGGCTGTTCCACGAATCTGCCTTCCTTTCTATGAAAAATAATGCCCTTACGAGACTCTTTGGGGTGCCAGCCTTGCATTGTGACTCAGAAATTCCTTTTCACCCAGAACTACTTGCCTCATGTATGTCACTTATGTCCTTGAGCTTTCTAAAGTATTCTTGAATGAACACTTTGTATTTACATTCCATAAAGATGCAAGACAAGATTGTGATTGGTGACCAGACATCCAGCTGGGTTCTGTTTGCATCTAGTTCTCTCTCCATTTCCAATTTTTTTTTTTTAATTTAAAATGCAAGCTCTTTGGGCTGAATGCAGTAAAAATTTATTCCCAGAAGAGAAAAACCCTATAGTATGTCTGGGACAAAGTGTCTTGTCAGATTTTCAACAAACTGCTCTTCCTACTGAGAGAACTTACCTCCCTTCCATAAAACAAACTATTCGTTCAAGAAACATTTCCCACTCTGTCTTGTGCATAGAAATCCCTAAATGTGCCTTCGTAAGACCAAATGTTGACTGCCTTCTATCTCTGTTGCATTCTGCTGTTTTGAGAATAAGATTTAGATTTATTTTTGACTGCAGACTTATTTCAAATTACTTCAAATTATTTCAAATTACTGTTCACAAGATGCTAATGCTGTATCTTTTTGCACGGTTTGCTGCATGCCTCACCCTTGTACTAGAACAGCCCTGAAAGCACTGAGGATGTCACTGACATATACCATCCAAGGAGTCGTCTTCCCAGCAGTGCTTTTCTGAGTGTTAATAATTGACGTTTGGTTTAATAGCATGTCTACAGGGCATTTGGACACTTGCAAACATTTATTTTTTTTTTTTTGCTGTAAAATGCATCACTGTGTTGCTTTTGAATGCTGCACAAATAGGCGTAGCAGTTTCAGCTGGTGCAGCAAATCTGTATTTTCTCCCCATCTGTCACACTTCCCAATCCTTGCTGACTTACAGTATTCTTTACATGATACTATATAACTATCTACTCTATGACATCATTAAAGGAATACAATAGACAAAAAATTTGGATTGCA
The DNA here is from genome assembly GCF_901001135.1 of Rhinatrema bivittatum. NCBI lineage: Eukaryota > Metazoa > Chordata > Amphibia > Gymnophiona > Rhinatrematidae > Rhinatrema > Rhinatrema bivittatum. Next base: position 7,023,115 of record NC_042626.1, on the reverse strand, counting down.
AAAGAATACTTGTCTTTTAAATCGCCTCTTCTCTGGGCGTGTTTTCTACTTTAGTTCTATTTTATTTATTTATGTTCGTATATATTTATTTAAAAGCATGCATGAATCGCCTTACAGATTTCAATAAACCTCTCAAAGCAATAGATATTGAATTAAAAGGGACAATTGAAACAAAACGTGAACATAGGAACAAACAAACTGCAGCCATGTGGTGGCTGGAGGACTGAGACACTTTAATACACGATTATTGATTATTAGTATTGTGGCAGGGTAATGGCTACCAGAATCGTAAGCCTTTTTATTGTATTGCAATATTTGATATTAGAACTTTCAGTAGCAGGACAGGTCTCCAAAAGGGATTGCAAGCTATTGGAGAGGGTATGGAGGTACAGAGCAGAACAAATGGATGGTTGGCTGTAGGTCCTTTGCAGTAAATGGACTGGTCAGTATGGTCTGAACAACATATGAGACGGAGATTCTTCCTGGTTTAGGGCCCTAGGTGATGAAGATTGGTTATTTTGATCGAACTTACTGAAGTTCTGGATAAATAGCCATGCCTTTAGCCTTTTTACAGAAAGTAAGATAGTTTGATTCCAGACGAATGAGCCTCTGCTTTGTGCAGGACAATTTTGCAACAGGTAAGGATGGGGGGGAAGGTGCCATTCCTGAGGAGCAGAGTTCTCTAGAAGAGGTGCATGGTGTCAGGAGCGGGCCTGTTCTCTGGAAGAGGTGCATGGTGTCAGGAGCGGGCCTGTTCTCTGGAAGAGGTGCATGGTGTCAGGAGCGGGCCTGTTCTCTGGAAGAGGTGCATGGTGTCAGGAGCGGGCCTGTTCTCTGGAAGAGGTGCATGGTGTCAGGAGCGGGCCTGTTCTCTGGAAGAGGTGCATGGTGTCAGGAGCGGGCCTGTTCTCTGGAAGAGGTGCATGGTGTCAGGAGCGGGCCTGTTCTCTGGAAGAGGTGCAAGGTGTCAGGAGCGGGCCTGTTCTCTGGAAGAGGTGCAAGGTGTCAGGAGCGGGCCTGTTCTCTGGAAGAGGTGCAAGGTGTCAGGAGCGGGCCTGTTCTCTGGAAGAGGTGCATGGTGTCAGGAGCGGGCCTGTTCTCTGGAAGAGGTGCATGGTGTCAGGAGCGGGCCTGTTCTCTGGAAGAGGTGCATGGTGTCAGGAGCGGGCCTGTTCTCTGGAAGAGGTGCATGGTGTCAGGAGCGGGCCCGTTCTCTGGAAGAGGTGCATGGTGTCAGGAGCGGGCCCGTTCTCTGGAAGAGGTGCATGGTGTCAGGAGCGGGCCCGTTCTCTGGAAGAGGTGCATGGTGTCAGGAGCGGGCCCGTTCTCTGGAAGAGGTGCATGGTGTCAGGAGCGGGCCCGTTCTCTGGAAGAGATGCATGGTGTCAGGAGCGGGCCTGTTCTCTGGAAGAGGTGCATGGTGTCAGGAGCGGGCCTGTTCTCTGGAAGAGGTGCATGGTGTCAGGAGCGGGCCTGTTCTCTGGAAGAGGTGCAAGGTGTCAGGAGCAGGCCTGTTGATTTGCACATTTGAAGGAGAGACAGAGGAGCTTTAATTTTATTCCATTAGGAATCAGCAGACCATTATTATGTTAAAAGCAGAGCAAACAAACTTCAGGCAAACAGATTCCGTGGACCAAGGTTATGGTTGGTAATTCTCATAGGGATGTGCATTCATCACATCTGTTTTGGCGGGTTCGCGCATACTTAGCGACCTTTCCAGTACATGTGGCAAAACGGATAGTATGTATCTCATTATTAAAAAAACTCGAATACTCTGTTTCCCGTGTGTACTAGAAAGTCAGCGAGGTACGTGCACACCCGCCAAAATGGATGTGATGAATGCACATCCCTAAATTCTAATGTCCAATGTGGATTAAACCACGTCTACCTTCTCCTGGTCACTTGCCTTAGTGGAGTTACTATGGTGATACTTTTGTATTAGGTAATGATTTGCACCACAGCTACAGGTCAGTGAAGGGAGAAGATGCTCTGTTGTCCTTAGTGCTACTTGATTTTACTGTGGTGCTGCAGGACAAACTGACTCATCTGAGGTTAGCATGGAGCAGGGAGTCTGTGGCAGAGCCGGGAGTTAGAACTGAGGCATGGAGAAACAAAGGGACTTGTCTGAGGCCACCTAAGGAGTTGGTGGTGGGCCAGAGGCTCAGACTATTCTTAGTTAAAGAGAGAGCCAGCACTGGACAGCACTTATTTTTCCCTCTCTCTTGGGCACAGCCATGCAAGTCTGAATACTTTCTTATGAAGAGTTTGGGGCAGAAGAATGCCTTAAATTATGTCACGTGTAAAGTAAGCATTTGAGAAATAATGTTACGCAGAAAAAGCAAACTCCTGTTAGACAATGGATCTCTTTCCCAGTCTCGCTTCCTGTTACTTGTCAGCCAGAGCTGGAATGTTGAATGTTTCTGATGTGTCTGGACAGGTCTCTGTGGGATGGGTATGGCTGCTTGATGCTGGAGTCCTTTATCTCTCTGGTGTGCAATTTGTATTTTCAAAGCACTTCTGGAGTCTGCCCCCCTCTCCTCCCATCTTCCCCCAACATGCATGTTTGCTCTTAGCTACTGATTTAAGCACAAATTATGCAGCTTCAAAGTAACCTGTAAGAATGATGAGGCGGTTCACTTCTGCTACGGCAATCGTGTGACACATGACATGCAGCAACATCAAAGTTAGAAAGAGATTCTATCTGTGCAGATGGTCCAATATATTTCATTATTGCAACCCCAGCTCTGTTATATATGCAAGCCATAACCTTATAAAGTAATTTAATTTATAACTTTATTGCATACTAGATTCACTTGGGGGCATATGGTGATTCTCTGTGTGGTTAAGTGGTCCTCTGCTTTTCCTGTCTGGCTTTTAGCCTGCACACTTTTCCAGATTGTTATTATGACCAAGGAGGTTTTGTCCAATTGGTGTTCTGTCTTCTGTGGTCAGATATTCCTCATTCCTCCACTCTGGGTCCAGTTTCACATATGGCTGCCACATTGGACCTTGCATTTTTGGAAACTTTTTTTTTTTTTTGCTTGTTACATATGAGATCTGCTTGGGAACTTTGATATAGTCAAAGACCCCTTCCAAAGGTCACAAGGTCAAATTCTTCTAAATTACACTTTTAGCATTTTTTTCTACAGGTGTGTGTATACAAAATACTAGTGAATGCACATGGACTTTTTTTAAACACCTTGTGTGTCTATATATGTGTGTGTGTATATACACACATGCACACACTGAGATTGCTCTTCACATTATATATATATTATTGAGCTTTACAGAAGCAGAACAACTTAGGTTTTCAGGTGAGACTGTTGAGTACTGCAAGAGAGAGGTCTTGTGACATAAGTGTGCTGGGGTAGATTGAACCCATTAGCATTGCAGTTTCTGTTTGCCCAATGAGTGTGAAATCAGATTGTATGCCTTATACTTAGGGTTGCCAATTGTCCAACTCAACAACTTGAGCCAGCACAAATAGCCCATCCTGGATTAGACCTATTGCAATCATGCAAATGTAGGCCTCTTCTTTTGTTTTCTGAGATGGAAACTACTTTTTACTCCATGCATGCAATGGAGTAAAACTGGGATTGGACCAGTCTCTTTGGGTTGACCTGGGTTAGTTGGGGACCTTATTTACCACATAAGACACAATCTTCTCTGCATCTCTTGTTTCGAGGAAATAAGCTTAGGTTTGGATATGTACTATCTGACATAGTGGACTCTTGCCCTCAAAAGCTTATGTCTCAGTAAATCTGTTAGTCTGTAAGGTGTCACCAATCCGTGTCAGATATGCACTGCCTTAAACTCTAAGCTGTTGATAATTGTGAGAAAGGCGAAACTATTCTGTGCACATACTACACTGTGGGATTACAATGCACCATTTGTCACACAGCGTTCTTTCCCTATTCCTGCAATTAAAGCTATTTTAGCTTTGGTATAAGTCAAGGTATTTATTTTTCCTACGCTACTTTATTTTTGGTTGAGATTGCTCTTTGCAAAGGCTGTTCGGTATGCAGGCTGTCATAAAGCAGTTGTCCACTGTGCAAAGAAAAGCTACAATTTTGGGGGGGGCAAGTGTCTGACGTGGAAATATTTTATATAGCGCAGTATGCAGAATGCTCACTGTTACAGTCAGAGACTGGAAGGTACCCAGTTCTGGGTAGTGCCAATGGCTGAATCCGGAGAAATCCTTGCATGTGAAATAGCTTCTTCACCACCGACTCTGCAAGTCAGAAGTGCACTAGGTCATTTTCCCCAAAGGTGGCTGCACAACTGTATCAGAGACCCTGAATTGCAAAGCATGCTAAGATTTGGTTTGGATTAACAGTACTATAAAAATCAGAAATACTATTGCTGGCATATACATTTTAGATTCTAGTTGTCTGGAATAACTTTCTGATGCTTCTGTTTTGATAACAAGGAGATTTTGACTAACAAAGCTGTAAGGTAAGCTTGTTCCTTCATCGAGCTTGGTTCTGTGCAGCAGGTATAATATACTCAGTGTACACATGCATGACCATATCCATTAATAATCCTTATGCCCGCCTAATGACCCAGTGAGAAACAAGTTCAGAACCATTACATGCACTACCTCACTGGGCAGAAGGGTCCATAACCTGATTATCTACACAGTACAATGGCTCTTTCTTAACGTGAAATGACAAATCTTTCAAATGTTATGCCTGTTTGTAGTTTGTATCCTACTGAATATAGAGATTTTCCCCAGAAATGTCTGTGGTGTTCTGTACGGAAAGCATAATCTTGACTGATCCACATATCAATTTTCTATGTCACGCCTCCTCTTGTCTCCTCCTTTCCAGGCTAAACATTTATAGCAGCTTTTAGGCCTTTTCTTGGTTGCTAAATTGTCTCTTACCTTAACTGAGCTATTTTCTCCTTTGTCCTATCGCAGTATCGCCACCTGTGTAAAATAAGGAGATAAGAACCTGGAAGCTTGTTGCAGCCCCCAGGACATTGTTCTCTTAGGCTGCACACAGCTTCAGGTTGGTGATACATTGTTACACGGTATGTGCAGGAGTCAAGGTAGTGATGAATTTGGCAGGTTTAGATTTAATTTTAACCCAATCTCATCTCATCTCTTCTTTTATCAAGCTTAACTCCACACTCTCTTGCTGAGGCTTCATGAATACCGAGTGGAAATATCTCCCCATCTTTTCAGATTCTTGGTGTGTTTTACACCTTCAGCCCCACTGTCCTCAGCCATGAAAAACTCGCATCTCAAGGACATTGGACTGGATTAATTTGAGAGGAAAGGACAGGTCTTGGACCCTGAACTCTTTCTTTTGGATCCCAGTTTGGCTCAGTGAGTGACCGAATGACCATCCTTTCCAGTGACAGACGCTTGTTTTTAGTACAGTGATGCCCATACTGAGATACTTGTCCTTTGATCTTAATGATCTCCGATGCCACTCACTGATAACCCCATAGCCCTAGAAAGCAGTGCATGGGGAGGGGGTGGGCATGTTTCCAGCTATAATACAGCTCTGCTTAAAAGAACATATCTAATGACGACTTTGGGCACCTAAAGCCTTCACATGAATGGTTGCTTATAGCCTTGCTTACTAAGATGGCGCTCCTTTCATTTGAAAACGGAAACCTGCTTCATGGCTTGGGTGTCATGCTGTGTTCCTTTAGTATCCATTGACTTAGAATCTTGGCAATGGCTCCATCAAGTCTGGGTGTAGGACAGACTGACTTTTAAAAGCTGGGTTTTTTGTGTTTTTTTTTTTTTGACAGTTCATAATGTGTTTGGGCTTAAGCTATGCTGATGTGCATTGGACTGGATACATTCTTTCACAGGCGAGAAACCCAGCCTGTGGGCCTCTGTAGAGAGAATCGATATGTCCTGTGTGTGTAAGGTGCCTCTATGGAAAAGAGCTCCCCACAACACAACGCACGCACATACCTTTAACTACTTTGTGACCAAACTTCCAGTAAGTCTGTTGCTGCTTGTATATGCCTTAGCATGCAGTGTTGCCAATCTTCTTCCCGTAAGTTCTTGAATGTCGGTTTGCAGCCTATCCTGCTCCTAGGACCACCAAGCCCTTCCCTGGAGTTTGGGAAGATTTTTTTTTTTTTTTTAAGGACGTGAAGACACACGCTTAGTTTTCTAAGCAGCAGTTCTAGCCAAAGCCACAGAAACGCCTTTCAGACGCTCCCTGCTTTAATCTTCTTTGACTTTGCATTGTCCTGACTTGTTCTGCAAAGCTCTCAGCAGAGAGAAGAATGGGCACGTGAAGGCATGCGCTCAGTGAAGCTCTGAGTGTGTGTAAGACCGAGTGCTCAGAGGGGGAAGGGGGCGCAGCCAGGACTAATTCCACTGCTTCCTGCTCTGCATAATTTAGGAGGTGGGGGGAAGAACAGAAAACCAAAAGCAGCACTGAAAGATAAGCACCCAAATGTCAGCCCTCTGAAAGAAGCTTAATTTTGGTGAACAAGTAAGTAATGTAAATGCGCATTCCAGAGTGCCTTGCCTCCATGTAGTATGCGCAGTAATGAGAAGGGTTCAGCCCTGTATCAAACTATTTCACGTGCTTCCTGTATGCAAAGGTCCAAAACCCCAAGGAGGGGAGGAAGTTCAGTGCCAAGGACAATGTAGGCTTGTCCTGGCCCATTTTACAGATGGCAGGCTGGTGACCAGCAGTATTGTGGCAATTGCCAGCCACCGTGCTGGCAAAGCCGCCTTCTTTCCCTCTTCCCACTCCCTATCGCTCCTTCCTCTCACAGACCTTTTCTTTAGAAATAGGGCCCAGTCCAAAGCCTGACTACATAGTGGCAACTATGAGGGTGTTGGGGCCAGGGATGGAGTCAGCATGCATGGCACGCCCAGGAGCAGCATCCTGTGCAAAAGCCAGGAGTGGCACGCATGCCCTCACACTCTCTTACTACCACTACTGCTGCTGTAGTTGGGTCTTGGACTGGCGTTTCCTTTAAAGAAAAGATCTATGTCAGAGGGTGGCCACTTTTGATCCTCAAGAGCCACAAACAGGCCTTGTTTTCAAGATGCTGCAATGAATATGCATGAGATATATTTGCATTCACTACTTCCATCAGAAAGGTTACTGAGGCTTTTGTGGGTTTTTTTTCTAGCCCTTATTAAAAAGGAGATTGCACATGCAATTTCAAACCAAGCCACTATAGGTGCAGCTGACCAATTGAATCAGAGAACAAAGATGCTAAGCATTGTTTAAATCATTAAAGGGCAGTTTTATTACTAAAAGGTTTTCATAGGGGAAGGAGATCCATAGTACTGATGTATTCTCACACAAGATATAACTCAGCCAAAGTTGGCTGATGAAGATTAGTTGGCCCTTTCTGTCTGCCCAGTTATTCCTGTCCAGCTGCCAGTGGTAGAAGCTTGGCTGCGTGGATAATATCACTTTTGAACAAAGTTAAACTTTTTGTTGTCTTTCCATCCTAGGTAGATTGGCATACAAGGTTTTATACTGAATACAACACCCTTGAGTGTTATAATAGTCTAACAGCTTCCAAAACTTAATGAGCTTGTCGTCTCTAGAATTTGTTTCCAGAGGATGTGGTTAAGGCAGTTAGTATAGCTGAGTTTAAAAAAAGGTTTGGACAGGTTCATGGAGGAGAACTCCATAAATTGCTATTATTCAAGTTGACTTAGGGAATAGCTGCTGCTATTACTGGCATTGGTAGCATGGGATCTGTTTAATGATTGGGTACTTGCCAGGTACTTGTAGCCTGGCTTAGCCTCCATTAGAAACAGGATGCTGGGCTTGAAGGAACTTTGGTCTGACCCAGAATGGCAACTTCTTATGTTTGTTTATTTTATTTAAAATTTTTTTTATATACCCCATATACACACAGAGGTGGATCTAAGCGGTTTACAAAATTAAAACATACATAAAATTAGAACATAAATTTTTTTGAATAAAAGCATTAAAGAAATGGCAATGCAGAGGATGGTACAAAGTCAAAGAAGAAGAAATTAACATTGCAGATTTGGGAAAGCTAAGGAAAATAAGTTTTTATTGCTTTTTTGAAGTCATGTTTGGTTGTGAGTTGGCGGATGTGATTAGGTAAGAAATTCCATAATTTGAGACTGGCAATAGAGAAGGCATGGTTTCAAGTTAAATCTAAGTGGGCGGTTTTTACACTGGGTACTTGAAGATAGTTTTTATTGGTGGAGCATAGGTGATGAGGTGGTTGATATAGTCAGAGCATAACCATATGGAGGAGGTACTGTGAAGTAGGGAGTGAATTATGTTCTTTTATCTGAACATTCAGCCACCACTAACCTGCTGGCATTGGCCCTGTTGGATGTGTAGCTGACTGCACCAGTCCGTTCTAATCGCTGGTGGAGCGAGGGTTCATTTTACTCAGATTGAGCACTTAAAAACTTCCTAAGCCTTTCCTGGCTGCCTTAAGTCTCGATAGGAGCTTCAGTGCTGGAAAGGATGTAACCCCAATATTTAAAAAGGGCTCCAGGGGCGATCCGGGAAACTACAGACCGGTTAGCCTGACTTCAGTGCCAGGAAAAATAGTGGAAAGTGTTCTAAACATCAAAATCACAGAACATATAGAAAGACATGGTTTAATGGAACAAAGTCAGCATGGCTTTACCCAGGGCAAGTCTTGCCTCACAAATCTGCTTCACTTTTTTGAAGGAGTTAATAAACATGTGGATAAAGGTGAACCGGTAGATATAGTATACTTGGATTTTCAGAAGGCGTTTGACAAAGTTCCTCATGAGAGGCTTCTAGGAAAAGTAAAACGTCATGGGATAGGTGGCGATGTCCTTTCGTGGATTGCAAACTGGCTAAAAGACAGGAAACAGAGAGTAGGATTGAATGGGCAATTTTCTCAGTGGAAGGGAGTGGACAGTGGAGTGCCTCAGGGATCTGTATTGGGACTCTTACTGTTCAATATATTTATAAATGATCTGGAAAGAAATACAACGAGTGAGATAATCAAATTTGCAGATGACACAAAATTGTTCAGAGTAGTTAAATCACAAGCAGATTGTGATAAATTGCAGGAAGACCTTGTGAGACTGGAAAATTGGGCATCCAAATGGCAGATGAAATTTCATGTGGATAAGTGCAAGGTGATGCATATAGGGAAAAATAACCCATGCTATAATTACACAATGTTGGGTTCCATATTAGGTGCTACAACCCAAGAAAGAGATCTAGGTGTCATAGTGGATAACACATTGAAATCGTCGGTGCAGTGTGCTGCGGCAGTCAAAAAGGTAAACAGAATGTTGGGAATTATTAGAAAAGGAATGATGAATAAAACGGAAAATGTCATAATGCCTCTGTATCGCTCCATGGTGAGACCGCACCTTGAATACTGTGTACAATTCTGGTCGCCGCATCTCAAAAAAGATATAATTGCGATGGAGAAGGTACAGAGAAGGTCTACCAAAATGATAAGGGGAATGGAACAACTCCCCTATGAGGAAAGACTAAAGAGGTTAGGACTTTTCAGCTTGGAGAAGAGACGACTGAGGGGGGATATGATAGAGGTGTTTAAAATCATGAGAGGTCTAGGGGGGGCGTGGTTTGCATCCGATGTAAGAGGACGCAGGTTTCTTTAGCTCCGCTCTCCCCGGGCTTAAAATCGCTCCGAAACCGGTAAAGATCGCATTTTTTCTCGACCTACTTTGCCCTGAGGCTGAGGGGTATCGCTTCAGCTTTTATTTACGATGACCAGCAAACGAAAAATGACCGACCTCCGAAAATTCTCTTATGACAAACTGCCACCAGACCCAGACCAAGATGGCGCCGTGGGCCGGGATGGCGATTTATCTGACGCGGAGGAGCTGGCGGGTGCTTTGCAGCCGGACACGGCAAGCGGAGTAGGAACCAGTCTCACTCCTTTGGATCGTGATGAGGCGCGCCGATGGTTCATGGAGCTGAGAGCCGATCTGAAATAAAATAAGGCCGACGACATGGCGTCTGTAGCGGATTTGAAGGCAGACATGGCGGCTCTCGGATGCCGCCTGGAGGAAACTGAAACCCGCATCGATGCCCAGGGTGAGTTGCTGAATGGGCTGGTGACCCAGCGTGATGCCTCTAATGTTGAAATCAAGGCAATTCAAGACAAACTGGAAGATCTTGATAATAGGGGCAGACGAAATAACCTTAGGATCAGGGGGGTTCCTGAAACTCCTGCTTTTTTAGACGTAAAACAAATAGCGTCTAACATCTGCCTCTTTATTCTCAAACAAGCCGGGACAGCACAGGGGGAAAGTGAGGACCTCCCGCCCTCTATAAGCTTTGAAAGGGCCCATCGAGCATTTGGTCCCCGTCGGGATCAGCAGCCCAGAGACATTGTGTTATGTTTAACCAGCTTTCCCCTGAAGGAAAGAATTCTGGCGGCAGGCAGACAACAGAAGACAATCACCTGGCAAAACTGCAATATTGCCTTGTATCAGGACTTGGCTCCTATTACCCTTAAAAAGCGTTACGAGATGCGTGAGGTTACCGCTGCGCTCAGGGAAAGAAACATACGGTACAGATGGACTTATCCATTCGGATTGTTATTTCAACATCAGGGCATCTCCTATAAAATGGCCTCTCTAGCGGAGGCGCATGAAGCATTCTTAACGGCCCAACTACCGGTGTCTTTTTCCCTTCCTACTACAACAGCATCGGCTACAACTACAGCTAAAGCTTCAGGATGGCAAAGAGCTGGGAAAGGTGGCAAGAGGCTTCGTCGCCACGTTGAGGGATCTCAAGCCTTGCAACCTGAACAGGGATGAAGATGGCTGTGCCTTCATTACTGCAAGTTTTAGGTCTTTCAATGGCCTGTAGGTTGAGGAGGCTTCAGCGGACACACACTTGGTAACTAATGGACACAGACACTGGTGCTTGAGGGGTTTATTTCACCTGTTTCTCAATATGTTTGGTATCTCAACGGTATTATAAGGATTGGTCTACTTTCTGAAGGTTTATAGTTCTATATCATGTTTATAGTTTCGGATTGTTCTGCATCATGGGGTATGTTCTCATGAGTCCGGGGGGGGGGGGGGGGGGGGGGGGGGGGATTGAGGACGGAGTTATACAACTGCGGCTACCTCTGATCGGGAGCCCACGGGCCCTCGGGAGCCTGGTATCCTATGGCTGGCACCGGGATACCGAAGGATGTGTAGGGCTCAGGCCAGATCACTACAGATCAGTTTGTTTGGAGAATGGGGGGACATTTCAGGGTCAGCACTGCTTTAGTGAGAGCCGGGGGGTACAATTTGAAGCCAGTACGGTTATCACACAGATGGGGATGGGGAGGAGTCAGAGGACGTGGACCCAATATGGCCACTAAATTGCTTTCTTTTAACGTCAAGGGTCTCAACTCGCCCCAAAAACGGCAGCTCCTGAAGAGAGAACTGCAAAGACAGGCAGCTGGCATAGTTTTTATACAAGAGACTCATGTACAACAACATCATGAGAGTTTATTGCAATTTCACCAATTTCCCACTGCTATTTGGGCAGCAAGTACTCGGGAACTTAGATATGCTGGGGTGGGGATTCTGTTCGCTGCTGCTGTAGTGCATGAGCAGATTTTGGTTGTAAAGGACCCTAATGGACGGTATATACTTAACAAAATTAAAATAGATAATCGGATTATTACGCTCCTAAATGTGTATTTTCCCAATCAGCGTCAGAAAATGTTTATTAAACATATATCTAACTTGCTGCTCCAACATGCTGAAGGGGAGATCATTGTGGGAGGGGATTTTAATTTTGTCATGGATCCCTGTTTGGATTCTAGTTCAGGTGCACAGTCACATGTTGAGATCAGACAGGCTTGGCAAGCGGTTCTGACCAAATGGGGGCTGGTGGATAACTGGAGATCCAGGCATGAGCATTCCCGGTCTTACACATTTTATTCTTGCCCCCACTCTACATATACGCGCATTGACTACTTCTTCACCTCTGCTACTATTCAGAACCGAGTACACAAAATAGATATAGACCCCATTACCTGGTCAGATCATGCCCCAGTGTGGATGGTCTGTAGGTTAAGCGAGTCAGGGGGAGGCCTCAGGTCTTGGAGGCTCAATGACAGCCTTCTAGCTGATCCATCTTTTGCCGCCACTCTGCTATCACATCTCAAAGATTTTTTTAAGGACAACCAAACGGAGGGTATGTCCCCTTTGACGGTGTGGGAGTGTTCCAAAGCTGTGATTAGAGGGCACTGCATAGCGCAGTCTGCGCATTGTAATAGAGAACGTAATGCCAGATGGACACAACTGCTAGCAGACCTAGCTGATCTGACAAAACAATATAGTCGATCACAATCTACCAAACTATATTGGAAAATCCTTGCCGTCAAATCACAACTCCAGTCAGTAGAGGACTCTGCTATCAGTCATTCTCTCACGCTTTTAAGGCAGCAATACTTTGAAGGGGGAAATAAAGCTGGTAAATTTTTGGCTAGGCAATTGAGGGCGGCGCGAGCCTTAACAGTTATAACCAAGATATCTAGCTCTGGGGGGCAAACGGTGACCGCTTCTGAGGACATGCGTCAGGCGTTCACCGAATTTTACTCTAACTTGTATACTAGGGATGATTCCATACGGTCTGATGACATACAAGCTTACCTGCGGGATGTCTCTTTGCCTCACATTACACCTATTCAACAAGCTTTTCTAGAAAAACCCATCACTAACCAGGAGGTGCTGGCGGCCATCAAAAAGTTGAAGCAGGGTAAGGCACCCGGATTGGATGGTTTCACGGGTAGCTACTATCGCAAAATGGCGGATGTTGTGGTGGAGCCGATGGCTAAAGCTTTTAATTCCTTATTAGATGGCTCGGCTTTCACGATGGACGCCAACACTGCAGGTATCACTGTGCTTGCTAAGCCTGGGAGGGACCCAACCCTTTGCGGTTTGTACCGACCGATCTCCCTCATTAACATAGATTTGAAGATATTGGCCAGGGTTTTAGCAGCTCGGTTGAATGGGGTTTTACCTGGGCTCATTCATAATGATCAGGTGGGGTTCGTGCAGGGCCGCCTAGCGGCGGATAACGTTCGGCGGATATTATCGATCTGGTCCACAGGGAAGGTCATTCAGCTATTCTACTAGCATTAGACGCCGAAAAGGCGTTTGACCTAGTTCATTGGGATTTCTTGTTTCACACTTTACAAGCAATGGGCTTCGGGATTCGGTTTGTCACCTGGTTACGTCAACTTTATAATAACCCAGTGGCTAGGGTGAAGGTTAATGGGAGTTATGGCCCGCAGTTTTCTATTCAGCGGGGTACTAGGCAAGGGTGCCCTTTGTCTCCCCTTTTATTTGCCCTATTTTTGGAACCCTTTGCTATACGCATTCGGAATAACGGGGCCATCCGAGGGATCCAGAAAGGGGATGCTCAGTTCAAAATCTCCCTTTTTGCGGACGATGTTATGTTCACCATTACGGATCCGAATAGCTCACTGCCCCAAGTCATGGAGGAGCTGGGGACATTTACAGCAAGGTCGGGAATGAAAATTAATTATGACAAATCAGAAATATTAAATTTAACGTTACTGGCCTCGGCAGCTATTGTGTTGCAGCGCCGTTTTCCATTTAAATGGGCAGATACCTCCCTTAAATATTTAGGAGTTCGCTTGGGTCCTCACAATGATTCCCTCTTTGACCTGAACTATAAACCGCTTATAGCTAAGATACAGGCTAATCTGGATAAATGGTTGGAGCATTCACATTCCTGGCTGGGTAGACTAGCCATCATCAAAATGAATGTGTTACCGCGTTTTTTATATTTTTTTACTACCATACCCATATACCTCCCTAGTAAATTGCTTCAGAATTGGCAGCAAATATTGGGTCAATTTATCTGGAGGAGGCGACCACCGAGGATCGCCAGAGTTACATTGTTTCAGACCAAACTGAGGGGTGGATTACAGGTTCCTAACCTTCTCTGGTATTATGGGGCGGCTCAGCTGCGTGCTTTGGTAGTTTTTCATAGCAATAACGATAGGCCGCAATGGGTTAAATTGGAACAAGCCTGCCTGGGCCGATTTCCCATTGATGCCATCCCCTGGCAACCGTCACTTCCTAACGCTACGAATATAGTAGTGACATATGCTCTGAACACTACCTTGCAGGTTTGGAAGCAATGGAAAAAGGTTCTGGTGGGTCCGGAACAGTTTTCTTTGATGTCCTATTTATTTACTGATGTGGTTACCCCATGGGGGGAAGGTTCCAGGGATCAACAGCAATGGCGTCAAGCGGGTATTTGTAAATTTGGACATGTGTTCCAACAAGGGTCTTTACTTACTAAAGACCAATTATGTACAGCATATAACCTTGACAGGATTGACTTTTTTCTTTACGCTAAGTTATACCATTTTACATGTAAGGGGTTGTGCAAAGGTTCTCTCCGAATTAAAGGGACACTGTTTGAATCTCTGTGCAAGACTGCTTCTGTTATCAGAGGAGTGATTTCCAAGATTTATGCTCTTTTGAATGGCCGGAGACTGGATACGCCACGGCATCAGAAACAATGGGAGAGCGACTTTTGTGCCACTCTACGGGATGAGGAATGGGAGCAAATATACCTGGCTGCACGTAAGTGTTCCATTTCAGCGGGGCTCCAAGAAAACTGTTACAAATTAATTTACAGATGGCATTACACTCCAGTTTCCCTTCACAAATTCGCACCGGACGTTCCTGACACCTGCTGGAGAGGATGTGCGGCAAGGGGTACATATTTTCATCTATGGTGGCAATGCCCTGAGGTTTCCCATTGCTGGAAGGAGGTCTTGGCCTGGATTGCTCAAGCCCTTTATATAGCTGTTTCGGTTGAACCTTGGCACGCTCTCTTAGGGCTACCGGTTCCTGGAGTCACTTGTATGGAACAGAAACTAGTACTACAGATCTTCATCGCGACCAGAGCGGAGATAGCACTGCACTGGAAACAGGAACGGGCCCCGACCCTGGCAGCTATTCAGCAGCGATTACATGCTTACTACAGGTTATATCATCTCACGGCGCTACATCGAGATAGGGTCGCGGACTTTCATAAAGTCTGGAGGCCTTATACGGACTGGTTACGAATACAGGACTCTTGCACAGGTTTAAATTTGCCAGCTCCCTGATGTTCTCCCGCAATCTCTTCTGTCTATGTCATACAGTTTGGTTTGAATGGGTGGGTTCTCCTGCTGCTGGCACTCACTATGCGATAAGCTGACAAATTGGTTCCTGAAGGCAGATCATTCCTCATGTACAGTACCTGAATGGTCTGGTCCTGGGAGGGGGGAGGTGTGGGAGGGGGTGGGGTGCAGAGGGAGATTGTATGGCAGGTTCTTTAAATGGTATCAGTGGCCGGTTGCTATTTCCAGATGTTATTTCTGTATTCTTCACATCGTTCCGTCAGTGTTGGGTTGTATTCACTTTTGGCTCATAGAAGAATATGATGTGATATGTTGTTTGTTGTACTGATTACCAATAAAAAACGTTTACAACAAAAATCATGAGAGGTCTAGAACGGGTAGATGTGAATCGGTTATTTACTCTTTCGGATAGTAGAAAGACTAGGGGGCACTCCATGAAGTTAGCATGGGGCACATTTAAAACTAATCAGAGAAAGTTCTTTTTTACTCAACGCACAATTAAACTCTGGAATTTGTTGCCAGAGAATGTGGTTCATGCAGTTAGTATAGCTGTGTTTAAAAAAGGATTGGATAAGTTCTTGGAGGAGAAGTCCATTACCTGCTATTAAGTTCACTTAGAGAATAGCCACTGCCATTAGCAATGGTTACATGGAATAGACTTAGTTTTTGGGTACTTGCCAGGTTCTTATGGCCTGGATTGGCCACTGTTGGAAACAGGATGCTGGGCTTGATGGACCCTTGGTCTGACCCAGTATGGCATTTTCTTATGTTCTTATGTTCTTATTCACGATGTGTGCCAAGGCATGGCGTACACAGCAATAGCCAAGATTTCCTCTGGCTGCAAGGCGTGAGCCAGCGCGCCTCTGCTGTTGTAGAATTGGGTGTAGAGGGTGTATCATTTAGATTATAAACTTTATTTTAAAAAAAAAAGGGAATTATTGAGCAATTTAAAGAAACCAGTGCTATACTCTGAATCCAGACAAAACGAAATTCAAAAAAGAGCTAAAGACATAACTCTTCATAAACACATACAACCTTACTAACCTCAACTAGAAGAAAAGAGACTCTAAATGAACTAAATAATGCTTGAGCTTAAATTCCATATGAACCTTCAAACTTACAATCATTTCTCTACCAGATCCTCTTAACCTAAAGTGATGAATGTTTAATTATACACAATCTACATCTTGATCTGTCTTTTACTCACCACATTTCGCACTATTTCTCTTCTATGTATTGACATGTTTTCTTGAATGTATTGAATTGACTTATCAATGTATAAATCTGAATTGTCTCATCAAACTATCAAATAGCCACTTTATATGATTATCTCCTGTGGACCATTGTGATCATTATTTGGAATTACTGTATATAAAATGCTTAAATAAAATAAATACTCAAAGTATGTGCTCTATTTGACCAATGCAATGGCTTGCTGGATGGTGATTTTATTTTTCTAGCTGTTTTATAGAGAACCTAAAGATCTCTCTTTCAATAATTATAAAAACAAAACCAGCACTCACTGCATGAGTTTTATGCCCAATGACTACGGATTTCTGTAGAAACATAGGTGACCTATGTTGCTTAGTCCTTTGTGCTAATATATTGGGCCTTATTCAATATTTTTCCATAGGCACAGAATGAAGAAAAAGTTCTTAAAACAAACAAACAAACAAAAAAAGTCTGTAATTGCATAGCCACTTCACAGGGCATTTATGACTCCATTTCTTCCCACCATGTAAAAGTGCTAGAAAATAAATAAATAAAATAAAAAGTGAGGTCCAGTATGTGCTGGAATTGTGCCTAAAATCCCTAACAAGCTTGGAAATAGTTTGATTAAAGGCTAGTTTTTGGTACTTTTTCTAGGACAGGAGGTGAAGAGAAGGGACTGGATGTGTTTGGCAGAAGTAATTTCCCCAATGACATCAAAATGAAAGCAGAAGTTACTGTGCTCTTACTTGTAACAGTGACTATACTTAAGTAAGAGGAAAGCATTGCTAATTCCATATGTTGATGCCTGAAAGAGACAGGGATTCTTTTTAAAGTGGAGGTAATAGCTGGATGCAACTCGTTTGGCAGTTGCCTAGGCTCTATATCTCTCCCAGGTCCAATCAAAATCTTTATTTTTTTAAGCATCACAAGAGAAAATGCAGTGGACTGAATATCTCCAAAATATTAAAACATTTCCCCAGCTCAGGAATTTTGCATGACAGAGGCCCTGAACCATCTTAATGTTGGCTTAGAGTTGATTTTTTAATTGGATTCTTTGAATGGGCAGAAGATGGCACTTTTGATTATTAGCCCTTCTAGTTTAGGACACATTCCACAGCAGCTGAGGGCGGATGGTGAATGTGTGTTAAGAACTTCTCCCTTGTCTAATTTAGCTGTACAAACTGATTCCTGTTTCAGCTTGGAGTCTCACATTTCATCAGTAGTGTGCAATGCTTTTTTTTTTTTTAAATTGAGACCTGTTGGTAAACATCATTCTTTTCTGAATTCGAGCTTGCTTAAGTTGGTAATGCATGCTTATGTCATTTCTTATTTTGGACTTGGTGCAGGTTAAAGATAATCTAAAATGTGGCAGCTAGGTTGAGTTTGAAATGCCCAAGGGGAAGTAGTGCCAGCCCTTTGCACACTTTTCACTGGGCTCCTCATTAAAGTTTGGTCTAAATGTACATTATTAGTATTAGCATTTAAAATGGAGAGGTGGAGCTCTGATGTATTTGCAGGAGAGACTGGAATGGCCGGAATTTGCAATGCAATCAAGGGGTGCATTTCTCGGTCCCTGTGTTTCAGGAAGTGAGGAAAACCTATTTAAGGTCTAGAGCTTTTGCTGTAACTGCACCCACCTTTGGGAAGAGCCTTCCTACTGACAAATTATCTTAATTTTAGAAAGAACTTCTGCTGGCATGCCTAACGTTCAGTTCTACATGATTCAAGTATTTTATTTATTTTTGTGGCTGTGGGAATCATTGGCATGTGGGGTAGGGAGATTTGGGACTTGAGTCAGTGGATGTGGTTGGGGAGAGAGCAAAACCTATGCAGATATGTTCATATTTGCACATTAGGGTTTTAATATCCCTACATGTTTGAGCTGATATCTGTTAGATTTGGAGCTGGGAGTATAATTATGGGATAGTATAGATTGTGCTTTATTATTTTATGGTGCCATAGTAATTTATTTATTTTATTTTATTTATTTATTATTTTTATTATACCGAGTTTCATGATCGGAATCACATCAACCCGTTTTTTGTATTTTTGTATTTTATTATTTGCCTTTGGTTCAATAGGTTTTTTCTGGTGCCAGTGTTCTGTTTAATTCAAAATGAGTATGATTTTAGTTTATTTTTATTTGCTAGGTATGTAATTTTAAATTGCTTTAAGCTTTGTTTTATATTTTGTTTTATTTGAATCCATTCATTGAATTGTGAAAAGTATAAAAACCTTCTAAATAACTGACCAATCAAGGCTTATACTCTGAACACAAGGAGCTTGAAGTTGTATAGTTTGGCCAAAGCCATGATTGGTGACAGCAGAGAGGGCTCAGGACTTTATGGAAATTTCTTGTCCCTTTTGCTGAAAACATTGGCATTTCTTCCACCATAGGGTTCCCTTTCTCAAGTAAATTTCAAGGGGCGGTGAGAGCATCTCCCCCTTTCCTTTTTCCGTATCTTGCAGTGAAGAGCTTTCTGAATTGCAGCGTGTGTATTTGGATCTATGCTGGCAGTGCACTTGGGGCTGTAGATCTGCTCCTGCCCATGCAGGCTGTGCACTCCCAATCCCAGCCTCAATCTTTGGTACTGGCAGGGAAGGTGCAGCCAACAGAAGAATCTACCTTTCTTTGATGATTAAAATGGAAAAATGAATTCTGATTTAAAATAAAACTGGTGCTGTTACTTTCTTCTTTTAAATAGGCTGCCTGTTGCAGTACACAACCTCAGCTCTTGATTTATTTTATTTTTAATTAATATTAATAGACAGAATCCAGAATAATTTGGAAGGAATGATCTCGAAAGGTGCGTGAGATGATGGGAGGTTGAAAAACTCTGGCAAAAGACCTTATCAAAAGGAAAATGAGATTGTGCTTGGAGGCTGTGGTGACAAATTTAGCTAATTTTGGCTCTGCAGGGAATGATGGAAGAAAGCAGAGGGTACTCTAAGGCACTGACACTAAAAAAAAAAAAAAAAAAAAAATGTTTAGGATCTGGAAACATGAGTTGAAAGGAGGAAAGCCAAGCAGGAAGAGAACAGCCACCAGCCAATACTTTGAAGATGGCACTTGGTAATGAATCTACAGATTGAGACTGGGACAGGCAGGAAGGATCCTTGCTTGTGGGGAAGTAGGGGCTGAAGCCAAAGGTTAAGCAGGAGGTGTGGGGTCTGACCCTAGTGCCTGAGTGGCAGTGCTGCTGTGCTCTGCCTTGCGGAGGGATCTGCTGTGATCTGCAGCTCAGGCCTTCTGCTTCCCAGGCTGGCTGGGGATGCTGCAGAGGTAGCACTCGTAGTCTCTGGGGAAGGAGAAGCCACAGTTCACATAGCAGTGATGCGTAGTCTCCAGATTCAGGGTCCTTGGCTGCTGGGCCCTAGGGGAGACCCATGGCCAAGGAAATTCACCACAGAGATAGGAATAAAGTTAATTGGGAGGGGATATAAAATGGTCAGGGGGGAGTTCCCAGGTAAATGTGAATGAAGGCTTATGATTTCGACTGAGATGAAGGTCCAAAGGAGGAGCAGAAAACTGGTCAGAAAACATAAAGGCAGAGTCTCTGGTATTGTAGCAGGAAGAAAAAAATGGGCTGCCTGGATGGGGGGCGCAGCAGACTTTCTCAGCCCTGATATTCTAAGTATTTCAGTACCCATAATTTTAGGGATTTGGGAAGAATGCCCCACACCATTATCAAGGCAAGGACGATTGTGTCCAGCGAAAGATTTCTGTGAAATGCGTGGTGGGATTGTCCTCATCGGTTTTGCCTCTGGGACTCCAAGGCTGCTTGAACTGTCTCAGAATAAAGACCTTTTTTTTTTTTTTAATGGGAAATTCCTGCCGACTGTAGCAAAATACAGAGTGTGGGAATGCCAGACACGCCGGAGCTTGAAATGCTACCAAAAATACAGAGGGTGAAAATCATGGAAGCTGTAGAAAGAAATCCAGAGTGATGGAACTTACATTAAAAAAAAAAAAAAAAAAGGGGGGGGGGGGGGGCGGCAGGAGATCTGGACAAGATGCTTTGCTTGAAAATGCCCGAAGTGCCAAAGGGTGTGAGCTGTGTCCTCTGCTTCTGATCTGAAGTGCTGTTGGGTCTGCCAGAATAAGATACAAAGAGCTAAATTGCCACAGCTGTGGGCCTAGGATCTGTGTAACATAGGAATGATGGCAGTTAAAGACCAAATGGTCCATCCAGTCTCCCACTAAGTTTCCTATGGCTGCAATGCTGCTCCGTGCAGGTCATCCTCATACATTCTGTTAAGGGTAGTGACTGCCGTGCCATGCAAGTTACCCCCATGCCTTCTGTTATGGGTAGTAACTGCCGCTCCATGCAGGTTACCCCCATGCTTCTGTTAAGGGTAGTAACTGCTGCTCCGTGCAGGTTACCCCCGTGCCTTCTGTTAAGGGTAGTAACTGCCGCTCCATGCAGGTTACCCCCATGTTTCTGTTAAGGGTAGTAACTGCTGCTCTGTGCAGATTACCCCATGCCTTCTGTTAAGGGTAGTAACTGCTGCTCTGTGTAGGTTACCCCCGTGCCTTCTGTTAAGGGTAGTAACTGCTGCTCTGTGCAGATTACCCCGTGCCTTCTGTTAAGGGTAGTAACTGTCGCTCTGTGCAGGTCACCCCCGTGCCTTCTGTTAAGGGTAGTAACTGCTGCTCTGTGCAGGTTACCCCCGTGCCTTCTGTTAAGGGTAGTAACTGCTGCTCTGTGCAGGTTACCCCCATGCTTCTGTTAAGGGTAGTGACTGCCGTGCCGTGCAGGTTACCCCCATGCTTCTGTTAAGGGCAGTAACTGCTGCTCTGTGCAGGTTACCCCTGTGCCTTCTGTTAAGGGTAGTAACTGCTGCTCCGTGCAGGTTACCCCCGTGCCTTCTGTTAAGGGTAGTAACTGCTGCTCTGTGCAGATTACCCCATGCCTTCTGTTAAGGGTAGTAACTGCTGCTCTGTGTAGGTTACCCCCGTGCCTTCTGTTAAGGGTAGTAACTGCTGCTCTGTGCAGATTACCCCGTGCCTTCTGTTAAGGGTAGTAACTGTCGCTCTGTGCAGGTCACCCCCGTGCCTTCTGTTAAGGGTAGTAACTGCTGCTCTGTGCAGGTTACCCCCGTGCCTTCTGTTAAGGGTAGTAACTGCTGCTCTGTGCAGGTTACCCCCGAGCCTTCTGTTAAGGGTAGTAACTGCTGCTCTGTGTAGGTTACCCCCGTGCCTTCTGTTAAGGGTAGTAACTGCTGCTCTGTGCAGATTACCCCGTGCCTTCTGTTAAGGGTAGTAACTGTCGCTCTGTGCAGGTCACCCCCGTGCCTTCTGTTAAGGGTAGTAACTGCTGCTCTGTGCAGGTTACCCCCGTGCCTTCTGTTAAGGGTAGTAACTGCTGCTCTGTGCAGGTTACCCCCGAGCCTTCTGTTAAGGGTAGTGACTGTAGGAATAAAGCTACTGCAGCCTCTGCCCAGCTACACGTAAAACAGAGCACTAAACTGAAACAAGATCTGCACCTAAAACTCTCATTGAAGCAGGAAGATTTGGGAATCATTCCATGAAACAGAGCAGCCAACCTGTACACCATGAAAAGCAGCAGCAAGTCTGAATAAACTCATTTTTGTCTGCAGAGCGGACAAGAATGCACACGTCCTGGTGTCGCTGCACCTATGGAAGGCAGGTCCTACCCTCAGGTGCCTGGCATGAGTTTATTGTCTTCTTTAATGATGATAAAAAAAATTTAAAAGCAAGGTGGATTTGATTTTGCCATCTCACGCAAAATCTGTTCTGCCTGGGCTTGCTGTGCTGGAGATGCAGGAGCCCTGAGAACCTTCTCAGTCTCTGCTGTGATCACTTAAGAGCAATTCGAGGCCAAGGTCACACATACCAAACTGCAGAGTTACCCCTGCAGACAATATAGTTCTACCCGTATATAATGCGACAAATTGACCAATTCTCTTCAAGAAATCAGGGACAGTTTACAGGGCCCAGTTGCCGGCCATCTGGGGCACAACTCTCGGTATTAAACCCCTCTGTCATCTTGATTTGTAGGTGTTTTTTCTTAAATAGCACTGAATGTTAGTTAAAGGATCTGGGTGGCCAGGCCTCCATTTGTTTACATATTGGGTAGTTGCCACCAGTGAGAATGGTGGTCAATCATGACCTGTTTGCTGGCATCTGAAATGCACAATTGTAGTCATTAGCACCTCTCGCATTCTGGTTCTTGGGGCTGTAAGCAGTGCTAGCCTTGTTATCCATCCCAGCCAAAGCTCTTTGAACCATGCTAAGACAACCAACCAACTAGGACATCTGTCAATCAGTTGTGGTCAGCTGAGCCAGTAACTTTTTGGCAGTGCAGAAACCTGGTTCATGAAGACTGGAGCCTAGACCATGAAGTGCCTCTAGTGTTTTTTTTTTTTTATTAAAGGTAGAAAGCTCTGTGGCACTTCACATACATATGTCATCCACTTTAAGTGTTATGAAAGGCAGAATATAAATTTAAAAAATATGATAATAGTATTATAGCACTGTAGGGAGTAGCTGTCCCTTATGAACATCAAGTGATGCTTTCTGGGAAGGGAGATTATATAAAACCTTGCATTACCCACCCTCTATCTTGTGCAGAAATACTCAAAGATCTGAGCAAATTAAAAAGCACAAAATCCTCCGCTACCAGTCATTCGGCTGGCATAATTGTACACAGGAAAATACAGGGACACATTTTGAAGATGTGGTAAAAGCAGACCCAGAGGGCTAAGGTTGAAGCCTTAAGCATTGGCCTTTCTGCTACTCTGTTTCAGACTTGTGCTAGATAAGCCCCTGTGGGTGTCTGGCACAATTTTGAAACAATGCATCTTTTGCCCAGGGATTTAATTTCCTGTAATTTCAGTAAGAGGGAAATTTAATCCACAGGAAAATAAATTGTGCCAGTAAAATATTCAGCAAAATATGCCTGAGGAATTTTATTCAACAGCCCAAATTTAAGAATCGGATAAAAGTTCCCCAAGTGCTTCTTTGTAAATGATTTCGCTTCCTTGGTTTATTTTATTTTATTTTTTTTGTGGTGGAATTGTTTTCCCTTGCAGAAGTTGCAGGAAATTAGCATAAATTCTCACCCCAGAGACGCTCTTTTACATATTACTTGGCTGTCTTTCCTATCCCTGTATGCAATGCTCTCAGATTCCTGAGTTTCTGTGGTAGAGGGAACCTGGCAGTGGCTAATTACATGTTAGCTTCATGCATTAATTAAGCCAAGCATGTCTGGCATGAGCAGCAAAGATCAAAATTTGGTTTTCCCAAGCTCCAGAAATTGTTTATAATGCAGGGGGGTTGCTTGTCACCTTGCTGAGCTTTATCGCTCTCTACCACATTGAACAAGAACGTATGGAAAGACCAGAATATAAGATATTTTAAATGAATAAATAAATAAAAACAGTCTGCCTTTATCAGCAACACTATACTAATAAAATACAAGTATTATAAATAATTTTATTCAATAAAAAACTAGTTGAAACAGAATGGTTTGTTAAGCAAAGCGTACAGATCAGAATTTATTAAATTCTACCCAGGCACAGAGGAAGAGAAAGAAGACCGCGTCGATTATATCCAGCCTGCTTGCCTGTAACCCATAACCCAACACAAGGTGCCAGCTTCACTGGTCTGCCCTCCTCCTCCCCCCCCCCCCCCCCAAAAAAAATGCACTGCAATGCAATGCAAGAGGAGATGGAAAAGTAATTGCCCAGCTCACTTCCCAGTGATGTGTTTACAATGCCTTTTTTTTTTCCTTTTTTTGTTGACTGCTTTGTAGGAAACATTTTCTCAAGGCATTGGCTGCTCATTCCCAGTTTAGCACTTAAGCAATGAATAACTCAGAGCTTTTTTAGGTTTTAATGCATTGGTAATGGGAATATACTTTTGTGAAACATCAGTGTAGATTCTGCTATGTCTGTGTGCTGTTATGCACGTTAGTCTTAGGATGCAGGAACAGTAGATTATTCATGTGACCAGCTATAGGGGAATGAGGGGCCCTGTGTTGGTAAGGCTATGTCATTTCTTGTACGTTCTTCCCAGAATATTGTACCGCAGCATGTGAAGTGTACCTGGCCAGGGGGATGCCTCACCCCCATGGTCTGAAAGAAGGCCCCATTTTCTGGTCGAGGTGTGGCGAAATGGTACCACCATACTTTTGGGACGCTATCTTTTGGGCAGAAGGAGAGGTGCCACTGTGCATTTGCGACAGTCCTAAGCTGGTGGCATATTTATAATATTTATATTATATTTATAAAAATGTAATATCCCGCCTACTGCAATAGCGGTTCACAATGAAATCTCGACAATAACAGCTTACAGTCTTAAGCATATAATGTAGAAACATTTCAGTGTAGCTGCCTGAAACTCTGTCTTTTGTCTCATTGTGAATATCTGCAGCCCTGAGCAATGTGTGAAAAGTTGTGTGTGTGCTTGGTTGCTGTACTTTTGTACTTATCAGAACAGAGACCCCAGGCGTAGCTGCAGGGCCCTCGCTGCAAAGCTCTCTAGCACTGGACGTTTTCACGTGCGGAGAACAAAATGTAATAACTTCTACAGATAACTGAAGCGGCAAGCGCTGGCCTCGTCAGCGGAGGGGTTTGTTCAGTTCATTGGCCTCGAGGAACTGAGGAGGCTAAAGGCCCCTGGCGCCCTAGAAGTTTCCCTTCCTGGGGTGGGGCTGAGGCATGGGAGGGGATGGGGCAAGAAAGCCTAAAGCAGATCCAAAACGAGCTAAATGTGCAGGTTTTGCTTATAGCGAAGCCTCCTTTGGTACACGATCCTTGAATTATGTCCCAAGAAACTCTTTGGCTTCATGTGCAGCAGCAAAGCTTTTACCTTCAGCAAATCTTTCATTTTAAAGTCCTGCTGCTGCCATGCCTTACCCTCATGCTCAGGAAGGGGGTAGGTAAAGCTACAAATCGAATTCCTCTGGATACTTGTCATATAATTATTTATTAAAAAGAAATAAACCTTAATGCTTCTTTTTTTCCTATAAAATTTTATTTTAATCAGAACTTGCTGGGCAGACTGGGTGGACCGCTTGTCTTTTTCTGCCATCATTTACTGTGTTACTACTGGACTGTTGATCATTGCTCATCTCGGCCACCAAGCTGCACCTCCATCTCTCCTGTCTCTTGTCAGTCTTGTACGCTTTTAGGTCCCTCCCCTGATTAAATATGTGTTTTGTGTGTTAACATGCAGTCTAAGTATGCACGCAGGCCTCAACCTGTCTGGAGCATGCTGGAGAAGGTTTTGCTTGCATGCCAGAGAGACTTAACTCGCAGAAATGATGCATAGAGTTCAGAGATTTTCAGATCTTTTCTTGGAGGGGTAAATGCCTCCTGGGATGTACAGAAATTTTTTTTTTTAAATCTTTTTGCCCTGTAGTTTCCTGCTGCTTGAAATGTTCCTCTTTTGTGCTTATGGGCCCATAAGCTTTCATTGACAGCTAAATGCAGGGTTTTTTCCCTATCTGTTTTATATCCCCATATCCCCCCCCCCCCCCCCCCCCAGCTAGCTCAGGCCAGCCAATGCATCAATGGTCCATGGCCAGAGACCACAAAGCGTGGCTTCTCCCAGAACTTAGTGGATGTGGGTCCGAAGTACTAAATCTGGCCATTCACCTGGGGGCTGTGAGTACTGCCTCTGCAGCATCCCCCAGCTGACCTGAACCTAGAATGGAAATACAGAAAGCAGGTCATTTGCTGATTTAAAACAACCCACTTTCTGAAGAGAGACTGTAGTCCAGTTCCTGGCTTCTTGACATCCAACTTCTTGTGCATTTTGGAACTTGCAGTACTGATGCCTAATGGGATAGGTAAAACCGCAAATCTCACAACGCACTAGGATGTACCTGTGAAAATGAGGAACGGCTGTAG
This sequence comes from Rhinatrema bivittatum, assembly GCF_901001135.1. Taxonomy (NCBI): domain Eukaryota; kingdom Metazoa; phylum Chordata; class Amphibia; order Gymnophiona; family Rhinatrematidae; genus Rhinatrema; species Rhinatrema bivittatum. The sequence continues at coordinate 6,996,904 of NC_042626.1, read as the reverse complement.
CTCTCTCTCCAGAAACCAGGTCTCTAAGCAGCTCTATAGGATCTAGTTCAGATTGGGATGTATCTTAAAGATGGGCATCTTGAAGGTGGCAAATTTCAGCCTGTGTGAACATGGCAGATTTTTCGGATTTTAAGTGGCTATGCTGCAGAAACTCATCAGATTTTTTTTTTTTTTTTACTTCTGATGAATATGGGAGAAATCCAGCCAGTGCTGCAGGGAGATGTGTGTAACTCACCCGCTATAGATCTGTTGCATTTGGAAACCCATGGGTCTGCCTGCAAACTGCCATGCTTACCTCCAGCCCAGAGCTGTGACCAGCAACTCCCGATGCCAGGGGTTGCCGCGCGGTGGGCTGCCATACTTAACCTGGCCCTGACGTGACACCGGATGAGACACCACCGGCTTCCAAGATGGCCATCCCTAGGCACACGTGCGCCCGACCTGCTGCGATTTAAAGGGCCTGCAGTGGGAAATCCCCTGCGGTGCACCTGGATGACATTGGGAACCTTGGCCTATATAAGACCCATTCACCCTGCAGTCCTTGCCTTGGCAATAGGTCCACTACATCTTGTAGAGAGAGTTGCCTCAGCATTCCTGCCTGTGTTCCTGGCCTCCATGTCTTCAGTTCCTGGCCTCCTTTATCTTCTGTTCCAATGGCCTTTGTCTTCAGTTTTTTGATGTCCTCAGTCTCCATGTCTGCCGACCTATACTGTTCCTTTCCTCCCTGTCTGCCAGTCCATCCCACCTTCCCTTAGGCCTGCCCCTCGCATTCCGCTTGAACTCTGCCTGCCACTGACCATTGCTTGAATATTGACCACCTCCATAGATCTCCAGCTCCTCAGCAGAGGCCCCCACCTAAGACCTGCTGGCCCCAGCACCCAAGGCCTCAACCTTAGGGGAACGTGGGCTGGTATTGGTGAAGCTCCAGTTGGGCCTTTGCCTCATCTAACTCTGCCTGCTGATAGTGAGGACTTGCAGGTTGCACCAACTCCACCTCTTCCCAAGGGTCCATGCTTGGAACAAGATCCACACAACATACCCGGACTCTGCCAGGCTGTGGGAATTTGCATCAGTCTTCTTACAAAAAACATACATTTGTTGAATTAATTTGATTTCCTCTATGAAATTCTTCCAGGTTCATTGCTTTAATTTACAAAATTGTATTATTTCTTTGTGTGTACATCTGGAGATGTATCCCACGCACAAGCTTATATTCCACAATTTCCATGGTTTGTTTCCAATGTGGGATTACATTAAAACAATCATAAAATATATCCATAAAACAGAAAACAAGTCAAAATAGTTATAAAATAATCAACAGCTTAGAATTACCACACACGATTCATATTTGGTCCATGCTATTGGATCTGGAAAGATCTTGTCTTCACATGGCTGCTCTGCTGGCTGATGTGTAATGAGTTGTTTGATCTCAGTACAGTTCCCTAGTGGGGAGGTATCTCTACTTCACTAAAATCAACAAGTAGTACTAGAGCTGGGAAGTTTAGTAGAGAGGCCAAGGAAAGAAATGGAATATGATCTGAGCTACTGTTGTAAGAGGCATGCTAGTGGAGGTTGTAGCGTGGACGCTTAAACTGCTGTCACGCATGCTACTCCCACCCCACTATTCGCAGATAAACAAAGGCCTTCCGTTCCCAGTGCTGTGAATCTTGCATCAAAATTCTTTGCAAAATTGATTTTTTTGTCTATACTTTTGTTATTTAAGAGAACTCTCTGTTTATATTTCTCTTAATAACATAATCTCCTGCATGCAGAACACCTGGGCGGAGACAGAGTGAATAATGAAGCTGGTGTACATTTGTTACAGATGTTCATCATGCATTTTGCTCAGCTGGCTGGTAAGCGCTGGTGCGTAGGGTGGAGCAGTCCTGCCCCAGGCACAGGCAGCCTGTGCCTGCCCATTGGAAGCTTTCTGCGGCTATGTTTTTATGAATTTCCCTGTTGCTGGGAAGAGTTGGTAATCACAGGACAGCGATTTATTCTGTTCTGTGCCAAATCTGCTTGCCATAGGCCAGTCGCACACTCTGATTTCTTTCCATTGATCACTAGGACACCCACCCCCCCACTAACCGTGTTGTGTGCTTTTTCACACAGTTCGCAAACTATCCTCCTAAAGAGCTTATGGTTCTAGCTAGGGCACGGGGAGATTGAGAGGCATACCCTCTGTCGCTGGAGGGGCATCTCACAAGTTTGAGTTTCTGTTCCTAAAGATATCATTTCCCAGTAGCCAAATTTTTTAAAATGATTGATGGATTCTGCAAGTAGTATTGATTTTAGGAAGCTTTAGTGAATCACGGCCTTTGGGATTAAGGGAGGCCCAGCCAGTGCATGACAGTGGCACCTAGTGGCCAGACTCGAGTGCATGGTGCCGGGTTCCAGGGGGAGCCATTTGTCTGTGACCCCTGGCTGAGGGCTATCATTGCAATGCTGGGCGGGGAGGGGGTCAGCTTTAAAAACAGAGGGAAAAATCCTGAGTAGTTGTGAATCAAGGTCTATGGACCCCCATCGCCCAACAGAAGCCAGTTGCAGCTGTGATGGAAGCTTAAATGGCTGCAGCAAAAAATCTTAATAATGAAAAAGAGGGTGAGAAGGGCTTAATTATGAATGTGGTGTTGTTTTTTTAAAACCTAAATTATCCAGTAAGGTGATTTTCCAATACTTGTAGCTTTTTAAAGGGTCACCGAGAGCGATGGGTGGCCCTGAAGTGGCCTCATCCCCACATCATGCAGAGCGATGCCCAGCAAACAGGCAGGGAAGCTGTTTTGAGTTAATAACTTTTTTTTTTTCCCTTAAATCTTGGCACTCAGGTGAGATTAAATATAGTCCCATTTTAAAAGAAGGTGGGGAGAACGGGAGAGTGAAAACATTAAAGCTTTATGACCACATTTTGCCTTGACTAATTTCCAGCAAGCATAGGCCTTTCAGCTTTTTGTTTAAGGGGTAGAGAAAGTGAGAGGGACTGAACAGGAGTTTTCTCCGAGTTCACAGCTCGGTACAAGCGAAACAAGGAGCAGTGAAGCCTACCTTGAAATCTCTTGCTTGCGTCTGTCATTATTTGCTGTAGCTTTACTTAGAGCAAGTGGGGATGGGTCTGTCTTTTTTTTTTTACTCTTGAATTCCAAGCAGGGCTGGCCCGCTGGCTCAGTGGTGGTGCCGAGCACTGGCATGAGGGAGACCAGCAGGATCAAATCCTGACCACTCTGGCCACTGCTTCTTGGGCTTGACCTGGGGGGATGCCACAGAGGCTGCATTCGAGGCAGCACCTGGGTAGGGTGGGATGGAGCCCCAGGCATTGCCTACCGGCGACACCTACTGGTCAGACTCTGTACCAAGTCTAAGGCCTGTTCCTGTGATAGCTGGTTAGAAAAGAGATGGGTGGGATGGGGTTAAAATGAGGTAAAGAACACAAGATGGTTGCAAATGAAGGGTTGTGAGTTCGCAGTAGAAGCTGATGCCGCTGGAAGTGCAAAGAAGAGAGAGGAAAGTGGAAGGCCAAGAAATACATTTAAAACGAGGAAATCCCTTCCTCTGCGTAGTGTGGAGCAGATTTGCTGAGGATTTTTATCCCTTAAGTGGAACAGAGAGCCCATCCTAATGGAATTAACTCCATGCATTTAATAATTTGTTTTATACTTACAGTACCTGAACATAATCTGCTTTGAAGTGCCGAAAAGTAGAATATATATCAAATAAATAATGTTTTGCACTGCTGTTACACACCTTTCACAAGCAACACTACAGCTTTCTACTGAGAGTAGCACTGCTGAGCTCAAATCCTAACCTTGCCACTGACCATTTGAGCGATGTTGAGCAAGTCGACATGCACACTTCTGTATTCTGTTAGCAAAGCTGTAAATGGCTACTAATAACCCGGTGCTGGCTGTGATTTCCTTGTTATTGTAAATTTAGATTGCTATTGTCCAGACAAATTCTTAGAACAGAGATCTTTCCATTAGGGCAGTACAGTTCAACTGTGCATAATGATGATGATGATAATACTTTTTATAGTGCTTCTGGATCTATGCAGCAGTGTACAATTTATTTTATTTTCTGTTTATTGTGATTTATTACCTTCCTATTTGAAAAAGAATTAACCCAAGGCAGGATACAATAACTTAAATAAACAGGAACAGCAGGAAAGTCCATGCACTCGGGGTCTTACAAATGGAGCTTTGGATAAATAGTCCTATACACAGGCATTGTTATATTCTTACAGATAATAAGTATTCGGGTATGATCAGTTCCTTCTGTAAAGAGCTTACAATCTAGATGGGTGCCTGAGACAGAATGACTTGGCCAAGAAGCCAAGTAGTGATAATTGAAGAATTAGGATTTGGTTTTCCTGGTTCCCAGCCTGTTGATACTTAAACCACTAGGGTCACTCCTCCCCCACCCCAACTGTGCTCAGTCAGAAACTTGACTTTGTTCAGGTGCAACAAATGTTGCCCCTGATGAGGGTAATATCCAATCAGCCCACATAGCGGTACACACAGGCTTTACCCAATATTTTCAGGGTGATCTTGCATGGTTAAGTTTACTTTTAAAATATTTGGGTAAAGGGCGGGGGGGGGGGGGGTGTATTATCTCCTGGCCAGCCAAGATATATGTTTCATTAGGGAAGCTCCTTATCCTTGATTGCTCAATCCATCTAATAACATTGCTTTAACCCGACTTTGGCTGCCATCCTGATGTTTTGTTCAACGATAAGGTAGCCGAAAGCAGCAAAAATGCAAAACTACAGATTTAAAACAATTTTCATTTCGCAAACATGCCTCCAACTTCCCTGGTGATGATGGAGGGCAGACCGCGGATTACCCTGGAGGCCTCGTGCCGGAAAATGCCTCATCTGCTTCCTCATTAAACTCCAGTTCCGCTGACTTACCAACCAGGAATAAACTGCGAGGTTGGTTTTTAGAGTTACGGGCTGATTGGAAACAACATAAAAAAGGCCTCCTAGACTCCATTTCAGAGGTGAGGGAGGATTTAGCAGCTTTGGGCTCCTGCGTCGAGCTGGATGTTCGGGTGGAAGGCCACGCAGACTTTGTTAATAATTTAGTGGCGCAGAAGGAGAGTGCACTCCTAGCTGGAGAGCTGAAGGACCTGGAGAATCGCTCTCGGCTATGCAATTTAAGAATCCGAGGGGTGTCCAAAACTGAAACTTACACGAATGCGTTGGATGTGGTTTTGAAAATTTTCACTTTTTGACTTACTTCCGGTGAAGCTGACAACACCGCTGTTGCTGGCTCGGATTCCCCTGTGAAAATTGAGCGAGCTCATAGGGCGTTAGGCCCGAGACCCAACAACAGGGCTAGAGACATTGTTTTATGTCTGCACAGCTTCCAACAAAAAACCTGCATCAACGAGGAGCTGAGGAAGCAACCTGAGTAGACTTGCGAAGGTCATTCGATTGCTGTTTTTCAACATCTGGTGCCCACCACTCACCGCAAGTGCTATGAGATGAGAGAAATCACCCAGGCACTGCGCATTGAACAAGTCCGTTATTGTTGGATTTTCCCTTTTTGGGCTACATTTCACAATTAAAGGAGTTACTTTTTGAGTGAAATCTGTTCCGGAAGCTGTGGAAGCCTTCAAACAAGCGAGCTTACCTATCATCTTCAGTGTGCCCAAGATGGCTACCACTGCACCTAAAACACAAATTCATCTTAAATGGCAGCGTGCTGCAAAGGGTGAATGGTGACTTCATCGGCAGTCAGAAGACCCAAGTGTAACTGACTTTTGGTCTTTTGTTCTGGTCCTTGCTGTTTTGCCAAGCTAGCGGTTACTCCTTACAGTTTATAGCTGTAGCGAGCTATTCAGAATTTTGGCTCCTTAAGCAATGTTTTGTATTGGTTTTTCTAGTTCACATGATGGAAATTTATCATTGTCATTTTTTGTATATTATTATGTTTGGGTGTTCAGGGGGGTTGACTTCCACCTTTCTTTGGTTGGTCACTTTTGTTCCATTCCGAACACCATTGCCAAACCCATTGCTGACATTATCAACTCATCCCTCTCCTCAGGTTCCGTCCCAGACACTCAAACTAGCAGTTGTCAAGCCATTCCTTAAAAAACCCTCGCTTGACCCCAAAGACCCTTCGAATTTCCCTGGAGGGATGGTCATGGTGGCAGCCAGGAGGGATCTGAGCTGGGTCAATAATATATCTGGTAAGTTCCAGAGTATTCTCAGTCTGGAAGGACTGGGAAAGGGCATCCACTCGAAAGTTCTTGCTGGCTAGTCAATACCTTAGGTCAAAGTTGAAACGTGAAAAAAACGGGGACCAGCAGGCTTGTCGAGCATTCAGTCTTTGTGCATGATGGAGATGTTCCAAGTTTTTGTGATCGGTGTAGATGGTAATGTGATGTTGAGCCCCCTTCAAGCCAATGGTGCCACTCAAGCGCAAGCTTAATAGCCAGGAGTTCCCTGTCGCCAATCCCATAGTTGTGTTCTACTGGCAAGAACGTTCATGAAAAGGAGGAGCACAGGTAGAGAACACCATTAGCGGAGTGCTGGTTTAGGATGGCCCCTACCCCCAGAGTGGACGCATCTACTTCAACAATGAAGGGGTGAGTAGGTCTGGATGGTGAAGGCAAGGTTTTTGGAGAAAGGTGTCCTTAATTCTTGGAAAGTGGCGATTACTTCAGGTGACCAAACCTTGATGTTTGCTCCCTTACGGGTGAGTGCTGTGAAAAGGGGCCACAATCTTGTAGTATTTAGGAATGAAGTGCCATTAATAGATGGCAAAGCCTAAGACTCTTTGCAGGGCACATAGGCCAGTTGGTTGAGGCCAATCTTGGATACTTTTGACCTTATCCGGATCCATGTGGAAGCCCTTGCTGAACACAATGTACTCCAGGAAAGGAAGACTCTCCCTTTCAAATAAGCACTCCTCCAATTTAGCATATAGCTTGTTGTCTTGCAGTCTTTGGAGCACGCAATGTGCATCCCTGTGGTGGGATTTCAGGTCTTTAGAAAAGATGAAGATGTCGTTGAGATCCACTACCTCACAAACATAGAGGAGGTCTCTGAAGATCTCATTCATCATTTTTTGGAATACAGCCAGGGCATTACATAAACCGAAGGGTATTATCAGGTATTTGTAGAGCCCGTCTTGTGTATTAAATACCGTCTTCCATTCATCACCAGGGAAAATTCAGATTAGGTTGAAAGCCCCCCACCCCCCACCTGAAGGTCCAACTTGGAGAATATCCTCACCCCTTGGAGGCAGTTAATCAAATAACTCAGTAATCAGTGACAAGGGATAGCTGTCCTTTTTAGTAATCACATTTAGTCTATGGTAATTGATGGATGGATGAAATGACCCATTCTTCTTGGAAACAAAGAAGAAGCCTGCTCTGGCTGAAGAGGTGGAGGGCCAGTTGAAATCCCGGTTAAGGTTTTCTTTGATATACTCTATTGCTGTGATCTCAGGGATGGATAATGGGTACACCCTGCTGTATGGCGGTGCGGTGTTAGGCAGCAGGTTGATGGCAAAGTCATACTCCCAATGGGAGACCAGCATCTCAGCCTTTTTTTTTTTTTTGGGAAAAGACGTCAATGTAGTCACTGTATTGTGAATAAAGATCTGCTAGAGTAGTCACCAAGGATAGACAGAGTGGTGATTCCACCCATTGAAGGCAGGAGCTGTGACAGTGGAGGCCCCAGAGGGTGAGCTGTAATGAGGCTGAGAGTGGAGTTGTAGCTATGGAAGACCCAGCATGATAGGATGAACCACTTTATCGATAACGTGGAACTCCAGGATGCCAAAGTGTATGGTCTAGAGTGCGGTAGCAAGAGTGATACAGCCGGGTAATGGATCTCCGTGAATGGAAGAGATGATGAGTGGAGTTCTCCTGGGAACTGTAAGAAGCTGCAAATGATCAACAAGGGCTTTCATGACTAAGCTTCTCCCAGCACTGGAATCAGCCAAAGCATGGGTGGCAAACTTCATGTCATTCACAGAAGTCAACACAGGGAGTGTCAGTTCAGGAAATGGAGCCATGAAGTCTAAGATAATCTCCCCTCCTGATCCTAGGCTCTGTAGTTTCCTGGTTTCACCAAGCACTGCACGAGCTGTAGCCCGGTCCCAGCACAGTAGAGGTAAAGTCCCAGCTGGCATCGATGAAGCCTCTCCTCTGGGGCGAGACGACCCTGTCCAAGCTGCATGGGTTCTTCGGGACGTGTCTGAGCAGATGACGTCAGTGGAAGAGAGAGAGAGGATGCTGGAAATGGGGATCTAGCGCAATAGGTCTTTGCGGAGGGTGGAGCTCCCTAGCCTGTTGTTGGAGGTGACTGTTGATCCTTCCTGCTAGGTCGATGAGACCATCCAGGAATTCGGGAAGTTCACAAGAGGCCAGCTCATCCTTGATATGAGAGGACAGACTCTGCAAGAAGATGCTACAAAGACTACCCTCTCCCCAGTTAAGCTCCATAGCCAGAGTCCAGAATTCAATAGCATAGTACATCAAGGGCCGGTTGCCCTGGCATAGGTGGAGGAGATCTGAACCCACTGTGGCTAGCTGGCCAGGTTCATTGAAGACAAGCTTAAAGACCTTCACAAACTGTTGCAGATCCTGTAGAGGGGATTTGTTAATTCCAATAACAGGGAAGCCCAGGCCAAAGCCTTACCATCCAGCAGAGAAAGCACAAAGGTGGTCGTAATTAAATCATTAGGAAAGAGTGCCGGCTGAAGGGAGAAATGTATAAAGCATTGGTTCAGGAACCCTTGACACTCTTTCAGGTCACTGGTGTACCAGGGTGGAGCCAGTAGCAGCAGAGTGGGTTGAGATGGTGCACCCAGAGGTGGTGAGGCTGCTGCAGGTGAAACAGGGGCAGTTGAAGCTGTTGTTGCATCTAGGTGGGTGCTGAGTCACTCCATCGAAGCCACCAAGAGTTCTAGAAAGTGCTACTGCTCTTAAATTCTCTGTGCCAAGCCAGAATATCCTGAATGGCCCATGGTGTCTGCCGGTTCCATGGCCTTGGCAGTCTGTTGTGGGTGTGGACCCTTAGGCCAAGGTGGAGTTGGCACAACCTGCAGGGAGGAGCCCTATAGGTCCCCACTGTTGGCAGGTGGGGCTGGCTGAAGCAGAGGCCCAACTGTAACTTCACCAGTACCAGCCTTTGTTCCCTTTAGGTTGAGTCCTCAGGTGCCGGGGCTGGCTGGACTTAAGTGTGGGCCTCTGCAGAGGTGAAGATCCATCAAGATGAAGATGTAGCAAGCCAATACTTGGAAGAGAAGCAGTTTAAGTCTAGCAGTGGTCAGGGCAGGTAGCAGGCAATCAAGGTCAGTTTCAGGCTGAGGTCAGAGGTGGGTGAGTTTACTCTGAGACTAGATTTGGGCAGTGGTCAGTAGCAGACTGAGTACAGTCAGAATGGTAAGTGAGCAGGGGTCAGTGGTAGGCGGAGGTCAAGCAGTGTCAATGTCCAATCTAAAGTCAAAGCCAGATGTCCATCTGAAGAGATGAACGAAGGGAAGGATGGAGAATGAGAAACAACACATGACGAAAACACTGAAGACTTACTCGAGAAGACTGACCACAAGGAACACAAGAACTAAGGGAACACGGACCGGTCTGCCAACACAGGAACTCAGGAACACAAGTAGGAACCGAGGAATGCAGAAACACTGAGGTAATGAACACTTCGGGAGAAGACTCTCTATTGCTGAGGCAAGGAGCAAGTGTAGCACAGACGTTTAAGTAGTCCCCTGGTGGTGATGTCCTCAATAGGCGCCACTTCTCTGTTCCTGCCCCTGGCCCTTTAAGTAGGGTAAGGTTGGGCATGTGCGTACCTAGGGAGGGCCCAGGACAGCTGTGGTGTCTGAGGCCAGCTGAGCGTGCTGCTTGCTGCGAGCATGGAGAAGGCAGAACCTGCAGCAGCAGGGGCAGTGCAGCAATCTGCCAGGTCTCTGTATGGGGTCCCTCCTGGAGTCTGGTGGCATCAGCACAGGCTCGGGGTTAGGGATGGAACATGCACATGCACATACACATACACTCATTCTTTTTACAATCAAAAAGTGTGCATGTAAGTGCTGATTTTGCCTCCTTGCCCCTCCATGGTGTACATGAAACTGAGTTATGCATGCCTTTTCACACACACTGAGCTTGGGTCAATTTTAAAACAGCCATTTATGCATAAAAAACTGGATTTTATGCATGTAAATGTTTTTGAAAATTATTCCTAATCTGTGTCAAAATGGTAATGGATGGATGTTAATTTATTTAATACTAATGCCATGCTTCCCTAGTTACTCCTTAGAGAGATGTCCAGCCCTTAGTACCATTGTTTTTTTTTCCTCGTTTCATTTTCATTCATGAAGAATGAAAACAGAATAGTTCAAGAACCATTGTTCACATATCAGCTTATATATCAGAGGATTCCAATTAAGAAACATAAACAGTAATATTAGCAGACATTAGTCCACAAGCATAGGAGGGAGAGAGTATACAAACACAGGAGATGTATGTATTGATTTATATACCATTGTTACACCCGAGGGTGATCAAAATGGTTTACATGTTTGAGTTACATACATAAAAGAAAATAAGAATTTAACAAACAAGATAAAATCAGGACATTAAAATAAGAGAAGTAATAAAAAATAAGTTAAAATCAAAGACCAGGTAGTAATGTAGAAGGAAAAAGGAATCTAGATTATGAAACTTAACTGGAATAGTCCATAGACAGTCATCTCTAGATGCTTCAGTTGGTCTTGGGAGTTGAACTGGTTATACTTTTAGCTTCAAGAAAAAACTGAAACTGATCTGGGTTCAAAGAATACTTAACTCACAGCAGCAAACTTAATTAAACATTTACAAGGATGAAAAATAAAAAAGCTGCCCGGAAAGCCTTAGCTTCCTAAGGCGTTGCTAGAAAGAGCTCCCTTCTCATGTTTGCCACATTGGGGTAGACCCTTATTCTTTGCTCCATATACAACTTATAGGAATTGTAGCAATAATGACACATGGAAGAAAAAGAGAAAGGTGACAGTGTCTCGCTGATGTGCATTGGTGTAAGAGTCTGTTGAAGACTGAGACAGTGTAATAATGGAAACATTTTGGCCAAAACAGAAATGAAGCTGTACAATATAGATGTCTACTTTTGGCTGGTCTTCCACAGAAACCTAGAATGTGATAGGACCATATAATCCATCTCTCCTTCCTCTAGTTGATCTCTGGCTTTTCCCTTCCTTCTTCCCAACTAAGGATCCTGTCTGTCTTTCATCTCTACCACTTGCACTGGGAGGTCATTCCATGCAGACACCATCCTATCTGATTTCATATATTCATAAGAACATAAGAACATAAGAAAATGCCATACTGGGTCAGACCAAGGGTCCATCAAGCCCAGCATCCTGTTTCCAACAGTGGCCAATCCAGGCCATAAGAACCTGGCAAGTACCCAAAAACTAACTCTATTCCATGTAACCATTGCTAATGGCAGTGGCTATTCTCTAAGTGAACTTAATAGCAGGTAATGGACTTCTCCTCCAAGAACTTATCCAATCCTTTTTTAAACACAGCTATACTAACTGCACGAACCACATTCTCTGGCAACAAATTCCAGAGTTTAATTGTGCGTTGAGTAAAAAAGAACTTTCTCCGATTAGTTTTAAATGTGCCCCATGCTAACTTCATGGTGTGTCCCCTAGTCTTTCTACTATCCGAAAGAGTAAATAACCGATTCACATCTACCCGTTCTAGACCTCTCATGATTTTAAACACTTCTATCATATCCCCCCTCAGTCGTCTCTTCTCCAAGCTGAAAAGTCCTAACCTCTTTAGTCTTTCCTCATAGGGGAGTTGTTCCATTCCCCTTATCATTTGGTAGCCCTTCTCTGTACCTTCTCCATCGCAATTATATCTTTTTTGAGATGCGGCGACCAGAATTGTACACAGTATTCAAGGTGCGGTCTCACCATGGAGCGATACAGAGGCATTATGACATTTTCCGTTTTATTCATCATTCCTTTTCTAATAATTCCCAACATTGTTTGCTTTTTTGACTGCCGCAGCACACTGAACCGACGATTTCAATGTGTTATCCACTATGACACCTAGATCTCTTTCTTGGGTTGTAGCACCTAATATGGAACCCAACATCGTGTAATTATAGCATGGGTTATTTTTCCCTATATGCATCACCTTGCATTTATCCACATTAAATTTCATCTGCCATTTGGATGCCCAATTTTCCAGTCTCACAAGGTCTTCCTGCAATTTATCACAATCTGCTTGTGATTTAACTACTCTGAACAATTTTGTGTCATCTGCAAATTTGATTATCTCATTCGTCGTATTTCTTTCCAGATCATTTATAAATATATTGAACAGTAAGGGTCCCAATACAGATCCCTGAGGCACTCCACTGTCCACTCCCTTCCACTGAGAAAATTGCCCATTTAATCCTACTCTCTGTTGTGAAGGCCTAGTGTGCTGTACAAGTTACTGTTCTACAGAAGCAAAATTGAGAGATGGGACATGTTCTCTATGCATTTTTTTCCAGCCCAAACATAAATCTAAATAATATAAAAGGTGTGGATGGAACAGGTGAAAGCGGAGATCTAGATGACAGGAAGGCGGGGGAAGACTGCTTTAAATGTTTTGAGAGTTTGCAAGTGTGTGGTGGATGTCTGTGGAATAGTTGTGCAGGGTGGAGTCCTTTCCATGCATATCATCTCTAAAGATGGGCAGCTGCTCCCACCCCTTTCACTTCTGCTTATTTTCAGGTGGTGGTGAACCACCCACTGAGCGAGCAAGAGGAATCCATACTAAGGGAGAAGGAGCTCTTACCAGCCCTGTTGCCAGGGGACTCAGTCTTTGTGTTTGCTTGGGGAGAGGGTGAGCAAGAAGAGTCTGGCTTGACTTGTGGTCATGATGAACAGTTTGAGTTTAGAAGCCCCATTGCAGGCTTGGTTAATTGGAATCTCCTCTCCCCCTTACAGAAACATGAGTGCCTGATTTTTACTATGGTGTTCCAGGCAGAAACAGGTTTTGTAGAGTTCAGGGGGGGGAGGGTCCTGCAGGACCACCAAGGGAGATAACATTAGAAAAAGCATCCAAGTAGAACCAAGCTAGCAACTGCTTACCCCTCCCCCTTCACAACTAATTTGTTTGTTTTATAAAAGCCAGGTGCTTTTCCTTTCATATAATATGACCAAAAGGAGCAAAAGGAATTTTATGCTTAAGGCATACTCCAACTTAGCATTATAAAGAGTTAACCGTGAAAATAAATAACAAGAAATGACTCGCGAAACAATGTGGAAACATGGGGAATAAATTATATATAGACACTGAAATTCATTACGTGCAGCTCCACAGGAGGTAACCCTATCCCTTGCTACAAGGTAAAGCCTGGAATCTCTTCTGAAAGATTAAAACCAATCCCTGAAGCTTTGGTAGCCTTCAAATACTTTTATTTATTTATTATTTATTTATGTTGCCTTTTTTCTATACCATCATTCAGATGGGTACCGTCACAACGGTTTACAGTAAGGCACATAAAAATGATGCTAAAATATATCAAATTACACAGGTGTCATTAAGGTTCGTAACATAGTTTGTAAACAATATTAATTGGTAAGTGTGATAAATCATGTCCATTTCACATTGTATCAATTTTGGATACAAGATTAGCTTTATCATTGTACTTTTATCTTTTATTGATTAACGAAAAAAAAAAATGAAGATTAAACTAAAATATCAAAAACTACACACACATTGATTTTGGTTATGTGTGTGGGTGTTCAATTGTTTGTTCCTTGCATTCCCCTGGGTACTGTTCGCCCTTCTTTTTTTGATAAGCTTGTTTAAAGAGCCAGGTTTTTAAACTTTTTCTAAAGGTTTTGCTGTCTCTTTGTAATCTTAACTCCAAGGGCATGTTGTTCCATAGTATGGGTCCTGCCAAGGATAGTGCTCTTTCTCTTACTTGTGTTAGTCTTGCTGTTTTGATGGAATAGTTAGGAGTGCTTTGTTGGCTGATCTCAGGTTTCTGTTCGGGACCTGTACGCAAAGGGCTGTGTTCAGCCATTCTGCTTTTCATTATTTATTAATTTATGTATTGTGCATAGTGTTTTGTACTGTATTCTTTGCTCAATGGGTAGCCAGTGTAACTCCACCAAGGTTTCTGTAATGTGGTCTCTTTTGTGCCTCGGTTGCTTTGGAGATTGCTGGGGGAACAGCACCCATGTGCTGTAGTTATGATTTCAACCAAAAGAAGCAGGAATACAGATTCCATAATGCACTTGAATGGAAGTTCAAAAACCCAGTGTTAGCCAAAAGCCTTTTTTTTATTCCCCACCCTCCTCCAGAGCCTGGTTCACTCGAGTAGCTTTGCCAATACAGAAAACACCAGTGACAGATACAGGGGTTGGGGGAGATACATGATAGACATTTTTTTAAATAAATAAAATAACCACAGTTCTAAGTGGCATACAATAGTATATTCATAATCAACTTAAATCCACAATCACACCTGAATGACTTGTATATACATACTATGTGTACATATAAACTGTATATGGAAATAAAACCCATAATTAATGAGAAACAAAAAAAAAGACTGAATTTAAGGTATTTTGCAAAAGAGACACAGGCAATTTATTTGTTCTCCCTTAGCCTGTGCTTTATCTTTGATTTTTTTTCCTGTTCTCTCTTTGCAGACCTGAGCTGCACCTAACATGTAATTTTCCAGGTGTAGGCAAGGCGAGAAATTTCCTAGCTGAGACTGAGAAATTCATAGCCCCAGGGAAGAAAGGAGAGAAGCCATTCACCACCAACCTTTTTTTTTAATGATGGCTTCTATAGATAAAGCTGCTTTTTTTTTTGTTTGTTTAAGGTAGCATTCAGGCCATGTGGAGTTTGCCTGGACATAAAAAAGAAAGAACAGACTAATACAGGGAAGAGTGGAAAGATGTTTAAGTTATGGCACTGCTTACAGCTCCCAAAATATCATCTTGATTTGATTTTTGATTCTGGTCTCATTTGAAAGACTCTTTTGGTGTCTAAGGATATTTTATTTCTCAACATTTATTTAGATTAAAGAGGTGCCACGTTCTGTTGCCTGCATTGGTCTCCGAGAAAGCCAGATTCTTTGCAGGCCATGAGACCTTTTTAGGCCAACACAAGAATTGCCCAACAAGGATGCTGCCAATAAAGTAAATAAAGTCATGGTATAAGAGGCAAGGTCCTACTGTGGATGGGTAATTTGGTTAAAAGACAGGAAACTCTGAGTAAGAATAAAATGTCAAGTTTTCCCAGTGGAGAATGGTGGAGTACCACAGGGATCTGTACTGGAACCTGGGATATTTAATGTATTCATTCATGATCTGGAAAAGGGAACGAGTGAGGTGGCCACATTTTACAGTTAACACAAAATGATTCAAAGTTGTTAAAACATGAACAGACTATGACAAACTGCAGAAACACCTTTTCCTGAATCAAGAACTGGGCATGGAAGATTTAGATGAAACTTCATGTGGACGAGTGCAGAGTGATACATACAGGGAAGAATAGTCCAAACTGTAGGTACATGCTGGCGGACTCCATATGAGTCATTGGCACTGGGGAAAAGGAGCTTGGAATCCTTGTGGACAAGATGTTGAAATCCTCAGCCCAGTGTGTAGCGACGTTCAAAAAATCAAAAAGAATATTAGGTATTGTTAGTAAAGAAATGGAGAATAAAACAAAGATATCATAATGCCTCTGTATAGATCCATGATGTGACCAGACCTTGAATACTGTGTGCAATTCTGGTCGCCGCATCTCAAAAAAAGATATAATTGCACTGGAAAAGGTTCAGAGAAGAACAACCAAAATAATAAAGGGGCTGGAACGGTTCCCTTATGAGGAAAGGCTAAAGAGATTAGGGTGCTGTAGCCTGGAATAGAGGCTGCTGAAGGGAGATATGATAAGAGGTGAATCAGATAAATAGGACATTACAGGAGCAGATTTAAAAGAAACTGAAGAGAGAATTTTCACTCTGAGCAATCAGGCTGTGGAATTTCTTACTGGAAGATGGGGGGGTCAAGACATTTAGCATAGAGGGTTTTAAAAGAGGGTTAGCAAGTCCCTAGTGAAAAAGTCCATAAACAATTATTAATCAGACTTGGGGGAAGCCATCGTTTATCCCTGGGAGTGAGCAAAAAGGAATGGATCTGCTGGGTACTTCCTAATCCCCTGGATTGGCCACTGTCAGAGTCAGGATGCTGGGCTCCATGGATCTTTGGTTTGACCTAGCACAGAGACTGCGCCCCTGGGAGCTCCTCCTATACAATAAGTGCATTATTGTATACTGTACTTAATTGATGCATATGCAGTTTTATTGAAGTTATTTTGCAACAAAATATTTATTTATTGTATTACTTTTGCTGTAAACCACTATTCGCTATTCAGTTGGGCGTAAGCTTCTTGAGGTTCCTGCTGTGTAATGGGCAGGGCCTGAGCCCCCCCAGGAGTTCCTGCTGTATAAGTGCAGGGTCTGAGCCCCTGCTCCTGCTGCATAATAAGTGCAGGGAGTGAGAGCTCAGGTGTTCTTGTGAGTAAAGCAGCAATCAGCTGGTGGTGACTGTAGGGTATTAAGCTTTGCCTACGCATTCACTTTATATAACAGACTATTCCCTGCACTGATCTACACCCCAGCACAGGAGCTGCAGCTGCTTTACCCTGTCACGGTACATGTGTATTACATTTTATAAACTGAAAGGAAAGAAATGAGAAAATAAAATAAAAGCCATCTGACTGGATGGCGAAAAATGTAATGTTTCCAGCTGACATGGAGCATCTGTACAATGGAAATAGTAATATTTTTACTAGAGACAGTGCGTGTCAGGAGGCAGCTTGCCAGGTGGGATTTCTTCTGTAATCTGGGTCTTAGAAGCCTGCCTACCTGTGATAGAGTTTCAAGCATGGTGTTGCACATAATATTGGCATCTCCTGTGATCAGATATTAAACCAGCAGCTACAATAAAGCTAATGGAATACCAGCCGTGTAAACGGGAGCGCTCTCCTATCCCCCTGAAGTGGCAGACATGTGGTCTTTGATTAAAAATAAAGGTTTTCTTTTATTAAGGCATGACTTTTTCATGGCCCAGCGTGATATTAAAGGCTGCTAGGCTGTGTTTGTTCGTGAATCCGTAGCTTCAATTCAGCTGTAATTGCAGGGAGGGGATGAACAGCCCGGAGCAGAGAGGACCATCGGAGATGGAGGAAAGTCTTTAATTCTCTGGACAGTTCTTAAAGTTGCCCTACCTCCTCCTTCATACAGCAGGAGAATTTCTATGGCTCTCCCATTTCTGAAAAATAGTATCGTGCAAATCAATTCACTGGGAGCTGAGAGAGTGTCCTTAGGTTTTCCAGTCCACTGTCTTTCATGTCTCCCGATCCTATCTTATTGTGCTGGAAGTGCCACCCAATCAGCAGTCCAGGGATGGTTGAGTAAAAGAAGGTGAGGGAGACCAAGTACAAGAACTCCTCCTTTCTTGGCTAGGTCACATAAAAGTGACTTTCAGGATTGTGACAGGCCAGTGCGAAGTCATGGCCACTGGCAAAGCCCAGTGTGATGGTGGCCAAAAAAAGTGGAAAGAGGCTCAGGGCTGCTGGTAGAGCCCTTCCTGCCAGTAACCAAAGAAATGAGGGGAGAGGCCCAGAGTGAGAGAGAGGGAATGCATGTGTGTGAATGAGAGAGGGAGAGGGCATGAAGTGTGTGTGCGTGTGTTCGAGAGAGAGAATGAACGTGTGTGTGTGTGTGTGTTAGAGAAGACTGTATATGAGAGCGATGAAAATGTTTGTGCAATCCCCCTCTCCTGTCCTAATGAATGTAAGACAATCTCAGGATGACTGGAAATCCCTTTTTTGTCTGAATTATTGGGTGTTATTTGATGTGCCTGCTATTTTGACATATTTTATTGATGTTTGGGAAATTTTAAAATATTTGTATATGAGTGTTTGAGTGTTCTGTTTGATCTGTGGATGGACAATTGTAAGCCAGCTAAAACCTTGGATAGTGCAGCATATAAATATTTTAAACAGTATTCATCAGCTGTTTTGAAAAATTTGTTCTTTTTATTAAAATGTTTACTATTATTGATGTCTTATATTTCTTGATTTTATTGTTTTGAGGAATGGTGTGTATCTGTTTTTCCACTGTTGCTCTGCGTAGAGTCCAGCTTGTTGTAGTTTCCAGTTTAGTTTTTTCTGCACTTTACTATCTGTACTTTTTTATGCACTATTCTATTTAAACTAGATGATGGGAGAAAGCAGACAGTCGCTCAGAAGCATATGGTTTGGAATAATGTAACTTTGAAGGATACTAACAGAACAGGGAAAATAGTGCATCCTAGTAGAGAGGTTGCAATAAATGCCAAAGTGGACCAGGTGTCTTTAAGTAAAGTGCAGATAGATTCCAAATTACTCCTGTTAACTGATGAGTAGGTTGTTAATACAAACAAGAAACATACTTTGAAATGTATGCATACAAATATTAGAAGTCTAAAAAATAAGATGGGAGAGTGTATAGCACTGGATGAAGAGGTAGATATAATTGGCATCTCAGAGACCTAGTGAAAGATTAACCAATGGGACACTGTGATACCAGGGTACAAATTATATTGAAATGATAGGATAGATCAAATTGGTGGAGGGGTAGCACTATATCTTAAAGAGCATTGAGTCAAACAGGATAAAAGTTCTGCAGGAAACAAAATCCAATGTTCAATCTTTATGGATAGAAATTCTCCAGGTGAAAAAGGGAATAAAATAATAGTGGGGGTGTATTACCGTCCACTGGCCAGAATGAACTAACAGACAATGAAATGCTAAAAGAAATTAGGTAAGCTAACAAAATCAGCAGCACAGTAATAATGGGTGATTTCAATTACCCCAGTATTGACTGGGTGAATGCTACATCAGGACAGTCTAGAGAAGTAAAGTTCCCAGATGAAATAAATGACTGATTCATGGAGCCGCTGGTACCATATAAGAGCCAACAACAGGGGAAACTATTTTAGACCTAGTCCTTAGTGGAACACGGGATTTGGTGCGAGTGGTAACAGTGTTGGAGCCACTTGGTAATAGTGATCACAACTTAATATCTGGAGGGAGCGCAAAAAATAAATCTACTATGTCAGCATTTAACTTTCAAAAAGATGAGTATGAAAATAAAGAAAATGGTTAGGAAAAACTGAAAAGAGTAGCTGCAAAGGTTAAGAGTTTAGCTCAGGCATGGATGTTGTTTAAAAATACCATCTTGGAAGCCCAGAACAGATGTATTCCACATGTTAGAAAAGGTGGAAAAAAGGCTAAACGACTACTGACATGGTTGAAAAGTGATGTGAGAGAGGCTATAATATATAAAAGAACATCTTTCAAGAAATGGAAAAGGGATCCGAATGAAGAAAACGGGAAACAGCACTAGCACTGGTAAGTCAGATGTAAAGTATTGATAAGGAAAGCAAAGAGAGAATCTGAAAAGAAGCTTGCTGTGGAAGTAAAAACTCATAATAAAAACGTTTTCAAGTACTTTTGAAGTAAAAAGCCTGTAAGGTTGTCATTTGGACCATTAGATGATCAAGGGGTAAAAGGAGCACTTAGGGTTGACAAAGCCAGAGCAGAGAGACTAAATTAATTCTTTGCTTCAGTATTCACTGAGGAAGATGTACAATATACCCATATAGCTGTCCTTATATACTGTAATAAATAATTGCCTTCATAATAGATAATAAACCTTCATTGCCTTATTGCCTTCATTGCCTTATTAATCATATGGTACAGCTTATTGTCCAACCTTTTTTGTATTTTAATATTTTTTATGCAGTTAAAACTTAATATTTGAAAGTCCCAAGACCCAATACGGTCCACGTTTCGAAACTGTGTTTCTGCATCAGAGAGGGTACATCAGTCTTTATCTGTAGCAATTATACTGGCACATGTCTTTTCCAGACTGATGGAAGAGTGCTTGAGGGAGATAGATAAGAGAGGAAGGATCTATTCCAGTTTCCACATACAGCAGCCTTTAAGAGACATGTGCCAGTATAATTGCTACAGATAAAGACTGATGTACCCCCTGATGCAAAAACACAGTTTTGAAATGCGGACTATGTCGGGGCTTGGGACTTTCAAATATTAAGTTTTAACTGCATAAAACAAATACAGAAAAGATTGGATAATAAGCTGTACCATATGATTAATAAGGCAATCAAGGTTTATTACTTGTAGTGTCTATTATATGGCAATTCATTATAGTATATAAGAAAAGCTTCATGATCTATTAGCATTGTGTTCCCTTTACTTTTTCATACTCCTTTTGTTATTGTGAGAGATATAACCATGCCAGAAATGATATTCAAAGGTGATGATTCAGAAGAACTGAAACAAATCTCAGTGAACCTAGAAGATGTACTAGGGCAAATTGACAAACTAAAGAGTAGCAGATCACCTGGACCAGATGGTATACATCCCAGAGTGCTGAAAGAACTGAGAAATGAAATTACGGACCTATTGGAAACATGTAAAATATCAATAATATCATCTATGGTACCTGAAGACTGGAGGATTGCCAATGTAACGTCAATTTTGAAAAAGGGATCAAGGGGGTGATCCAGGAAACTACAGACCAGTGAGTCAGTTTCTACCATTTTGCCTGGCACAGATGACAATCATAAGAACAAAATTGCTGAACACATAGATAAGCATGGCTTAATGGCACAAAGCCAGGATGGATTGAGCCAAGGGAAGTCTTGCCTCACAAATTTGTTACATGTTTTGTAAATAAACATGTGGATAAAGGTGAGATATAGTGTATCTGAATTTGCAGAAAGCATTTGACAAAGCCCTTCATGAGAGACTTCTTAAGAAATTAAAAAGTCATGGAATAAGAGGCAGTGTCCTGTTATGGGTTGCCAACTGGTTAAAACAGAGAAAACAGAGAGTAGGGCTAAATGGTAAATTTTCCCAATGGAGAAAGGTGAATAGTGGACAATGCTCCCTCCAAGGAGTGACTAGATGTGTGCAAATGTTTTTCGTGCAAGCAACACTTTTTTTTTTTAAACCAACAATTTTGACTTCCCGTATTATCATTGCATTTCTGTATATAGCACAAGTTTAGATTTATGTAAGCAAAATGTATACTCAATTTATCATGTGCTCAGCTTAGAGGGAACTATGGTAGTGGAGTACCTCAGGGATCTGTTATGGGGCCACTGCTTTTTAATATATTTATAAAAGACCTGGAAATGGGAACAAGTGAGATGATAGCATTTGCAGATGACATAAAATTATTCAAAGTTGTTAAATCACAACAGGACTGAGAAATTGCAAGGGGACATTGCAAAACTGGGAGACTGGGCGTGCAAAGTGATGCACTTAGGGAGGAGAAACCCAAATTATAGCTACAAAATGCAAGGTTCCACATTAGGCGTCATCACTCAGGAAAAAGATCTAGGTGTCATCGTTGAAAATACATTGAAATCTTCTGCTCGGTGTGCAGGAGCAGCCAAGAAAGCAAATACAATGCTAGGGATTATTAGGAAAGGAATGGAGAATAAAACAGGGAATATCATAATGCCTCTGTATCGCTCCATGGTGTGACCTCATGTTGAGTATTGTGTACAGTTCTGGTCATTACATCTCAAGACAAATTTAGCAGAATTAGAAAAGGTACCAAGAAGGGTGACCAAAATGAAAAGGGGATGGAACAGTTCCCCTATGAAGGAAGCCTAAAGAGGTTAGGACTCTTCAGCTTGGAGACGAGACGGCTGAGGGGAGATATGATAGAAGTCTATAAAATAATGAGTGAAATGGAACTAGTAAATGTTAATCAGTTGTTTACTCTTTCGAAAAGTACAAAGACCAAGGGACACAGAATGAAGTTACTAGGTAATAAATTGAAAACTAATAAGAGAAAATATTTTTTATTCAAGACATAATTAAGCTCTGGAATTCATTGCCAGAGGATGTGGTGAAAGCTATTAGTGTAGCTGTATTTCAAAAAGATTTGGACAAGTTCCTGGAGGAAATGTCCATTAACCATTATTAAGGTAGAGTTGCAGAAATCCACTGCTTATTCTTGGGATCTACCCCTTGGGATCCTGCCAGGCACTTGTGACCTGGCTTGGCCACTGTTGGAAACAGGATACTGGGCTTGATGGACCCTTGATCTGACCCAGTATAGCAAATCTTATGTTCTCTTTATTCTGTATTTGGTGAGAGTCTGGTCTGTTTGCGTTCTCCACGTGTGATTGAAGTGAGGTATTCTGCTAGTATGTACTTTCTTTGTAGTGATTTATAACAGATTGCCTTGTTCTGTTTTCCTAATAGATGCATTGATGTTTTTTGTTTTAGGCCCTGGTGTATTTGCAGTGCTGCCTTTACATGGGTAGGGTTATTGCTGTTTGAATGCTGGCACTTAGTACTTGTTTTGATATGGGAGTTTTACTACATTTTATTTGTAATTCAGTGTACTTGTGGCTTTCTGAGGGCCGAGCCCACACCCACTATGTGTTACAATAGACCTAATTTCATATGGAATCCAAGTGTCAGTGCTTACCCTAGAAAACAAAGAAAAGAAAAAGATTTAAAAATAAATTTTAAAAAGTTTTCTCTCATAATTGCAAGTGTGTGTTCAATGGCAGCATTAGCCAGAGAGTGGCTTTCTTTGAGTCGCCTGAATCAGAACTGCATTGCTCTTTAATTCCAGGTGCAGCTAAAGGCAATGGTGCTGTTTTATGAAGCAGACCTTTTTTTGTTTTTTTTTTTCATATAAGTAAGAGTACATTTTTATTTCAGGAATGCACTAATGCAGCCTGGTGAGAAGCTTTTGAGCAACCTGAGCTCCCCATCATTGCTAACTGAGTGGCTCCTAAAATAATGTCCTCTGTCATACGCTATAGGCCTAAAAAAGAGAGCTGCAAAACTAATTATACAACACAGAAAGCTGAGCATTGAGGGATTTGAAAAAAAGAAATTTATAAGAGATTTAAGGGGGAAGAGACTGACACAGAGGGAGAAGAGAGTAATTAATTCCTGAAGATTTGCGAGTGAGTGGAATTTTCGTGGGGCTGCACAGACTTGCCCTTGCCGCAGGAATGTGCACAAGATATAGCAGGCTCCAGCCCCGGGCTACGGCTCACATATTTTCATCTCCATCCTTTTTATGATGATTTCTGTGTTCATTCTGTCTTTCTGCTGTCTCTCCTACCTCACTCCCTGGTTATCTCCACCTTCCCTCCCTCTCTGGATCTGTAGAGAACTTTTTTTTTTTTTTTCCCTGTGATGTTTCTGCCCTCTCTGTAACCACTTTGCAATAACAATCTTCCTGTGAGGCAGAGAAATGCAATATTCTCAGTTCTTCATATATTTGTTTTTATGTCTCTCTGTTATTTATGGGAAGAAAAAGTAGTTTTTTCATCAGGAGTTGCTTTCAGCCAGTCTTGTGCCGCATTCTCCCTGCAGCTTCTATCAGTTCCCCTCATTTGAAAAGGAATTTTGACTATCGCAAGGGCTTTTCAAACATTAGCATCCCTTGTTGAGTAGAACTCTCCCATCAACTTTTTGTTTTTACTTCTGTGCTCCTGGCCAAAGTTGCAAAAAGGTTAAGACTTGAAATATTGTAGAATGTAGAATATGAACCATTTGGCTGTGCAGTGCAGGCATTAGCATGGCATAATAAACTGTGTCAAGTAATATGTTGAAATAAGGCCCGGGTTCTGTGGTCTGATCCATACATTGTAATAATTTATTTATAAAATGTATAACCTCTGATCCTTAAATCTTGGTGCGGCACAAAAGCACATATATAATAATTGTTACAAGCAATCAATTTAAAACCTTAACATAACAAACATTAAAATATCCTAAAAATAATTTAAACATCATGTAATCACAATCAAATAGTTTACCTGATGCTAGACATGATATCCCTTCTTCTCTAGGACCTGTCTCCAGGGTGAGTCAACATGCTACAAGTTTATAAAAGCCTCAGTAAAAAGATGAGTTTTCAGCAATTTCCTAATTCATGTTCTGGGTGTCCAGAATCTTAGCCCAGCAATTCCAGCCAGGCACGGATAAGGTTTTTACAATAGGCTGCAGCTGGACAGTGCTGGTAAACTTACGATATTCAGAAAATAAAACATCCTTTGTTTGTTTTAATATTTCATATAAAACACTAGCGGGGTTGTGCATGGGCACAGCAGATTTTTGCCAGTTAGTGCCATTCCTGTTGACC
Source organism: Rhinatrema bivittatum (assembly GCF_901001135.1). NCBI lineage: Eukaryota > Metazoa > Chordata > Amphibia > Gymnophiona > Rhinatrematidae > Rhinatrema > Rhinatrema bivittatum. The sequence continues at coordinate 6,972,672 of NC_042626.1, read as the reverse complement.
AGGCTGATCCCTTGCATGGATGGATATGTAATCATGCAATGAGTCAAAACCAGGACTAGATGAGCCTGACTGGCAGTCCTGTGTGCACATGTCCTTTGGGATTTTTCTTGTCTGCAGCAGTGGAGATGTGAAATGAGCTGTAGAGTCCACTTTGCTTTTACTGTTGTATTCTGGTACAGTGTATAGAATTGCTGTGAATTCATTTAACATCCCCCCTCTGCAGTAGGTAAGGGCACCACCTCAGCCCTGGTCAGCCAAACTGGCTGATCCAATCCTGGTTTTGCCCTACTGCATGCAAGGATTTGTAGTTCAGATTCTGTTAGGGAAATCAGTGGGAAAACTGGAACTTCGACTCCATTGGGGGGGGGGGGGTGGCAAGACCAGGATTGGATCAGCCTTTTTCACTGACATGGAATGAGGTGGCAACCCTTGCTATGCAGCAGGAATGGCAGAGGGCTAACAGCCTATGATGTAACTTGCCCCAGCTCGAACACCTTCCCCCACCACACGTGATAGGGCCAGGAAATGAAAGAACCGAAGACCCAAGTAGGACTGCCAAGTCGCCTTATTTATTGCAGGACAGGCTGGTCCAACCCTGATTTTAACCCGTGGCATCCATGAAGTTGGAGCTTGAATTTCTCCAACAAAAGTAGGAATTGCAAAGTCTCATGTGTACGCCATGGGGGGACTGGATCAGCCTTGTCCTGAAAACTGCAAGCAGTTGGTAACCGCTAAACTCTGACCTGTTTTCAAAGTAAGAGATGGCACCATATAATGCTTCCTCCAGACATAGCCATGCTATTTAGGCATTCGTTGATTGTGCCTCTCACTCTTGATACCAAGCCTGGAACAGTTTGCTTTCTGGCCACTGGGTGGCAGTGCAAGTCTTTGTTCGGTTTGGTGAGCACTGTGATCCTGCAGCTCTTAGCTTCATCGTGGAGGCACAACATTTCTTTCCATCTCTTTCTCAGCAAATCGCTCTCCCAGCTGTATCGGAGTGGGTCTGGAGGGGCCAAGAATGCAACAATATGCCACTGACGTATTATCTGACTGTAATTACAGCTGTTTGTGTAGATTAGAGAGAATCAAAGATAATTGATCCCCCAAACGTTGCTGTGTAAATTTAACGAGCAGTGTTGTTGCTTTCCTGACCTGAGGAGATGGCTTGTATATTAAGAACACAGGTGTGGCATACAGCTGTCAGAAATAATGAATCTGATCCTTGGATATGAGGCTGAATGCATGAGGTTTAGTATTTCTTATGTCAGTTTTGCAAAGTTATTTTAAAGTATGTATATGCGTGTGTGTGTGTGTATGTATGTATATGTGTGTATATATATATATACACACACACACCTATATGTGCATGTGTTTGTATCACATCCATATACCGAGAGTTGGTTTTTTTTTCTCAACTTTGCCCATTTTGAAGAAATATTTCAAAGCCATTTACCCAGGCAAATCACTTGGCTGAAATATGGGCTTCTGTAGCTTGCCTACTTTGCTGCGTTATAAAAGAAGAGTTTCCTGGGGTATTGCTTAGGTCTGGGGATAAAACGGCACATACATCTGGCATTTCCAAAGGTTTTAACCCACCACTTGTGCAGATCATAGATGCAACGTACTCAGGCGGTGTTGGCACACGGACTTTATGCTGGGTAATTTTTGAAGAGAAGCCACACCCGGGTAGGGTTGTTTTTGGAAAGTTACTACAAATTTCACACAGTGAAAGTAGCTGTGGACTTTGCAACTCAGAATCGTTCCCTTTTGTGTCAATGTGGGGAAAGCTTATTATTAATCTGGCCCACACAGTATGCTCCAGTGCTTTATCTTCAGAAGACGTGAAACAGAATGCTGGAAATAGGGGGCTGAGCAAGTCATTTCTTTCCTTGTCTTTAGGTGGTGGAAAAGTGCTTTAGGGGCAGGTGGGGAGTGGTGATTCAATCTGTCTGCCCGTGTTTGTCCAGAGGCATGATAACTCAGTCAATATGACTATGGTTGGCTTCCTTAAAGTTTTTATTTCTTGTTTTTTTTTTTTTGTTCTGTTTTCTTCTTATTCTATGTTTGTTGTGCTGCAGTTGGCTTTTTATTATTTGTTGTATTATTAGATGACAAGGTTTCTATTTTGTTTTGTTTTTCATTATATGCCACTTTAGGAATAGTATAGTGAAGCAGATTATATATATATTTTAGATTTAGCACCTGCCTTTTCATTGGTAGCTCAAGGTGACTTACATTCAGGTACTGTAGGTATTTCTCTGGCCCCAGAAGGCTTGCAATCTAATATTGTACCTGAAGCAATGGAGGGTGATGTGACTTGCCCAAGGTTACAAGGAACAGTTTCAGCCTTGACTTCCTTGGTTCGCAGCCTGTGCTCTAACCACTAGATGACTATATATAAACTGTAGAAATATGACAGGCAATGGAACATCAACACACAGCACAAAGTCACACAATGCATACTTGCATTTCCCCAAGCTGAACATTAAAGATATGTGCCTCTCTGTAAACCGTTGTGATGGTGCACGACCAAACGACGGTATAGAAAAGATTTTAAATAAATAAATAGAAATTGGCTTTAGACTTGGGGTGAAGGTCACCCATAGTCTGCCAATTAACCCTGTTAAAAATGACATGATCCTGATGAAGCCCAAAGTCATTTTGAAGAAGGTGGTATTGCAAGCACATCAGATTCATCCATATGCAGGATTTGCTCTCCCTTTATTAAGCTTTTCTTGGCTTCTTCATATCAACAGGAAATGAGGGAATGGGCCTGCAAGTTGAGCTGACCCTGAAGAGGCAAAACATCCAAGCCAGCCCCTACATCTCTTCCATTGGTAACAACTGTTGGATGTGGCCAAAAGCCTTGCTGCGATTGGTTGGTTTCTCAAACATTGTCACAGTTTTGCCTCATCACAAGTTTATCTCAAAGGGTTTTCCGCCATCGTCGTGCTAGGCTTTGCCATCTACGATGATGATTAATGCTGTACATAAATTACTCCAATGAAGATGACAGGTAATGGCCTTTGAGCTCCATTGGTTTCTTGCTGATGACCACCAGGGGGATTGTATAAAAAGAGAAGGACTAATGTTCATCCGTAATGAGAGAAGACAAGACAATTTCTCAGTGAACAGAGAATGACTGTGGGCAAAAAGTAAAAAAAAAACCCCCCAAAAACCTTCAGAAGACCCAGGAAAGAACAAACTGGCAGAAAATGGAACAGAAAAACAAGAGATGTCAGGAAAATTGTGGAGAATGCCAACATAACCAGAAGCTGAATAAATGTGAAAGATCACTATTGATTTCTCTACCTTTTTTTCTTATTTGACTTAAAAGACTTTTGCTGGAGGAGAAATCATGATAGTGCAGTAATAAAGAATCCCTGAGAAATGCAAAAGCTATCTTCAAAGAAACATTTGTTAGAATAACAGTCCTTTTTAGTCCTTTTAAGTACTACGACTGTGCAATTAATAACTGTACACAGTCACAGTACTTGGAGAAATTAGAGAGGTGATTCTTGTTTGTTCATCTTATGTTTGCATAATCCACACAGTTACACTCCCTGGATCTTCATCCTCTCCTTTCCCTTCCTCTTTCCCAGTTGATAAGAATTATTTGGAGGCACTGGAAGGAAGGGTAAATGGCCATTATTGAGGTACTGAAGTCATGATTATCTGAGAGGACTATGTATGAAAGAATAAAATGCAATAAAGATGTGCAGAAGAAAATTGTTTTGCTCTTTTTTAATTTTTTTGTCTTTTGTGGGTGATTTCCTTCTCATTTCAATTCATTTGATGTATAGTTTGATTGGTTTTCTTAACCAAAATAAACAAACATTAAAAAAAAAAAAAAAAAAAAGAGAGAGAGAGAAATGCCTTGCCCTCCCCTGGTTCACACAGCCCACATGTACCCCTTCCATGGGGTCTCCAAAGGAGAAAGGTTCAGGAGCGATTCTTCCACTGGTTGCTGGGTCTGCAATGCTGCTGGCTGGCTCGGAGACCGGCATGTCTGTAAGGCATATTGGCTGTATTCTGGCCATAAAACAAAATTGGACCAGTGTAACAGCTGGCCGGCCCCACTTTAGAATTAGGATTCAGCAGGGCAGGAGTGGCTGAGGATCACTCCTGCCTTTTTCTACTTCAGAGTTCCCTGCATGGGGGGGCGCGGAGAGATTTTTTCCTTTGCAAATAGTATGTGTTATTTACCAAACTAAATGTATTCAAAGACTTTTGGGATATTTTCAGATGGGTCAATGGTTTCATTCCAACCATTGACTTGTTGGTTGTGTTTTACCTGTTTGGGTAAAATGAAGCACACCTCTAGTATGCAGGCACTGATGGACCAAAATATAGTCTCAAACTGATGGAATTTTGGTTGCCATAATGAGCATTGAAGTCCATGACCATATTAGACAGACCTGGAGAAAACTGGGCTCTTTGTAGGGCATGTAAGACTTATTTGATCTACATAACAATTATTGTCATGGTCAGTGAGTGCATGAATTGAGGCTAATTTGACTCAACATAGCAGGCAAACCTACTAGGCCCACACAGTCAGTAGGTGAACACGCTCTGGGACTGGGTCTAATTTTCACCCTTACTAATCCCTTTTCCTGCAGGTTGAGAACTTGAGTTTGGGAACCAGCAGGATTTAGGCAAGGTCCCAAGGAGCACGGACGGTCTGAAGACAGGCCAGTGTTCAGGGTTGGCAGCGTTTGGAAGAGTCATATTCCAAGCAGTAGTCAGGAAAGGAAGCATTCAGATAGCTAGATACCAGGCAGAAGTCAAGCACGCTGTGTTCAGGTGGAGTCAGATACCAAGCAGAAGTCGAGCACGGGAGGTCAGACTGAGGGAGACAAGGGTAACATAGAAACATACATAGAAACATAGAAATGACGGCAGAAGAAGACCAAACGGCCCATCCAGTCTGTCCAGCAAGCTTTCACACTCATTTTTTTCTCATACTTATCTGATACTCTTGGCCCTTAGTAACTTTTTGGTTCTATTTCACTTCCACCTCCCGCCATTGCTGTAGAGAGTAGTGTTAGAGCTGCATCTAAGTGAAGTATCTAGCTTAATTGGTTAGGGATAGTAACTGCCGCAATAAGCAAGCTTCTCTCACGCTTATTTGTTTACCAGCCTGTGCAATTCATTCCTTGTTGGTTGTCTGAATATAATTCCACTTTATTTCATTCCCCCCTGCAGTTGAAGCAGAGAGCTAAGCTGGATATGTATTCCAAGTGAAATATCAGGCTTAATTGATTCGGGGTAGTAACCGCCATAACAAGCAAGCTACACCCATACTTATTTGCTTATCCAGACTATCAGGCCGATACAGTACAGTAACCCGCGTTTGGATGCGCGTTTTCGACGTGCTAGCTTTGCCCCTTATTCAGTAAGGGGTAATAGCACGTTGAAAACGCACGTCCAACCCCCCCGAAACTAATAGCGCCCGCAACATGCAAATGCATGTTGATGGCCCTATTATTTATTTATTTGTTGATTTTTTTTTATATACCGACATTCGTCGGAACATCATGCCGGTTTCTATTAGTTATTCCCGCGTGATACAGAAAATAAAATGTGCAGCCAAGCCGCACATTTTACTTTCAGAAATTAGTGCCTACCCAAAGGTAGGCGTTAATTTCTCTCAGCACTGGGAAAGTGTACAGAAAAGCAGTAAAAACTGCTTTTCTGTGCACCCTCCGACTTAATATCATGGTGATATTAAGTCAGAGGTCCCAAAAGTTAAAAATAATCCAAAAAAAAAAATGTTAAATCAGCTCGCGAGTTGAAAACTGGATGCTCAATGTTGCCGGTGTCTGGTTTGAGAACCGACGCCAGCAAAATTGAGCGTTGGCTGTCAAACCCGCTGACAGCCGCCGCTCCAGTCCAAAAAGAGGCGCTAGGGATGCGCTAGTGTCCCTAGCGCCTCTTTTTACTGCGGGCCCTAATTTGAATCATTTTATTTACTGAATCATGCGCACAGGAGAGCGGGCAAGCGCCCGCTCTCCTGCGATTTTTACTGTATCGGCCTGCAAGTAATTCAGTCCTTGTTGGTAGTTGTCTGAATATAAATAATCTTTTCTTCATTCTGCCCTGCCGTCGAAGCAGTGAGCTGTGCTGGATATGCAGTGAAAGAGATGTATCGGGCATTATTTGGTTTGGGGTAGTAACCGCCATAACAAGCAAGCTATTCCCCGCTTTTTTGTGAATGCAAATCCTATTTTCCACATTTTCTCTTGCTGTTGAAGCATAGAGCAATGTTGGAGTCGCATTAACTGAGTGTATGTTTATTGAATAAAGGTATTATCTCCAGGTAGTAGTAGCCATTCCCGCAAGCCCCACCCCATGCATCTTCTCTTCATTCACATCCTCTAGACTTTATGGATCCACAGTGTTTATCCCATGCCCCTTTGAAATCCTTCACAGTTTTAGTCTTCACCACTTCCTCCGGAAGGGCATTCCAGGCATCCACCACCCTCTCCATGAAGAAATACTTCCTGACATTGGTTCTGAATCTTCCTCCCTGGAGTTTTAAATCGTGACCCCTGGTTCTGCTGATCTTTTTGCAATGGAAAAGGTTTGTCGTTGACTTTGGATCATTAAAATCTTTCAAGTATCTGAAGGTCTGTATCATATCCCCCCTGCTCCTCCTTTCCTCCAGGGTGTACATATTTAGATTCTTCAATCTCTCTTCATAAGGCATTTGATGAAGACCATACACCTTTTTGGTCGCCCTTCTCTGGACCGCCTCCATCCTGTCTCTGTCCCTTCGGAGATACAGTCTCCAGAACTGAGCACAGTACTCCAGGTGAGGCCTCACCAAGGACCTGTACAAGGGGATAATCACTTCCCTTTTCTTACTCGATATTCCTCTCTCTATGCAGCCCAGCATTCTTCTGGCTTTAGCTATCGCCTTGTCACATTGTTTCGCCAACTTCAGATCGTTAGACACTATCACCCCAAGGTCTCACTCCTGCTCCGTGTACAGTACAGGTAATGGAAAGAGGCAGGGGAGAACACAGCAACGAGGCTCGAACAGGGAAGGAATAGGAGGTACAGAGACAAAGCCTGAAGTCATGGGCAGCATCAGGAATACTGGAGGCACACGCAGGAACAGGAATAAGGCAGGAGCAGGACAGCTTATGTAGCAAAATGCACTCCAGAGCAGGAAGACCTGTTGCTTAGGCACTGGCTGGTCGCATGGGATTTCCTTATATACTCATGCAGGATATGATGATGTCAGCCAGCGCCACAGGAAGTCCTAGCTGGAGGACCTATAAAAGGGGTTCAGAGCTATAGGAAGTTCAGCCATGTTCTTTGGATGCAGCATGATGCTGGAGGTGCTTTAGTTTAGAGGTTAGGGGCATTACAATTAAGCAAAGATGATAATGCTGTATATGATTTTTGAGAGGGTGTCAACCATTTGAAAAAGGAACCTGGTCTATTTCAACCTCTCTTTGGATAATTTTTAAATTGGGTCAGTAAAAACTGTCATGGCCTGCAAATAATCTGGACGGCATGCTGAGCAATGAAGTTAAAAAATAGACACCTCATTAACCTAGGATAACTGTACCGCAACAGAGCAAAGAGCGGTTCATTAGACTATCTCCTCCTCCACATCCCAGCAGAAAATGCCTACCTCTTCAAATCATCTGTGTATTTATAAGTATCTTCCGAGGAAGCACTCATTGGAAACAATGCAGCTTCTCTTCCTGGCACTTAAAGCAAATTTTAGATTGTCCTCTTGTCCAAATAACAGATTCTCATTTAAAAAAAAGATGTTTCATCAATGTTCTTTTTGCTGTTGGATAAACAAGAACCTGAAGGTTTATCATTTTATTCCACTAAGTTAATCTTAAGTGCCGGAGCCTTGCTGAATTGGCAGTTTTGCCTTTCCCCTCTCCTTATCCATTTCCACTACCTACCCTCCTAGCAAGAATTTGCCTCATAACAGTATTTGATTTATTAACTGTATTAAATGTGGAAGCCCATAATATTTAGTGCTCAGGAGATGCGAGTGTACTGTGGTTGCTTTATTACCGCCTTATAAATTACCTCTAAGGATAAAGACTTGTTTCTATCAAACCTGCTTATGGCCACCAGGCAGAGACCTATTAGGAAGATGCATTTTGCTTTTATGGAGAGAAAGTAATCTACTGAGACAAGCGTCTGTGTGTTACTATGCAATCTGGCATGCTGGGGGGGAGGGGAGGGATGCCAGGGAGGGGGGAATTAGGAGTGGCTATTTTAATGCTCTAGTCTACCAAGCCACCTGGAAGACATTTCTGTAAATATAATTTTCCCAATTATCATCATTTGTTGTATGTGCAAGAAAAAGCTTGCATAAATCTTGGATTGAGTGAAGAATAGAATAGAGCTTGTGGGGTCTTGTGTTGGAGTATGGTGTTGCCAGAAACCTCAATATATGTTTGATATTACAAAGGGGAATAAAATCTACATTTTGGACCACCTCAGGGAGCAAATATGATTCTATTGACTTGTTTCTAGTTGATGTGGGGATCCTGATCTGTTTAACCCCACCTGCTGGGAATTACTGGGGGTTTTGGGTTCATATTTTGCACTTTTGATTTGTTGTACCCATGTGTACTTGCCATATTCTGAGAGGCCCAGTGCAGGTAAAAGGTCAGGGGTCTGAAAGCCTGGCCATCAAGGGCTGTCCACAAAATAACAGTGAGCTTTATTGGCATGTAGCATGCTATTCTGCCAAAACCAGAAGTGCCTTGCAAGATGAGAAGTTGTTAGGAGAAGGCATCACGTTCCTACTGCATTGCTCACTGCGTTACCATAACCAGTCAAGCAAGTCGCTACCGTACCATCCTGACTCCTAATAGGCATCTCCCGCAGGGCTGATGGAACGCAGTACCAACCTTTCCTCATTAGGAGGGTGGCTCCCTGGTTCTGTGGCCAACACCAGTCACCATCATCTTCATTGCACCGTTGGCATGGGTGTGTCAGCAGCAGTAGCTTTCCTGGCAAGGTCTGTGGCCAGGACTTGGTCTTAAGCAGCAGGTGCAGAAAAGGATCAGAAAAAGGCGCTTTTCAAGTTTGATTGTGCAACTTGATTTGAAAAGTTTAAAGAGGGGGAGAGTTGAGGATGTTTTACAGAGGGTTACTGACTGGGTCCATGACTTCTGAACAGGCGGCATCGGTCCTCTTTTTATCTCCTTACATCTGTGGATTTTGCAGTTTCCATTTTTTCAAAGAAAAGCAGGATTACGGGACTGTAAATTCAGGGATGTAAAACCAGGACCGGCTTTAGCTCGCTTTGATATCATGCAGCCATTTAAATCACCACCTGAAATGCCCCAGAATAAAAAGGTTTTGCTTGGAGGTTTTTTTTTTTTTGGAAAGAAGAATATTCTGGTGATTCATTTTCAGAATTTTTTTTGTTATTAAGAAGGTGTCTCCTAAATGGGGGTGGGGTGGGGGGTGTGGAGAGGGGAAAACCTGGATCTGCAATGTTTTCTATTTTGACAAATCATAGATTGCTATGCTCCAAATAAAATATTGGTTCAAAAAGTGAAAAATAAAAACATAGCTTTCCTCTAATGGCAGGCATTCCTGGAATACAGCTATCTTGGTTTGTCAGGTGTGGGTCTCTACCCTCCTGTGACATAGAGATTGAATTCTACGGCAAGCTGCCTGATCTGGCAGCGAAAGGTGGGCCCCGAATCTGGATCACAAGTGCCACCTAGTGGTCAGGTAGATCATTCGCTTTATGGCGCTTCTTGTCCTGGGTGTTTCTCTCATTTGTATCTTTTCCTTTGGAGGACTCCCATATTGACCTACCAGTACATATTTCACATCTAAACTTTGTGCATTTTCCCTTGCTCTTCATCTTGTAAAGTTATTATTTCCCTTAAAAAAAAAAGTTTTGGCTGTGTTTCCTCCTTGGATGAATTTATGCCCCGGGGTTTATTGTGCTGGGCATTGTTGATTTGAGAATTTAAGCGTTTCGTGTTCCTACTGGAACCAGTTTGTGTTCAGCTTTTAACAGGTTTATCGGTGTGAAGCAAATGAGGGTTGGAAACCTGTCCAAAGTGAAACAGAGACGAAAAAAAAAAAATCTAAGATAAATGAATTCGGCTAACAGCAGGAAGGTAGGAACAGAAATGATTAATGTGAGATTCAGAAGCAGTAAAAGGAAAAAAAATTCCAAAAGGCACGAGATCGAGAATGCAGCGGAAATCAAACATCCCCAATAATTAAACTTAATCACTCTAAAATAATGATTAACATTAATTACGTTTTCAGAATATGTGGAATGTCATCTTTACTGCCAAAGCTGTGGCAGAATATATTTTTTATTTTTTTTGCACTAATGAAATGAATCATTTTTCTTCTATGAACTGAATCAAAACTAGTTGAGCACTAATGAGGTAGATGTTTTGGAGTTTTTGAAGCAAGTTTTTGTTTTAATTAGCAGAACCTCTGCCAGTGGCTTTGGGTCTTGCAGTGCCATCATAAAAGTTTTGATGGGTTTGCTGAATGCTTTAAGGTAAAACGTGTTCTTAATTATTTGGGAGCACTGATAGCTTTTAAGATTTGCTTGATATTTGGCCAAAAATGTTTTCACGAACCAATCTGACATATAGCTTGCTGTATTTTTAAAATTTGGATGTAATGCTGATGTTCCATGGTAGGGGGTACCCTCTGCCTGAGCTGCTTGGCCTGGAGGACCTTGGGAAGCTGGTATTTGTAATGTGGAGCTTCCATTGCAATGGAAGGCCACCCACATCCCATTCTCCCAGGATGATGATTTTATATATATAATATATATATATCTTTCTGGAGCATGTCTGAAGAAGGGATCTGTGCAGACTGTAAAACCCATGTACCATGATATCATTTGGAAAATTCGTGTTTGACTAATAAAAGGTGTAGCCCACCAGTGGGGCAGGATTTACATTGTTGGCGCTCCTAGCTGTGTGGGGGTATTATTCAAATAGATAAGGTGGTACTTTGATGAAAAACCTAAAACTTCACATGGTAAGTCTGGTGGGGGGAGGAGATTTGAAGTATAAATCTGAATATCTTCCCTGGGCAGAGAAGAAACAGCTTCCAGCACAGCGTTAACACTCAGATTTGCTTGGTGTTTCCAGTTAATATTGATTTAAAAGAAATATACAACTTATGTTTTCCTAAGCTGTTGTGAAATACCAGCTAATCCCCTTTTAATTACTTTATAGCTTCTTTTGAGTCAATTATACAATTTTAAATTAGTGTACATCATGGAGTCTGTCGAGCATGCCATAATAATTCAAAATACCTTTATTATCTGTATAAGCTCATCTGTTTTAGCAAAAATAAGTGACTTGTCATATTTAATTCTTGTCAGAATAAGATAAACTTAATTGACACTGGCATTTCTTGATTTTAATTGATAAGCTAATATGATGATTAAGTTTTTTTATGACAGCAATTATTTATTTTATTTTATTTTTTTTTGTGGGAAAGGAACAGGACATACGGATAAATGTGCAGAGAAATAGAAAATATCACCATGCTCACAATATATTCACAGGATGAGAGAGAGGTTACTGTTAATTTAGTGCACTTTTTTATATATTATCAATTGACTATGGTGCAAAACAACTGGGAATGTTCTCCATAGACAGAGCTCGCCAGATACTCCCACCCCACGAGGGATTTCTCAGGTGTTTTGGGGTTTGTTTGTTTTTTTTTGACAGATTTGTAGTCTCTGGCATGAAAGGATCACACGTGACTGTGGTGCTCTGTGTGGGGGGTTGCTGGCTGGGCGGTGTCCTGTGGGACTGTTGCTGTGTGTGTGTATGTGGGTAGAGGGTAGAAGTTTGATACCAGTCTTTCCCAAAAATAGAGCGGGTGGGGGGAGAAAGGAGCATACTGGACAGTCATCTCCAGACAGCTTACTCGGAGAATTTGGCGGGTGTCACCTAGGAGCAATTTTCAAAGTAGCCCACTGGGTGCAAAGTCCGCATGCAGAAATGGACCGTGGCAAAAAGTACCTGCAGACCATTTGTATTTCTCTGATGGTTCATGCATGGATTTCAGAATACAATCTGAGCACATTATTTTCCAGTTCTGTCCCAAAATGTGTCCCCAGGAACACCTGCCCTCAATCCAGCTGAAAGTGCACCCACTACAAACCCCCATGCCCACTGAGGACAATCTTCAGACAGACAATGTATGCAGCTGAAGTGCTTGGCTTTGATAATTGTCTGTCTTCCATGCCTAATGGTATATTGTGGTGTTATAACCCTGACCCGGGTGATCTTCAGGGAGTCATGGGGGTAACAATACCAGGGCTAGGTCTCTGGTGATACTGCTGCTTTCTGTTTTACCTCTGGTTGAAAGGTTCTCTGTAGGGGGAAAGGTAAACTTCCTAAGCCCTGGGTGTTAACTGTTTGTTTTCTCTTCTTTTCAGTGTTCCAACATAAGACTTTATTGAAGAACGAGTTCAAACCAGGGGCATAGCCAGAACTGAGTTTTTTTTGGAGGCCCAAGGTTAACATAGATGGGTCTCTCCCTCATTCCTTGCCCTAGCCCCATGGCAGTGGCTACAAAACCCATTTAATTTCTGGCAACACTCTCTACCTCCTGTCTCTTCACTCTCTCCCTGCCCTGTCTCACTCTCCCTCTGTGGTTACATTAGACAAGGGTTAATCATTTAGGGGCCGCTTTTCTAACGCGCCGCGCACCCAGGCACCTCTCCTGGGTGCACAATGCAATATTTAAATGAGGGGTCGTGCTTCCAGGGAGGCCTCCATAGCAGCCGCCGGTTAGGAAAGTAGATGCTCAATTTTACGAGCATCTGTTTTCCTAACTGGTGCACATCCACAGGTCAGGAAAATGGACGCTCGTTAACTGAGAGTCTGTTTCCCTAACTTGACCACAGGCACTTTTTATTTATTTATTTATTTATTTTTAAACTTTTTAAACTTTTGCTTCCTCCGACTTAAGATCGCTATGATATTAAGTCAGAGGAAATACAAAACAGCAGTATTTTCTGCTTTTCTGTACAACTTTTCAGGCTGCTCAGAAATTAACGCCTGCTCCGGGCAGGCGTTGATTTCTCTGGGTAAAAATGTGCGGGTCCAGCGCACATTTTATTTTTTTTTTGCATGTGGAGTGAATAACTAATAGCCTCATCAACATGCATTTGCATGTGATGAGCATTATTACTTTTGCAGCGCATGGGATGCACATTGTGGACGCACTAATCCCCTTATAGCATAAGGGACTGTGGATGCGCATCCGAAATGCTCAGCCCCTTAGGCTGCTGAAGAGGAATTATGTAAATAGGCTTCCACCCAACCCAGGCATTTATGAAGTTTTAAGGGGCTGCAAGGGGAGGGGGAAGATAATTAACTGTCAAAAGTAAACAAAGACTTGCATGGCCTCAAACATTGACATGTCTATAGCCCAAGGGCAGTGGCATTTCCCTGTTAAGTTAAGTCCCCTTAAAAGCAGAGGAGAGCATGGACTGAGAGTGATTCCATGGTTTCAGGCCCTTTTAACTGCTGCAGCTTTAAGGAGCTGACTCGGATAGGACCTGATCCTGCTGCTAGGGGTGGAGGCCTGTCCCAGAAATGAGGAAGCACAGTCTCCCGAGCCCCACCCATTGCCAAGCCACTGGTTCAGACATGAAAATATGGCACTTGATAGAAATATCTCTTAGGTAATATCCATGAAGCAATTGAAAGAAGTAGATATATGAATCTGTGATCCCTTGATCTATCCCTCAGAGTCCCTTCTGTATCTTTGAATAGAACGTGAAGCCTTCCTGAGTAAAACTCTAAACCTGGAGTCCTCATCTTCCACTGCTGAGTTCCCCTTTACAACACCTAAGATCCACTGTTTGATCCTGAACGCTCCAATTTTCTCTTCTCCAGGTTCCATATACCCTGAGGTCACCACCTTATTTGCTTGCTCTTTTTGTGCATCCATGGGGTAGCTCAAATTCTCCTCTCTCCTCCCAGTTATAATACCAGTTTATTCCAGAAAGCTGTTGCCAGGTTTATTACTGGCATATGTATTTTATCTGGCCTTCACTGGCTCCCTATTGCCTGGCGAATCCAATTTAAGATTCTTACACTGATATTCAAGGCACTTCATTAAACTGAGAGTATTCGCACCGCAATATCCATATACATCCCTAGCACCTCTTTACATGCTCAAGCGTTGATGATACTTGAGATTCCTACCACTAATGCAGTCCTCATGGACACATGATTGTAGTTTTGCAGTAGATGCTTCCATGCTGCAGAATAGATTGCCGCTAGAACTGCAATTAATCGATGATTATTCCACGTTTCATAGGAAGCCTTTTATTTGCACAGGCTTTCCACAATGTACTGCCTAGCTTTTTACATGTCAGATAGACATCATGTTGTTGACTTTTATTGCAATATTTTACATGCATTTATTTTTAACTAACATACACTGCTGAAATTGCAGGGCTATAAATATTTTAAAATAAAGAAACAGATAAATATTCATTCTTTCTCCATCAATTGCTGAGTTGTTAAGGGAATACCTTGGATTAAAGGACACTAAGAAGGCAGAGAGTTGTTCTTCTCCTAAATCCTTTTTCTGCATAAGAAGGATGAATAAAAACTTCCTTCCAGCAAAAATCACAGAGTAAACAACTGCAGCAATATAACTAGAGATGTGTTATCAATCGCTGGATGTGAAATGAAATTAATTTCTTTTCTTTCTAAGACTTCTCAGTCACGGATTTGGGCCTTTACATTATTTTACAAACAAGAGAAATGGAAAAAACCCCCCACAGCTCCTGCTTTCTCAAAATACAAACTAAAAATACACAGAGACACTAGGGCTCATTCACACAACAGCCTCTGGTGGGTGTGCTGTCGCCACGGTCGGTGGAAGCACCAGGTAGACTAAGCAGCCACCTAGAGCACCTCAGTTTAGGGGTGGCAAGACTGGATTGGACCAGCATTGGTTGTGGCCCGATCTTTGCAGTAGTGATGAGTGCTTGCCAGTGTGCCCCCTGCCGCTTCCTCTAGCCCTCTCGCTCTGCCGGCTCTCTCCCGCAGCTGCAGCTTTCAGGAGGAACAGCGCCCCAGCTTCACTTCTGGGTTTAAGGCAGTTCCAAAACAACAAGTTGTGCTCCCAGGACATCTGTGGTAGCGAGAGCCTGCAAAAATGGTTCTGCGGCTTACTCTGCACACCTTGGTTCCTAGGGCTGGAGGAAGGTAGACAGAGGAAGAGGAGCATTACTGGGGCTGGTTGTGGGGAGAGGAAGAAGAATTCTCCTGGGGCCTGGAAGGGCAGATGAAAAGAGGAATGCTCTTGGGATTGGTACGGAGAGAAGATGAGGCATGTTCCTGCGGCTTGAGGCTGAGAAGAAAGGAGGAGAATTGCTCCTGGGCTGGAGTACACATGGATTAAGTGTTGCTTATGGTGTCTAATACCCCTGCATGGCCTTGACTGTGGCAGAGATGGTCCATTGCCCTATGTTGTACTGCCTTGACCTAACTACTAGGCCACACTTTTTCGTAAGGATTCCAGTGGGGACCCTACACTATAATTTTTTTTATCTTAATTTATTTTTACCATACCCATAAAAAATGCTGGTCTTGTTTTAGTTCAGTTTGATTCGAATATTTATAGAGTTGAAGTCATGTCAATATGAATATTTACATGTAAACCGAGAGCAAAATACTCAGTCAAGTCTTGAATGATTCCTATCTATTGATGTCAATTTGGCTCATCATTATCTGAACACCCAGGTTCAGAGAGGAGCTGAATTTATTCCAAATTAAGTCAGCTCATACCTAAGTAGAATTTCTGTTTTCTGTCAAGATTTTACTTCTGTAGAAAAAAATACATGTACCATGAACTTTTGAGCCATCGAAAGGAAGCACTGCATTATTTTTTTTCTTGCCTTGTTTCATTAATTTCTTGTTGAAAGGCAATAAACCTAGAACCCCGTGAAAAAGGAGAAAAATGTGCTTTCTGTTATGCAAGGCTCGAGCTCCCGCACCGGCTGCTGGGCCTCAGGCAATCTCGGGCTGCTCTCTGTTATTAGTTACTATTTTGTAATAATGCTTTTGCCGTTTGATAATTCATCTTTGCATTTCTCATGAAACACTGTAATATTCTGGAGGCTGACAGAAGAGATGGCCAGCCGTTTTGTGGACGCCGATCACCATGGGGCCACCGAGACCTGGCGCTGCTGTGTGTGCGTGCATGCGCACGCAGTGGTGTGTGTGTGTGGGGGGGTGCTGGTCTCCTTAGAAACCTGAAACCTGTGATCACTTGGACGTGATAATTCAGAAGGAGGGGGGGGGGGTTCTGCCTGTCTGGAATAGGCAAGTGGGGGAAAGGAGAATAGATTAAGTAAAGAATCTGCACAAGAAATAAAATGTTAGCAAGGCATTATGGGGAAATGTGTTTTATGGTTTATGACACTTCTAAAATATCTTTATTTAATAAGGAAAACTTCATTATGTTGGCTGTGTGGCAAGTTTGGTTTTTATTTATTTATTTTTTGCTCTGGCCCTGGGAGAATCCTTTGCTAGGTATTTCTTCTTGACAGAAGTTCTAAATTGCAACATTAGTGTTGTAAGCGAGATGAAGTTATTGCCTATTTTCTGCGTCCGGGGAAATAAGACACACGAAGCTTATAGAGGGATTATTGAAATCTGATAGCCGGAAATATTAAAAGTGGGAGGGGAAGTCTCTCCTTGTGCCCTGGGGTATAAATTAAGTGATAAACCAGGAGTGTTTATCAGAGTTTCATTATTTTATGAAAAAGTAATTCATCTTTATTACAGTTGAGGCTGTTATGTTTCACATTGCTAAAGGAATCCAAAGTGTAGAGGGCCCTCGAGCTCATTTCCAGCCCTGCTATATCCGAACATGTTTATGTTTTCACTTTTATTACCGGTGTTGCTTCCATCCTCTCCTTCTTTTCCCTGACCTCTACAAATATTTTGTTTCACACGTTTCAAAGTCAATTAAATAGAAGTTGAGATGGCAGTCGATGCCTTGCAAGGCTAATGGGCGAAACCGATGTCTCGCAAGGCCTCCAGTTCAATTTCCTGTGCTGTTGGGTGTCCCCAAGGGACCTTCTAAGATATCCTGCCCTTCTTATTCCTTTATCTCTTCAGCCAGCTACAGTGAATCACATCCAGTCGCAGCTCATCTGTGAAGCTTACTGTTCTCCTACGCATGCAGGTGTGTTGGTCCTGTTGTGCTACATGTGGATTGTTTTCTCCATGTTGTAGGCATCTATGTAAGTGGGGGGAAATTAAGAAGAGAGACCAGTTTTGCCGCTGGAAAAAAAACAGTATTGTATTAAACACAGGAACGCGGGTAATAGTGACTGATACATCCCAATATCTCCATGACACAAATAATGCAAGGAGGTCAAGCATTTAACGGCAATTTTAGCATGATAGGAGGCTGGAGGCTGTGGATTAATGAAGAATTATATTCATAGAAAGGGAGAGACAGTGCATGGAAGGCCTGCCCAGTCTTAGTCAAAGTAGTGCGTCTACTAACATTTGTGGTTCTGCAAGCCTCCCTTAGTGAAGCACATTACTTACTACACTTGGCTTTTCTGCTTCAAGAGGTCCTGGCAATGAAGAAGACCTGGATACTGCATTTAGTGTGTAGCTTCTTTACTTATGTCTGTTATTTATATGGTGATATTAACTACAGTGACCTATTAATTTGTCAACCCAAATAAAATACAAATCACAAAAATAGCTAATTAATCAAACACCAAGTAAAAGAGATGGGATAATTCTTGAAAGCTAGTTACAGATCTATTTAGTCCACTAGAAAAGGCATTACCTACAACTTGTATTTGACTTACAGTCTAGAATTGAAAGACAACAGTGATGATGTATTTCTAGAAAGATGATGTGGAATCTGGAGGGCGCTGGCAGAGAAGGATTTGGAGGTCCATATTCATCTAATATCCAGCTGAACAAGTTAACTGGATAAACATATCTTGCTAGCTTGTTTGGGATATTCAGCAGCGTGTCTGCACCACTGAATATACCCAGATGACAGAGTTAGCCGGATAAATTTATCCGGCCAACTTTAGACCTGTTCAGTAGTAGGTCTAACTTATCTGGCTAACTTAACCAGATAAATCTGAATGTCACCACTTATCTGGCTAAGGGCCTGATTTTACTAAGGCTTTTCTCTCATTCTCTATCTATGAGAAAAATGCTTAGTAAATCAGGCCTAAGTTATCCAGATAAGTAGCCACACCTCAGAATGCACACGTCCCGCCCATCAATTAACAGACTAACTATTTAACTGGATAAATAGTTCTTTGGCTAAGTGGTGGCTTCTAAATGCAGCAGACTATTCCAGCTAAGTGGCACTGAATATTGGGCCTTTGAATGACTAAAGTGTGTGGCTGAGGGCAATGGGAATTTTACAGCCTTTGCCTTTTTCTTCTGGATCATGTTACAAAATTGGTGCTTAACAATAAAATATATTTTTGCTTGTGATTTCAGATGATAAATGTACTCACTAAATATATTGTACCCTGTAGTAGCTTGTGCATGTCCTCAAGGCTGCTTGTTTTCCATTGAGATTCTTCATAATGATGCTTACATGCACATGATGTCCTGTGAGATACAAGCTATTTTGCATTCTGCTACGGTAGATCCATGCTTGGTGGTGTGGGGGAAGGTTTAAGTGAGCCTTTGGTCCAGTTGATAAATACCTCACTGGCTGAGGTTTCGTTTGCAACATTTTATGAAACAGCAGCATTAGAGTCATTGCTGTAGAAACCCCACCTTGATGAGAACTTTGATAACTTTTTTGTTCTACAGCTAATCTCCATTTTCTAGGAAAGGTGATCAAGGAGGTTGTCACAGCCCAACTGATTATTTTGGAGAAAGAGAGGATCCTTGATCCCTTCCAGTTGGATTTCCTTCAGGATGATAGTTCTGAAAGACTATCTCCAAATGTATAGTGACAGCGGTGAGAACAGCCTGCTTGTGCTGCTCGGCCTTAAGTTGGCTTTTAATACAATCAACCATGATCGCTAGACTATAGGTGGCGGGAATTTGGGGGGGAGGGGAGGTCTATGACTGGTTCTGCAGTTTTTTTTGCCTGCACATTTCTAGTTTGAGTCAGTACAGGCTTTTAGGACTACTCCTATCCCTGTGTGTTCTGGAGTCTCACAAGGGTCCATATTTGCATCCCTTTTGGGTCATCTGTTCTATTATTTTAACATGGGCTATTATTTGCCTTCTGATGATGTACAGTTACATATTCTATTGGAACAGGACACTTAATTAGCTTTACAGAACTTAATTTGTTTAACAGTCCTTGATTCTTGGCTCAGCAATAAATCTCTGACTAAGTTTTGCAAAGACAGAGATTCTCTGGTTGGAGGAGGTCAGTTCAGAAAGGTTGCAGACTGAGCTGATACCGGGACAGCCAACTATCCCAGTGTCTTGCTGGACAATAATTTGTCTATGCTTGCTTAAGTCTTTAAAGTTTATGGCCTTAGTTTTTCTTCACTTTGCCTTAAAATAGAGGCCTATTCAATCAAGATCCTTGGTACTTATAAGACTGGTCTGCCATAACAATTTGCTGGTTGGTTTACCCAGAACTCATCTCTGCTTTCTTCAATTGGTTCAGTGTGCCACTGCGTGAATCATTGCTAATGTGAAGTTTAGAGATCCTATTGCTCTGGTTTATATGATCTTCATTGGCTGCCAGTTATGTACCAGGTCGCATTTAAAATTGCTTGCCTGACATTTAAAGCATTAGACGAGTTAGATCCGGCATATTTGACAGCCTGTCTTTCCTGTTGTTCTCCTTGCCATGTACTGCGTTCATTGCAGTCGGCTCTAACTGTCACATTGGTATGATCAACACAACTTTCAGCAACCCATCATAGATCTTTCAGCTGTGTCGCTCCGACAGTCTGGAATACTTTTCCACTCGAAACCAGAGTCCGTGCAGATGATTTACAGTTCCATAAACTTATAAAGTCTTGGTTGTTTCAAAAAGCATTTGCTATGAATTGAACTTTGAATTGTTTGTTCTGTTCATTTATTAGAAATTTTAATTAATCAAATACCTACACTGATATTGCTTTGTGTCTAGTGTAATATTATTTTTCATTTTTATTACTATGCCTGATATTTGTTATGCATAGTTTGTGGTGTTCTTATTTTATTGTTACTCATCTAGGGGGCTGTTCAGTTACTATTGCGTAGGTTATAAATGTAATTAAATAAATATGAATTTGTGACCAATAAAATTCTACATTTTATATAGTTAGGGCTGTACTTAATTATTTGTTTAGTCCTTACTGAAGACTCCTTCATACTCTAATTGTTAAGCTGCACACCCATGAGTCTCTCATGTTACCATTCTAAGATATTGTATCCCACCTTGGGTGAATAATTCAAAAAGGTAGGTAATATACTGTATATTATAACAGTTCTCAGGTAGAGAAGTTCCAGAATTGAAATGCCCATGACCCATTGCAAACTGCTCCAAAGAACTCAGCCAACTAGACCTCTCAGACGCCAACACAGCCACTACCTCATGGATCAAACTCACGAACAAAATAGCAGATCAACTCTGTCCAATCTCCTCCAAAATAATACAACCAGCACGAGACAACAGAAAACCGTGGTTCACTCCGGAACTCAAATCCCTGAAACAAAAACTACGAAATAAAGAACAAAGCTGGAGAAACAACCCCTCACAAACAGCAAGACTGGACTACAAAAACACCCTCAACACCTACAGAAATGCCATACACAAAACAAAGAAGGACTTCTACGCAAAAAGAATTCACAATTTCATCTTCGACTCAAAAGCTCTATTTTCTTACGTCTCATCTCTTACCAAACCAACCCCCCCTTCCATTCCAGACCAACAAGCACTCAACAAGGCCAATGAATTGGCCACCTATTTTAAGACAAAAATCTCCAATCTAACTCTACCTCTTACAACCCACAATGCTCCACTAACACCTCTGAGTACATACCAAATCTCTCAGAATGCCAGTCTAGAGGCATTCGGACCTACATCCGCCATGGAGATCGAAAACATACTCAAAAAAATCAAACCAGCTGCACATCCCTCAGACCCTCTACCTACCAACATGCTCACCTCCATCCCAAACACCGTAGCAAAACCCATTGCTGAAATCATTAATACCTCCTTAGCCCAAGGTACGGTACCCAATCAGTTAAAACTAGCAATTCTTAAACCACTACTGAAAAAACCTAACGCATCTCCCACTGACCCAGCAAACTTCAGACCCATTGCGAACTTACCATTGATTTCCAAACTGATGGAAAAAGCAGTCAATAAACAACTTTCCGAATATCTTGAGGAGCACAACATTCTCTCTCCTGCACAATATGGTTTTCGGAAATCATTAAGCACAGAATCCCTACTGCTTTCTCTCACGGATACCTTACTTCTGAATCTGGAGAAAAAACAATCATACCTACTGGTTCTTCTAGATTTATCCTCAGCTTTCGACACGGTAAACCACTCACAACTCTTAGACCAACTATCAAACATAGGAATTAAAGGCACTGCCCACAGTTGGTTTAAATCGTTTCTATCAAACAGGTTCTACAAGGTCAGAATAAACAATAAGGAATCTGAACCCATCCTATCAGACCAAGGCGTACCACAAGGTTCATCTCTCTCACCCACCCTGTTCAACATTTACCTCCTCCCCCTCTGCCATTTGCTATCAAATCTCAAGCTTACGCACTACCTCTATGCAGACGATATCCAGATCCTCATACCCATCACAGAATCTATTCAAAAAACCTTCTCCTTCTGGGAGGATTGTTTACAACCAATTAAACAACTCCTCTCCAACCTAAACTTGATTTTAAACTCCAGCAAAACAGAGATGATACTTATCTCACAAGACCCACGTATCTACTCACCCAGCCTTTCGCAACCCTCCTCATTAAACATTTATCTCTCCTCAAAAGTCAGGGATCTAGGAGCATGGCTTGACAATCAACTTAACTTAAAAATTTTTATAAACACCACCACCAAGGACTGTTTCTATAAACTACAAGTCCTCAAAAAGTTAAAACCACTCCTTCACTTCAATGACTTTCGCCTCGTCCTTCAATCCATTATTTTTTCAAAACTCGACTACTGTAACGCAATTCTACTTGGTCTCCCCGCTAACAGTATCAAGCCTCTACAGATGGTACAAAACGCTGCTGCCAGAATCCTAACAAACACCAATAAAAGAGAACATATTTCCCCCATTCTGAGCAACCTCCACTGGCTACCCATCAGAGAATCCTTTTTAAAACCCTCACCATTATTCATAAATCAATACACATCGCACCTATATCACTCCAAACTCAACTTCGTCCACACCTATCCTCCAGACCCATCAGAAGCGCTTACAGAGGCACATTATTCGCCCCTCCAGCAACATCATTACTAAGAAAAAGAGCACTCTCAACTGCAGGACCATACCATTGGAACGCTCTCCCCCCTGACCTACGCCTCGAACCCAGTCTACCAGAGTTAAAAAAAAAGTTAAAAACCTGGCTCTTCAGGCAAGCGTTCCAATCTCCAGAATGTAACTAAGCGCCGCATCCTGATTGAACTTGGGAATATTCTGTGTTAGTTAATAATATGCAATTTTATGCAAAATTAAATTTCAATTTACCTTACATTTAATTTAAGTTCAACATGCCATTGGCCTAATTTTAATTAAATTACGAAAATATTTAAGGATTTATTGTTATTGTTCAATGTTCTTTGTAAAAAAACCCTGATCTGACTTCCCAGACCAGGGCTATCTTTTCGTTCCATGTAAACCGGACTGATTTGTATTGTATACAGGAATTCTGGTATATAAAAATTAAAAATAAATAAATAAATAGTTTACCTTCCTTATCCCCAGTACCGTAGAACAGTTGACCAGTGGGGATTGATAGCAAGAGAAACTTCCAAGGAAGTACAGGGAGAGAGGGATGGGTAAAAAAGATGAATTCTTACCAACTTCCATGTTCTTGAAAGGCTTGGGAAAGAGAAGAGAGGGATGCATTGTAGTAAGGCTGTCATGAATGCTCACCCTCCATTAAAAAAGTATATTGTGATTGTTTCTGATCTGGCTGCAGAAGTTGGTAACTTTCAGTGTTGAGTACTTTTTGTAGTAGAATCTCAATTTGTGTTGAGCTCTGACTGTTACCTCATGAGTGTAGATATGCTTTCTTCCAGCAACTTGACTCAGGAAAGCAATTGGGTTTTGCAGGGTGCATCATCCTCCACCCTTCTCACAGAAAATACCCTGATATATCTTATAAGGGGCAGTGTTTACTAAGCAATGTAGAGTAAATGCCAGCTCAGCTCTTCTGAGCTATTACACTCAGTTAAATACATCAACGCCCATAAACTTACATGTCTATGGGTTAGTTTGTTTGCATAGCATTTTCCAACTGGTAAGCATTATCATTTTTTCTTGTATATGCTAATAAAATTGGATTTTTGTAAGTCATATGATTTCTTGTAAATTGAGCCCACAAAGCAGACACAAAACTCAATGCTGACCTTTAACATACTAGGTATCCTTAAACTTACTTTAACATTTTATCAGCCTTGACTATTTCTAAAGGTCTGATCAGTGCAATCTCATTGTGCTGTGATTATTCTGGTTTTATATTTATATTTCTTCTCTGCCACCAACCTAGTCTAGCTTCACAGAGAACTCGCTCAAAGCACCCTTACACTATCAAATGGAAAAGGGAAAATAAACTCTGACAACTATACTGGAAAATCTGAGGTTATTTAAAAAACAGACCCAAAGATGGACAGAAGAACCGGATCTTGTGGAATACGATCCAAATAGATGGGGCCTTTCATATTTTTGGGGTTAGACCTGACTGGAACATAATCTGGGAAATCAGGGTGTAAATAAACCCTTGGTTGTTTTTGACTTCATTTCTCTAGCCTTCACTATTTGGCAGAACCACTTTGTGGGCAATGGTGGGGTTTGGAGGAGAAGAGGCTGAGAGTCAGCAGAGTCTCCCTCCCTGTGTGGTAATGAGATCTATGGATTTCTCACAGGGACAAGCAGGATGGTAGTCCTCACATATGGGTGACATCACAGGATGGAGCCCAATCACGGAACACTTTTGTCAAAGTTTCTAGAACTTTGACTGGCCCCTACTGGGCATGCCCAGCAAGGCACCAACCCTGCAGCCAGCAGGGGGGTCCCCCTTCAGTCTTCTTTTTTCTGCGCAGCAGTAGCCACGCAGTTAAGGAGCTCCACAGAGATTCCTGACAGGAATTTTCCTCACGGAATTACTACAACCTTTCTTACCCCACAGGGGTCCCGCCTTCAATTTTTTCAAGCCACGGTACTCAGATATGTTTTCTACCCATTTTCGGTCCATTCCCGTCTAGTTTGGCCCTCGTGGCCAACTGGCCGTTGACCGTACCGTGGCTCAAATCTTTCATGGCCATGGCATCGGGGTTCCGTCGGTGCCCGGACTGCAATCGCACCATGTCCATAACAGACCCTCATAAGGTCTGTGTAATGTGTCTTGGATGTGAGCACGATGTCCTGACCTGCACCAAATGTGCCCTAATGACACCAAAAGGTCGCAAGGCCAGAATGGAGAAGATGGAACTTCTCTTCTGAGCTCAAACCCTGACGCCGTCTAGTGCATCGATGTAGTCAGAACTGGCACCATCAACCTCATGCCAGTATCGACCACCGACCGGTGACCGTCCAGCATCGACGATGTCTTGGCCTTCAACCATCTCTACTCCCCCTCAAGACCGAGGGGATCGTAGAGAGAAACATCGCCACCGACATCAGAAGTCTCAGACCATCAAGGGAGCGAAATCATCGACCTCGCTATCGTCCGAGCTGCCGTCGAAGAAACCCTGTCCAGAAAAGGCACCGACCTTTTTGGTGACCGGGTCACGAGGCAACCCTCACCCAAAAGGGGATTGGGAGCTGCGACTTCGCCTTTAACGGTGGTCCCTCCAGCTATGCCTTTGCCTCCTTCTTCTGTTTTGGAGCCGAGGCTGCTTGCTCCAGGTCTCCAAGAAGAACTGGACCGGCTGGTTCAGGAGGCCATCGACAAGGCGATGCATCGACTCCGGCACAGACACCGGTACCGATCGTGGAACCGACCACTGACCCGATTCCGGCAGCATTGGCACCACTGCTCTCGAGGATGGAAGCGCTCATTGCCACTTTTCCATCGATGGATCCTGGATCACCGATGGCTCCGGTGCCCTCTCCGCTTACCTTGTCATCGGGAGGAGAAACACTGTTCCGCATCCCTCCATCGGGAGTCCTACTGATGCCTCAGCCATCGATGCCGATACGTCCGGCACCCCTGATCCATTCATCGATGCCCTCAATGCCTTCATCGATGCCTCCAATTATTCCTTCAGAGCCTAGACCAGGACCTTCAGGGATTCCACTGTCCTGTCCCCCTCGGGCTCTTAGAGGGGCAGGTGCTGATCCCTATGATACCTGGACTGATGATTCTTCACCAGACACTGATGACCTGCCTTCACCACCTTCTCCTACTGAAAGCAGAAAGTGTTCTCCTCCAGAGGACCTTTCCTTCATAAATTTTGTGAAGGAGATGTCTGGATTGGTTACCTTCCAATTACAGACCGAACAAAATGACAGGCATCAAATGATGGAGCTGGTGCAATTCCTGGATGCTCCCAAGGAAATAACCTCCATCCCTATTCACCAAGTTCTTCTGGATCTCCTCAAAAAGAACTGGAAACACGCTGGCTCTGTTGCTTCAGTCAACACTTATTTGGTACAGTCAGCCCCAGGTTTTCAAAAGCCTCAATTGGATCACCAATCTGAGGTTGTAGAATCTGCCCAAAAGAGGCCAAAGAGATCAAAACCCCACACTTCCTTTCCCCCAGGCAAGGAGCAAAACTTTCTAGATGCCATTGGTCGCCAGGTCTTCCAGGGCTCAATGCTCATTTCCCGAATTGCCTTTTATCAGCTCTATATGACCAATACAACAGGGTCTTATTTAAGCAGATAGAAGACTTGACAGACTTCCTGCCTCAGCAATTTCAAGATCAGCTCCAAACCCTAGTAAACAAGGGTTTTGAGGCAGGCAAGCATGAGATAAGATCATCTTACGATATCTTTGACACTGCTACCAGGGTATCTGCAGCTGCTATCTCGGCAAGAAGATGGGCCTGGCTCAAGTCTTTGGACCTTCGCCCTGAAATGCAAGACAGATTATCCGACCTGTCCTGTGTAGGAGACAATCTGTTCGGCGAACAGATCCAACGAACAGTGGCGGAACTCAAGGACCATCATGAGACCCTGAGACAGCTCTCTCTGATGCCTTCTGAGTACTCCTCAAAACAGCCTTTCCGAAAAGACACTAAGAATTCCTTCTTCCGTCCAAAAAAATCCTATCCGCCACCGGCTAGAACTCGCTCTACGAGACCATTTCAAAAAACCCAGTCTCATCAGATACGAAAACAAAAGCCGCAAGCAGCTCCTCAGCCGGGCCCTGCTTCCGGTTTTGACTCCTGCATAGAGAGCTGCAGCCAGCTTCCACTGCCTCACATACCAGTGGGAGGTCAATTGTGCCATTTCAACAACAGGTGGCACTCAATCACCTCAGACCAGTGGATCCTAGCAATAATCGCTCAAGGTTATCATCTCAACTTTCTCTCCATCCCACCGGACTCCCCACCTCTACTGACATGGTGAACATCCGATCACTCCATCCTTCTGGAACAGGAGGTCTCCCTCCTTCTCCAGTCCAAGGCAATAGAACCAGTGCTCTACTTTCAGCATGGCCTAGGGTTCTATTCCCAGTACTTCCTAATCCCCAAACAATCGGGAGGCGTTCGTCCAATTCTGGATCTACGTGCCCTCAACAAGTACCTCCATCGAGAAAAGTTCAAAATGGTAACCTTGGGTTCTCTTCTTTCTCTTCTTCAAAGAGGAGACTGGCTCTGCTCTCTAGAATCCTTCAAGACCACCTCATCATTCGAATCCTTCGAGACCACCTCATCACTTGAAGTTGTGAATATTCTAAAGAAACTCAAACCCTCTTCACATCCTCTAGATACCATCCCTTCAAACCTACTCATTTCAATACCAAACACCATAGCAAAACCCATCGCAGAAATCATTAACTGTTCTTTAACTAAGGTCAAGTTCCAGACTCTCTTAAGCAAGCCATCTTGAAACCTCTCCTAAAAAAACCTAATCTATCAACAGCTGAACCAGCTAATTTTCGCCCCATTGCTAACCTACCCTTCATTGCTAAGGTCATGGAAAAAATTGTTAATAAACAGCTTACAGACTACTTAGAAGAACACAAGATTCTGGCTCCATCTCAATATGGATTTCGGAAATCCCTTAACACAGAATCCCTTCTGATTTCTCTCATGGACTCAGTCTTCCTAAGTTCCGATAAAAGACAACCTCACCTCCTCATTCTCCTCGACCTTTCTGCGGCCTTTGATACGGTCAACCACTCAATCCTTCTTGACCAACTAGCCGACATTGGTATTTCAGGCACGGCCCTAGACTGGTTCCGTTCATTTCTCAGTAACAGGTCATTCAAGGTCAAAATCAATAACAAAGAATCACAGCCAATCAGCTCAAACCTCGGAGTTCCACAAGGTTCCTCCCTCTCCCCAACCCTCTTCAACATTTATCATCTTCAGCTCTGCTTCCTGCTATCTACGCTGAAAATCAAACATTTTGTTTACGCGGATGATATACAAATTCTCATCCCTATTAGGAAGTCCCTTCAAAATGCTTTAATCTTCTGGGAATTTTGCTTTCAGGAAATCAGCTCACTCCTTACCAAACTTAATCTAGTTATCAACAAGGAAAAAACTGAATACCTCATCATCTCCCAGGAAGACAACTACATTTCTAGAGAGACATCTTCCATTATAATCGGTCAACCACAAAAAGACATTACCTCCAATATCAATCCCATTACCACCAATCTAAATCCCATTACATCTATCCTGGACAACCTCAAAAACACTTTCCACGTAAGAGATTTAGGCGTGCTTTTGGACAATCAGCTGAACCTCAAAAGATTTGTAAATAACACAACTAAAGAGTGCTTTTTCAAATTACAAGTTCTGAAAAAGCTTAAACCCCTTTTACACTCACACGATTTCCGTCTTGTTCTTCAATCAATCATCCTCACCAAAGTGGACTACTGTAACACCTTGCTACTTGGCCTTCCAGACATCTCCATTAAGCCTTTACAGATGTTGCTGAACTCAGCAGCCAGGATCTTGACTAACTCTAATAAGAGAGACCACATCACACCCATTCTCTACAAACTCCACTGGCTTCCAATTAAATACAGAGTCCTCTACAAAGCCCTGACCATCATACACAAATCCTTAAATAACTTAGGTCCAATTGATCTTACCTATCAGCTTCGCACCAACAAATCAAAGATACCAATAAGAAAAGCTTATCAAGGCACCCTTTTTGTCCCTCAAGCCAAAACTCCACTAAGGAATAGGGCTCTCTCCACTGCAGGTCCGTCTCATTGGAACTCACTCCCACCAGACCTCAGACAGGACCCCTGCCAACAGTCCTTCAAAAAAAAAACTGAAAACTTGGCTTTTCAGCCTAGCATTTCCCTGACTACTTACAGCCTACCTCCCTTGGCAATTATGACTTGTTGTGCTATTAGCCCAATTTCTTTCGATACAACCATCAGCTAACCTAATTTCAATTTCCAATCCTCTTTGGACTTTCTGCAAGGCATCTATATAAGATGAATACTTTAATTTCCATTTTATTTTAAATGTACTATATGTTCTGCGTTATGTTCTTTGTTATTTGTTATATGTAATGCTTTTTCAAGCAAGTTCATTTGTTCAATGTAAACCGATTTGATTTGCATCCAATGCAAGAAGACCGGTATATAAAAAACCAAAACTAACTAAATAAATAAATAGACCTCCAGGACCCATACACTCATATTGCAATAACTCCATCTCAACGCAAATACCTGAGATTTCTAGTAGGCCCAAAGCACTTTCAGTACAAAGTGCTTTCATTCGGCCTCGCGTCTGCACCACGAGTCTTCACAAAATGTCTCATAGTAGTTGCAGCCTTCCTCAGGACTCAAGATGTTCACGTCTACCCCTTTCTACACGATTGGTTAATCAGGGCTCCCACTCAGCAAACTGCTCTGTCGTCCCTACATCTTACCTTATACACTCTGATTTCGCTAGGATTTCTCGTCAACTATGACAAATCCGACTTAGTCCCATTTCAAACCTTATCATTCATAAGGGCAGACTTGGACACCTTGCAGGGAAAAGCTTTTCTACCTCGACCACGAGCTCTCACTCTCGTTTCTCTCACACACCAGCTGCAAAGGCTCAGCGCTACACAACTGCATGCCGCTTTCTCATCCTACTGGGACACATGGCGTCCTCAGTTCAGGTCACCCCAATGGCCCGCCTAGCCATGAGAGTCATGCAGTGGACTCTAAGGTCACAATGGACTCAATGCATTCAGCCCTTGTCGACCGTTGTCCACGTCACCGACTCACTCAGTCAGTCTCTCGCCTGGTGGGAAAATCAGATCAATCTACTCTAAGGCTTGTCCTTCCGGGCTCCAGACCCTCAAATAACTCTCACCACCGATGCTTCCAACCTCAGCTGGGGAGCCCATGTGGCCAATCTGCAGACACAAGGAACTTGGTCTCCAGAGGAAGCCAAACACCAAATAAATTGCTCGAAGCTCCAGGAAATCAATAAGCTCTCAGAGTATTTCAGGATCGCCTCTCCAACCAAGTCATCCTGATTCAGACGGACAACCAGGTGGCCATGTGGTACATCAACAAACAGGGAGGCACGGGCTCCTACCTCCTGTGTCAGGAACCTGCGCAGATATGGGAGGAGGCCCTCTCCCACTCGATGTACCTCAGGGCCACCTACTTGCCGGGAGTGTACAATGTGTTGGCAGACAAGCTAAGTTGCACCTTTCAACCGCATGAGTGGTCTCTCAACCCCTCAATAGCGGACTCGATCTTCCAACAATGGAGTTACCCTCAAATAGACCTCTT
Organism: Rhinatrema bivittatum; assembly: GCF_901001135.1. NCBI lineage: Eukaryota > Metazoa > Chordata > Amphibia > Gymnophiona > Rhinatrematidae > Rhinatrema > Rhinatrema bivittatum. The sequence continues at coordinate 6,942,577 of NC_042626.1, read as the reverse complement.
TCCGTCACCTCAAAACCGCAAAGTAGAGAACTTCTGCTCTCTCACTCGCAGCCAACACTATCAGCCAAGAGATGCGTTCTCCCTCTCATGGCAACCGGTCTCCTATATGCATGCCCTCCACTTCCACTTCTCTCAAAGACTCTCGTGAAGTTACGGCAGGACAAGGGAACCATGATCCTGATAGCATCTCACTGGCTACACCAAGTGTGGCTTCCAGTACTTCAGGATCTCTCCATTTGCAGGCACATTCCCTTCGGAAAGAACCCTCTTCTGATTACGCAAAACAACGGTTGCCTGCGCCACCCCAATCTTCAAGCCTTGTCCCTGACGGCATGGATGTTGAAAGGTTAATCCTTCAGCCACTTAACCTTTCTGAATCAGTTTCCTGTGTCCTGATTGTTTCATGGAAGCCTTCCACGAGAAAATCCTGCCTTTACAAATGGAACAGTTTTCAGTTATGGTGCTCTTCTCAAACCCTTGACCCTTTTACCTGTCCAATCACGAAATTTCTGGACTATCTCTGGCACTTGTCGGAGTCAGGTCTAAAAACTTCCTCCATCAGAATGCATGTTAGTGCAGTGGCTGCCTTCCATAAAGGTGTCGGGGATGTTCCCATATCAGTACAACCCCTTGTAACACGTTTTCTGAAGGGCTTGCTTCACCTCAAGCCTCCACTGCGTCCTCCGGCCCCTTCTTGGGACCTCAACCTGGTTTTGGGTCAGCTCATGAAACCACCATTCGAGCCTCTCCAATCCTGTGAACTTTGCTATCTCACATGGAAAGTGATTTTTCCTTTTGGCAATCACTTCGGCTAGCAGAGTTAGTGAGTTACAGGCCCTAGTTACCTATCCGCCTTACACTAAACTTCTGCAGGACCGGGCAGTACTCCGCACTCACCCTAAGTTCTTGCCTAAGGGTAGTGTCAGAGTTTCATCTCAATCAATCCATTATACTACCTACCTTTTTTCCCAGGCCCCATTCCAATCCAGGAGAGCAGGCTCTGCATACCCTTGACTGTAAACGAGCTCTAGTGTTCTACCTAGACCGTACAGCTGCCCACAGGAAAAGCATTCAATTGTTTGTCTCTTTCCATTCCATTAAATTGGGGCAGCCTGTGGGTAAGCAGACTCTCTCCTCCTGGTTAGCGGACTGCATATCCTTTTGCTATCAGCAAGCAGGCATTCCACTTCAAGACCGTGTTAAAGCACACTCTGTGAGGGCCATGGCGACTTCAGTAGCACTCCTACACTCTGTGCCGCTTCCTGACATTTGCAGGGCTGCCACCTGGAGTTTTCTCCATACCTTTACAGCTCACTATTGCTTGGACAAGGCCGGAAGACAAGATTCCATCTTCGGGCAATCTGTCCTGCGTAACCTATTCACAGCTTGACGTACCAACACCCTTCCGCCTGCCCGGTGGGGTTCAGGATGCCCTCTCCCAAATTCCACTCCAGTTGTTGTGCCTGTTGCACGCCTTTGGGGAACATTTGGTGCATATTCGGACATCCCCAGCTGGGTACTCATCCATATGTGAGGACTACCATCCTGCTTGTCCTGTGAGAAAGCAAATGTTGCTTACCTGTAACAGGTGTTCTCACAGGACAGCAGGATGCTAGTCCTCCCGAAACCTGCCCGCCGCCCCGTGGTGTTGAGTTCGTTACGTTTCTTATTTTATTTTTCGGCACTTCCTGTAGCTTTTTAAACCAGACTGAAGGGGGACCCCTGCTGGCTGCAGGGTTAGTGCCATGCTGGGCATGCCCAGTAGGGGCCAGTCAAAGTTCTAGAAACTTTGACAAAAGTGTTCCGTGATTGGGCTCCATCCTGTGATATCACCCATATGTGAGGACTAACATCCTGCTGTCCTGTGAGAACACCTGTTACAGGTAAGCAACATTTGCTTTATCATGCAACCAACATACAAGAACGAGCTCTGTCCTTTTTCATGAGTCCTTTTCCCTGTATCTGATGCTATCAATCCCAGTGTGGCTTCCTTCAAGTCTTCAGCACTCTCAACCGGCCACCAGGATATTGGCATATCCTGTTTCACACCTTCCAGGCCCATAGCATGCTGCCTCTGCTGCACTCAAAGTCTATAATATAAAGCCCTGGAAACACTGCCCCTTAGCCATGCGATATCGAATCTGATCATTCAACAGAAATAAAACTTTCTACAGACTAAAGAGAGTGCATTACCCACCCACTAATGAAGTGTTCAGACCCCATGAAGTCTATTGATAACAACTACAACAAGCATTGACACAGATGATAACAAAAGAGGCCACTAACTCAGAGCGACCCATCCAATCTGCTGGGTTTCTCAGTACTTAATCAAAACTGGTTTCCTCAGCCGTGCCTGCGAAAAGAAATGGTCCCAACCTCCCATTAATTTCCATACAATAATCTGGTAGTGGGGGAATTGCTACAGAGAGGACGACCATCCATCTTCAGTAATGGCACACTGGAGACAACAGCAAAATGCAAACTTGGAGCAATTTCATAGCAGGTGCAACCTTGGCAAATGCTACCATTTTTCTAAGTTAATTTGCTCCCTCGATAAGTGTGAAATCCATATTTGTTCTTTAAAGTCCTAAAAATGCCAGCCAATTAGAAAACACAAGCAGATCTTTTTAAGGCTTTGAGCCGATATCTGTTGATAGTATAAAACCTAGTAGGGGACCAGGGGTGGGCCCCCCAGCTATCTTTCCATATTGCCAGGGCTGGAATTGTGTATGAGTTCCTGATTCCTGTCATACGCATAGCCAGCCATTTAGCTCTCGGTCATGTTCACCCCCTTGTAAAGCAAAGATGAGAGAATGAGGGAGAGAACATTTTTTAATCATGTTTTTTCTCAGCATTAGACATCAGTGGCATGTTATGATACTTCCTCTTTTTCTTATACATATCTTTTCTCTTAAATTTGAAAAGTAATCTACATGGCTTAGTTGTCGTTTTCACATTGCATAGGGTCGTAGTCCTAACTCTTTCAGTGCACTGTTGGTCACGTCATAGACTTATAATTGGTGCCCGTTCAGTATCTGACCGCTGAAGTCATTCTTGAAAATCCCCACATAGTCACAGGTATTGTTTTGAGTACTGCATCTGTAGGGTATATTGCATTTCCATTTGAATGAAAAGCATAACTGTAGATCGTAGATTACTACAGGGGTAATTTTGTAGCATCGCACATATGTCAGCCTGTAAATACACGCATAATTGCTGATTTCAGATTGGTAGTGCAAACCTGTATGTTATCCAAAGCTGAATATTGTAATTCTTTGTACATTGGCTTTCTGAAAGTGCTGCCTCGGGTTTACAGATAGCTCAGGATGCTGCAGCGAGGATGATTACTAATGCGGGCTTCAGAGAGAGCATCTCGCCCAAACCTAAGGAACTGCATTGTCTGCCCTATGCAGCAGCAAGTTCATTTTAAACTATTAACATTTAATTCACAAAATTATTTACAGCTCTGAAAATTGACATTGCCTTTCTAAATTTTAAGTTCCATTTATTTCACCTCACATGTTGCATTCTTCTAAGCAAACTCTTCTGGTTGTTCCCGCCCTTCGTGATTTTAGATGCAAGAAACACAATCCATCGCTCTTTTTTTATAGGACCAATTTCCTGGAATAAGTTACCAAATGCTATCAGACAAGATACTGATTTAAGCTTTAGAAAATTGTTAAAGGGCTTTTTTTTTTTTTAATTTGAACAGGTGTACAGTTCAATTAATTTGCTTATTTTATTGCAGGAGTTGTCATTGGATTTTATGTATGTATGTGAATCTGTTATGTAAATTTAAGATTGTGCATGTCTAGCTGTGATCCACATTGATCAATTGACTTGGATATTTGCATAGTACATTAAAAATAAATACTCATGTAATGGCTTCAGTAGGAAACTTTCCAACTACAAACTTTCCAATATCTACTCACCTGATTTTTGTGGCCTTCCCATCTCCAGAGTCTGCAGTGACTGTTCTCTGTAGAGTAAAATTACATCATCCATTCTATTTATTTTCTCTTAAGTCGTGTCTATTGGAAGGTACCTGGTGTTGCAGCCTTACAGTCTTCATTGGCCAACAGACAAGCTGTAGGAGAGACCTGTTAATGAATGAACTTAATGTGTTTGAGATCAGTTTTCAAGAGCTATGACCTTTTCATCAGGTCAGATTCCTGTAGGTTTCCTCGATAATAACAGTTCTTGCACGTTTAATTCAGTCATCTCTTCAGCCATCTTTTCTGAGGACAATAAACGCAGGATGGATACATCTTTCAGTATACAAAGACCTTCAAATCACCTTTATTCAGGTAGTGCCTTCATTTTTTGCATGTATATTTTTCTGAGAGTTTCCCCAATTAGCTTTTATATTTTCTTTGTTTATGAAACATATTTTCTATCTCAGCCTTTTTAAAAATTATTCATCCCTAAAAAAAATAATAATCTTACTAATGTAATTCTCTGTAAAAAGTACAGTACATGAAGGTGAGCAAGAGGAAGTTTGCCATTTCAGGACATCTGTTCTGGCGAATTCCTCAACTGAGAGAGGCATCTGGAAGTCAGGAGGATTTTTCCCCTTCCAGAAATAGGAAAGAATGCAGTTTTGCAGCCAGTGAGTTGCGGGTGCTCCTGTCCTAATCCTATATTTCTGTACATTCTTTTCTTGAAATGGCACGTTTTGAAAGGTCCTGTACTCGTGTGGTGCATAACCTCCATAATGAGGCTCTTATCTCCTGTTGTTCCTCTCCCCCCAGCGCTGGCAAAGCCTCTTACAGCTCATTAGAATGGGAGGTCAGGCTTCAGAACATGCAAACGGCTCTCTGGGTGGTCTCTGGACTTGGGTGGCTGAATGTAGGAACCTTGAAGGCAGCTATTTCGCAATGCTGTTGCTGTTCTGGAACGGGTTATTACTTTTTTTTGCTTTAAACCTGGCTGGAAATAAAATCAACTCGCCAAGGGTGGGGAAAGGAAAGATTCAGGAAAGCGTCTTTTTTGTTGTTCCTGAGATTTTCTCCCTTTTTCTTTCCATTGTCTTCCATCCATCCGGTTTCCAATTCATGTACAGTGGCTTTTGCTTCACGCTTGGCACCAAGCCAACACTAGTGCCTTGCCAGAGAACTGAGGACAGCTTTGTTCCTCCTTTTAAGATCAGAAACATTAATTATTCATATATCATTACTCTGATCCACTGGTTCCCTACTCTAGTCCCCAGTACTCACTCACAGGCCTAGTGGTTTCAGCACCAGGGAAGCCAGGGTTCAGGTTCCACTGATGCTCCTTTTGACCTTGGACAAGTCACTTCACCTTCCATTGCCTCAGGTACAAACTTAGGGCCTGATTTACTAAGGCTTTTCTCCCATTCTGTGTCTCTGGGGAAAAATGCTTAGTAAATGAGACCCTTAGCTTGTAAGCCCTCTAGGATCATGGAAATAGCTATTGTACCTGAATGTAACTTGCCTTGAACTACCAATGAAAAGACATGAGCTGCATCTAAAATAACCAACCTATGCAAATTAACCAAGTCACAAATAACATGTTTGTTAATAACTCATGAATATTTAATGAGAATAGCCTGATAAACTCACCCATTACTGACTTATGCGGACTGGAACTGTGACATTACTCTAACATCTACTGTTTTTGGTTAAAACAGAACCCATGAAGATGCATCTCTGCAGAGTAGTGTGCATTTAAATATCTGGCACACAGATAGCTTAAAAAAGTTTATAAAAGACAGTAGAATTTGGAGGCCTCTGTCACCCCATCCTTCCAACCTAATACATTTTCCATCAACCCACTGAGCACAGAAATGCCAAAGGACCCAGTTCAAGGAGGGAGATTATAGGCCAGTCCTGGATTTATGTGAACTTCCAATGCTGATACATCCTGGTACCTGCAATGCTCATTTTAAATAGTAGAAGCAGGGATGGCAAATAAGCACAATGCACTGGGAAATAAGGTAAAAGGCTGGATTTTAGAAGCCTGGTGCACGTAAAAATTGCCACTTATGTGCACAGGTAGGCCCTGTGCGCGCTGCGCGCATTTTCAAAAGGACCCATCCATGCATGTAAGTGGCGATATGCACACAAGTGCCCAGCCCTAAAAAAAGGGGGCATGGTCTGGGAGGGGCAGGGCAGGACAGAGGCTGGCCAGGACAGCGGCCATTAGCTGCTGTCCTGGGGAAGCTCGCACCTGCATAATTGGAGCGGACTGGGAGGGAATTGGGGAAGGCCCCATTGCGTCGCCGAACAAAATTTGCAAAAATTCATCCCCCCTTGCACGCACTGACCGCACATGCATGTGTGGATTAAAAAATCTGGTGCACATGTGCACGTGGCTAATGGATTTTATGTCATGTGCACGCCAGCACATGCATGTTATAAAATTGGCACATTAATGTGCGTGCGCCGGAAACCGGTGCATTCATGGATGCGCACTCATATGTTTTAAAATCTACCCCAAAGAGCAGAACTGGTCAAAAGTCTTTCCTTCCTTGAGAACTGGATCACGAAGCTTAAATGCTTCTTGTTGTCTTCTCCTCAGTTTCAATCTGGGTATTCTGGAAAAACCTGTTCTCCATTGCTGTGCATGGCGATGGAAGACAGAGAGTGCTGTGAGGCAGTATCACAGTGTCTGTGAGTGCTGGTCTGCGGGATTGCTGTCTCTTTCCCCAGTGGCTGCAGGAACTCTTTCTCCATCCAAGCCAAAGAAGACAATTCTTCCGGGGATGCAGATACACACCTTACCTGACAGTAGAGCGTGTCCGCCAGTAGGACTGACCTAGAAATCTTCTCTCGTTTTGTGCAAACCAGGATGTTCCTACTGGATCTGCCGTGCTTTTTCCTTATTTTTCTCTGTCACCTTCTCTGGATCTTTGACATGCTAGTAGATAGGGAACTACAAGCCCATCAAGGTCATTTGAATGTTGAAACTTTTTAGAGAAGTGATGACTTTGGCAGTCACAAAAGGACTGATGAGGCTGCAAATGAATTCCTCCATGTTCATTTAAAAAGCATCACTTTCCAAGTGTCATTTTGTATTTAGAGTGCATCGTACTGCGATCCTGAAGCATCTAGGACCTGCTCAGGACAGATTCTGGGGATGTTGTCAACATGCCAATATAAAACCTCATTAAGAAATTATAATGATTCCTACTCTCTCTGCCATTTTACTGACATCTGTGTTGAAGATGGTTTGATTTTTAACAAGCACTTAAAGCAAAAAAAACAAAAAACCCAGCAAATATTTATGGCAGGTGTCCTTTTTCCTTATCTTTCCTACTTTCATTTTCCCATTTCTTATTTTTTGGTGATGCGTTAGTCAAGATTGATTTTTCTGCATGACTGGGAGAGGCCAAAAGTGAAAGGTTAAAAGGATAGATTTCCTCTTGAAATGTAATTTAATTTTTTTTTTTTTTACCCTCCAGCATTTGCTTTGATATCAAACACAAAATCACTTCAATTTTCAAGTTGCAGCTGTGGCTTGAATTGGGAAATGCTTCAAGGCAAAGAGTTCTTCTCCTGGGGAAGTGGGAATAGATTCTGGCTACATAGCACAACATCTGGCCTCACCACCACTGGCTCTCTCCTCTCTGTAATCAGGTGGCCTTATACCCATGTTACACATAGCATGGGCTAGGCATATACCAAAAAGTGAGCCAGGTGCTTGTATTAGACAGTGGCAGGATATTTCATTTACTCTTGGTGTTGGAAGAAATAGCACCCGGTCTTCCATTGAGGCTGGTATCAGAGACCGCAGATTCTTAGTATTGTGGAACCTGCATTGCCTCTCGCTCCCAGTCATTATCCAGCCATGGTTCCAATTGAGATGGAAGCCCAAAGAAACAGGAGGAAGCCGCCAGGAAGAGAAAAAACCTGCAGTATCATATATTTTTTTTTTTTAAGTTTGGGGCGAGTAACAATATTCCATACATAAAAGCAGGTATCAACATACATGTTCAGCATACGAGGCAAACAGCAACATTTAAAATTCATTGATATTTAGATGCTTTTATTGTCACAGCAGAAGTCATTTTGTTAGAGCCCCAACAGATTAACTGTGGCATCTGGACGTGCTAATGATGTGGCTTGTGGGATGCTGTGGTATAGGGCACAACCACTACACTTAGTCAGATGGAGTTGCCGTGTGCTTACCTAATCCTTGCTGTGACCTTAAAGTTATTGTGTGTCGCCACTACAGGGAACTTGGGTTTCTCTCTGTGAGAATAGGGAGAGAAAGGAAGATAGGAAACCACAATTAAAGACAGATAGCATGAATGCTAAAGAAATAAGGGTCTCCAGCATATGCACTTGTTTAGAAAGTTATGAATCTTGGCTACAAATGGAGTCATTTTTTGCTTATTTCTGAAAGGAAAGAAGGTTTATGAGAATCTGTGTGTGTGTCCCATAATTACTTTTGTGTTCTTTTTTGTATTGTGGATTCATACACATGCATGAACTGTGCACAGATATATCCAAGAAAGTAGGCGGAACTTCTTGATGGCCTTTGACCCTTGCACTTTATAACATAGCCAAGGTGTGTATTTGTAAGATTCCCCTTTTGGTTTCTTTCTTGTACTGGATGCACAGTGCACGATACATGGTCCAGACCATGTTCCCAGTCTGCCCATGCCAATATAGCACAGTTCCCTTTCAGATCTGAGAGATAATTAGGACACAGTGACTAGTTGTTCCGTCTGTTAATTATACCAAGCTGTGCTGTCTTCAGTGGTCTCCCTTGTGAGAACAAACTTTCTTTAAAAGTAGCTAAGAGCTTCATCCCCTATCCCAGGCTTCAACTTCTCAAAAACAGATGAGAGCATCTTGTTCCAGGAAGGCTGTGAAACCTCAATCCATTAAGCCACTGTGAAGCAGCCGACGGCATCAGAAAAGGGTAGCCACACCGAATTTTTAAAAACATATTTACGGCTGAAGTACTTAGTCATTTGCATGAAGTAACAAGGCATGCAAGCTTTATTCATTTTGGAGCAGAAGAGAAGAATATCTGAGCATTTGGATGCTGTCTGCTTTGTCTCACAGTATCGTAAACGACATTCCCATACAGAAGAGAGACCAATGGCTTTCTGAAATGACACATGTCTCAAAATTGTCAAATTGTGACAGCTTTAGTGAGAAATGAATCACTGTGGAGGCTCTGGAGTTGCTCATTTACAGCTGCTGTACAACATATTTCTGGTAAGAGGTGTGAAGCTTCTATTCCTCTACCCTGATGGATGAATTTTTGAGAATAATTAATGCCTGGCCAGAGAGCATGGAACGTGGGAATTCTCAGTAAGATTGGAGCACTAAACATGAAAAAATAGCTTTCATGGAGTAGGATTTTGAATAGAACATGACCTCCACGTGAGCAGGCACCAGCCACAGATGAAAGTTACATTAAGGATAAGATAAATCCGATGGACTCTGAAGAAACCGACCTAGCCAAAAGTTGAGGATATTCAGTTTTAAACTGCGGTCTGTGTCCTTGGCTTTGATGTGCTGTCTCTGCAGATGCCTGATGTCCGGATTGGAGCATTCTGATACTTTTTCTGTGGTTTGGAGCACAGAAGACCTTAGGAGGCAGAAGTCTAACTCGCCTTTACAGCTCCCTGTATGATCTTGAGTAACCCCATAGGGGAGTCACGTGCTTTGCACATGCGGGTGGCACAGCATTGAGATCCTGTCAGGGTGATCTGCAGTTAGATCCTTGCATTTCATGTAACTTTCTGACTGGTTGAGATTTCCTAGTCCTCTGGCTGCTCATGTCCAGCTGTAACAGAATTTGAAATGAGGCAAGAGACGGAGGGTGGTTTTTAGCCGAAGTAATGTAACAAAATATAATAATGAAACTTAAAATGAAAACAAGGGACATAGACCAACCTTGTGTGAGCAAACAGAAAAGATGCAGACAAAGAATGGTGAAAGAAAAGCATTCTGAGCATCCACACCACATAATTAAATAGCACAGAGAGAAAGCCGGTAATTCTTTTATTAAAAGCAACTGAAAAATAAATTGTCCGAGGTTGTCTTCTTGTTTGGCAAACCACCACTCCTAGGTCTGTCTTTTAAACTGAATGAGATCTACAGTATATCCAAAAGATTTGCCTGGCTCCCTTTGGGAGTTAGCCGGACAATAACACAGGCAGTCAAAGCGTTCCCCCCTCCATTCAGACATCAGAAATACAATACAACATACACTGAAACTAACCCCATTTTAGTGTAAATCTGTTTAACAGCAGGAAATATATCAGAATGCAATTATAATGAAAACTTTCAACAACAAATGGTAGATCTTCCAGCAATACAGAATCCTCCCAATAGTAATTTTAATCCCCCAATTACGTCTTGAATGCTTTATTCTTATACCCTCAAGAAGCCGAACATGATACCAAGTACAAAAAAAGAAAAATCCCAAACTCCCCCCCCACCCTGTATAGCAAAGCAAAGGTAATGGGTAATAGTAATACCCTGTATCATTCTCTAGAAAAACCTCTGTAAAGTATTTAGAATTACACTGCCATCTCAAGAAGCCAAACTAAAAATGTATTTTTCCCAAATTAATAAAAATCTTTGTTAAAATTAGTATTATTTGACAAAGCCATAGACGCCATAGTCGTCATGTTGTGCAAGGAATTCCTCCATTGCCAGTAAGGTGGAGATGTTTCAGCGCGCCAGACTAACAAAATAGATTTCTTTCCAGAACAAATGCTTTGCGAGCTAAAAACATCACCTCTGGTCAACTTTTTCAAATAAGACCACCTCAGGCGATAAGGGGACTGTAGCTCCCAACAATTTCTGTAAGTAATTTAACACTTTCTGCCAAAATTGTAGACAATAGTACAGGTCCAAAAAGCATGGGTCAGAGATCCTCTTGTCTAGTTTACATTTTAAGCCTAACCACAGAGGAGGTTAATTTAGCATGAAATGCCAGCGACAGAGAAAAGTAAGCTCTATGCAAAAACTGAAACTGTAACTTATGTAAATACATATTCAGAAAGATGTTTTTTTTGCCATTTAAACCATAATTGTATTTCCTAATCAGCTGCCTCTTTAACCCATCTAGTCACCACCACCCAAGTACATCAGATTGGTACGTTTTTTTGTAACTCTTTATAAAAGGATATAGACACCTTTCTCTGCTCCATATGAAAAAATTCTTCTATCACCGTCCCCACTGTCTGCGACAGACTCCCATTGTAATGAGCCGACATAATGCTTTAATTGCAAATAAGAGAAAGCTTCTACATCTCTAAGTCCAATTTGGTTACATAAGTCCTGGAATGACTTTACAGAGTTGATGTAGCACAGTAAGCCCTGCTGACTGCCGAAAAGAAAAGAATTTTGATTAAAGCCCGGTAAGAAATCTAAATTACCCTCAATAGGTAAAAAGGGGGAGCAGACGCTTGATAACTTTAATAGAGTCACGACTTTACACCAAGCCCACTGGAGAGGAGATATTAAGATGTTATTTAATTTCCTCTTACAAACTATAAGGTAGGAGTAGCATGGAGCAGGTAACTCAAATCTAAGGGTTGCACACATAACAGCTCGCTGTCGAAACAGACATAATTTGCAGTATCAGACACCCAATCTCATACTATCTGGAGCAAACAAGCTAAATTATACTTTTATAAATCTGGCATTCCCAAGCCTCCAGTTAAGCCTATGAAATGCAACCCTCAATTTCTTACCCTTCCAAATAAACCGACCAACCAATTGCTCTAGTTTTTGGATATCAGCCTGTTTCAAACTAATTGGTAAAGTTTGAATGAGATATAACAATTTTGGAAGTAGAATCATTTTAAATAAATTGATCTGACCAGACAAAGACAGGGGTAATTGATGCCACGGATGTAGTTTATCCTTAGTAAATGTTAATAGGGGCGTTACATTCAGGTGATATAATTGGTCCACACCCAATGTCATTTGTAAGCCTACGTATCTAAAGATACCTGATGCCCACCGTATCAGGAATTGCCCTGGCCATTGAGATTTAACTGTGTCAGGAAATGCTACTGCTTCTGACTTATCCATATGTAACCTAAAGCCTGAAAATTCTCCAAAACAGTATATAATCTCCAAAGTGGTTGTCAGTGAAGGGCATGATTCTATCAAAAAGACCAAGAGATCATCTGCAAAAGCAGTATATTTAAAAGTTTGGGTTCCTAGACAGATCCCATGCACCCCCTCATCTAATAGAAGTTCTTGCAAAAGGGGCTCTAGAACTAACAAAGGAGATAGGGGGCAGCCTGCTTAGTACCCCTACCAGTATAAATTGCCCCAGAACACATCCCATTTGTCAATACCACTGCTTACGAGTTATAATACAGCAATCTAACAACTTTTTTTTTTTAAGATCATTTTTTTTTGGATCATAGAGTGAAATATGAAACAAACATAGCAAGCGTAAAACCAGTGACAATGAACAGTCAATCACAATCCAAAAAAACCTTCCCCCCCCCCATCTAACAACTTTAGTAAAAAAAAAAATATATATATAAATCCATATGCTCCATAACATAGAAGAGATAAAGCCATTCCACCCTATCAAATGCTTTTTCAGCATCAAAACTAACCATTATGAAGGGAGTATAGTTTTTTTTGCAAGAGAGTATAGCCACAATAAGTGTCCGAATACTAGCTAAGGCATATCTCCCCCGAACAAAACCAACTTGACTTTGTTTAATATAATTGGGCAAATACAATGCCAATCTATCCCCCATGATTTTAGCCAAAGCTTTTGATCTAAGTTGATCAAAGATATTGGCCCATAAGAGGAGGCCAATGTTGATCTTTCCCTGGTTTGGAAATAACAATAATTGCAGCTCGATTCTCATTCATGGGGTATTTACCTTTACCAATTAAAGTCTTAGATACCTTAATTAACAGTGGGGGTAGTTTTTCCTATAAAATTTTGTGCTATAGGCATCTGGGAAGAACAAAAAAGAGCAGGGAATTCCCACGCACAATAAACACTAGAAAAAATGAAGACCATATAAGTGCTTAAACTTGTCGCCCACTTATCAGGTCAAAAGAATATATTTTTATTTGAATATTTTAATGAAGATATTTTTAGAAATATTTTCTGTATATATAGAATGAACCGCATCAGCAAGCCAGAAAGCATATCTCCTATGAGTACGGAGATCGCTCGGGCTTCTCAATCATTTGCAGTCAATTCTATTTGCGGTCCATCTTCAAAGTTGTGTGAACCAGATCAAATTAATTAGGCTCGCTCTATAAAATGCGTTAAAAAACGCGATTGATGGGTATCGAGACATGTTGCAGTTCTGAGATCTTCAGCAACAAACTTCTGCCATTGAGCCTAGGGCAGACTCTTTCGTATTAAGATTGCCACCCCTGCTTTCTTTGTAGAAGCAGAAGTGAATCACACATCACCCACCCACCCCTTCTGTATTTTTTTATGTTCCACATCACTCAGATGGGTTTCTTGCAGGAAAGCAATGTCTACAAACATTTTGTTTAGTGCAGAGAAAATCTTGGTCCTCTTGATTGGGGAGTTAATTCCACAAACGTTCCACAATACTAGTTTTATGCCAGCTTTTTACACATTACATCCAAGCAGTGAGTGTATTGCAGATAAAAACTCAAACCTCCACAGAAGTACTCTCAGCTGAGACTTCCGCAGAACCACCCACTACAGGGTCAATAAAAAGCAAACCAATTTGACAAATAGAACTGCCCACCCACCTTGAACAAACCAACCCGATCCATCCATAACAATCCCCTATCCCCAAGATCCTAAAACCCTCCCCCTCATACCCCCTACAACAAGTACCCACATAGGTCAAGATCACTTGTAGTACAAAGATTCCAACTCTCCACCAAATCTCCCCCATCAGACCATAGTATCACCTAATGGAGAGAGACAATGAAAAAGCATCACAAAAGTCATAGAAAGATACGATATGGAAAAAACTGTTTGAAAGTCAGGAGTGTGAGTAATAAAGAAGAAGGTGATTCATGAAATCAGGGCCTAAAAGCAGTAGTCCCAGTGCATGCCCAACCTGAAAAAACAATTAGGCACAAAGAAACCACCAGCCAGGAACTGAGTTTAGGTAGGTCTAAAATTCTTCTTCAGTTCATCTGCCAACTTCGTTGCCTTCCCTGCAGTATGAATCCACTTGACCCCCTCCGGGAGAACGACCCTCAGTTTTGCCAGGTATAACAATGTGAATTTCACTCCCAAACCATGTAAAGTGGAGCACCCTGGAGCAAATTCTTTTCACTGCGGCTAACTTCATGGAATAATCCTGGAACACCAAAACTTTACAATTGTCCTGTTGTAGCATTTTCGCTGAACGTAGAGCTTGAATTGCAGCTTTATAGGCAAAATCTAGTAATTTTGCAATGACGACATGCGTCCTATCTGCCTGATCTCATTTTACTTCAAGGTGATGCACTCATTCAATTTGCATTGAGCCACTCAACTCCATTAGGCCAAGTTTTGTAGGTAACTAGGATTCCAAAAAGGGTGCCAAATCCTTGTCCCCAATCAATTCCAAAATGCCAACAAAGCACAGATTATTGCAGCGGGATTCTTTTTCTAGATCCTCTAACCACTCGTCATGCTGCTGCACCACAGGCTTTAATTCAGTAATGTCCTCCATAGCAGCATGGAGAGTGTCTTGATTGTTGGAGATCCACTGCTCCACAGCCAAAAACCACATTTGTTTGGTAACCTCCTCCAGTTTCTCCACAATTTTTTAAAACTCCGGTTCAAGCGCTTCAACCACAGCTGCTTTAATTTCGCCGAGCGCGGATCTGTGCAGGGCGTCTTTCTCCAGAGAATGTCAGACCTCCGCCATTTTCCCTTCGCCGGGCTTGGGTCTTTGTTTGTCCTTCTCTTTATCCTTTTTTGCCACTCTGACATATTCAAGGTGATCACACTTCAAATGAAATCCACCAACCCTAGCACTCTCTGATCCGAATTGTGGCAGATTTTAGCTGATTTGGATGGTGTGGAATCGGAGCAAAGCAAACTGCATCTTGCTTCGCTCACAGCACCACGTGATCCTAACACCATTTTAAATGGTAAAAGGCAGGGCTGCATCTCTATTACAATGTTTACAGCAATAACTCTGAGTTGTATCTGAGCCAGTCTAATGTTAATATACAATATCCCCCCCCCCCCCCAATCCACTCAGGCAGCCATGGGTCAGCTAAACCATACCTTCTTTTGCTTACCATGGTGCCAGCTCCATCGGGCTCTAGGGCTCTAGTCCCTTGGCTGACAAACCCATCCCTGCAGCTTTTTTAGGACGTTGTGCGCTCTAGCACCATAGGCCAGCTATCATGTCTGGAGTCTGAGTGGTAGCATCTTGGCTCAAAGCAACCTTTCTTGCCATCTTCATGGCAGAGATCAAGCCTCTCAACCTGTATAGGTTTGTGCTGGGCAGCCTGGATGGCATTGACACTGATGAAGCTCAGTGGCAAGGAAGGTCAGCACCCCGACCTGTCCTTCTGTTGCCTGTCATAAGGCTGGCACGTGCTTGTGAGGCTTCAGGTCCAACAAACATCCAGATGATGCATCTGAGTTATTATCCAGTGCTTGTGTAACCCTTCACTTGGAGGAACTGAACATTTCAAAAGGAGCACCTGAAACTGAGCACCCCATTTGCATACATTTGTTGAGGTATTACTTCCTCTGAATTTAGAAGCCCAGCAGCAGAAAACTATCAGGACACTATAACCATCCCACTGAGCTCCATACCCCCTTTGGTTGTACATATGTCTACTTACCAACAAGCAGTGCACCTAGGCTCCTGCAATTATGCTGTCACAGGAGAAATTGTTATTGTGTAATTGGAATGGAGGAGTAGTGGTTAAGTGCAGCAAGCTGTCAACCAGGGAAGCTAGAGTTCAAATTCTGCTGACATTGCTTGTGACCTGAGGCAAGTCACTTTACCCTCCATTGCTTTAGGTACAAACATAGAGCCTGATTTACTAAGGCTTTTCTCCCTTGCTGTGTCTATGGGGAAAAATGCTTAGTAAATGAGGCTCTTAACCTAGAAACATAGAAATGACTGCAGAAAAGAAACAACGGTCCATCCAGTCTGCCCAGCAAACTTATGGTAGTTTCTGCCATGCCATACAAGTACCGCCCATACTTATCAGTTTCCCAGTTGTCAAAGTCAGGGCCCTTATTGGTTGCTGTTTGAGTCCAATTCCCCGTTGCCTCCTGTTGTTGAAGCAGAGAAGCAATGGTGGAGTTGCTTAAAGAGTTTCAGGCTTATTGGTTAAGGGTAGTAACAGCTGCATCAGCAAGTTACTCCCATACTTGTTCCCCCCCCCCCCCTCCCCATGCTTGTTTGTTTTCCCACACCACAAAATTAAATGTCCTTGTTGGCTGCTGTCTGAATCTTATTCCCCTTTTCCTCTTTTCCCCCTGCCATTGAAACAGAGAGCAATGATGGAGTTACATCAATAGTATGAAGGCTTATTGGTTAAGGGCAGTAACCGCCACACCAGCAAGTTACCCCCATGCACTCTTTTCCTCATTTCCATCCTCGAGCCTTTAGTGATTCACAGTGTTTATCCCATGCCCCTTTGAATTCTTTCACCGATTTAGTCTTCACCACCTCCTTCAGAAGGGCATTCCAGGCATCCACCATCCTTTCTGCGAAGAAACATTTCCTGATATTGGTTCTGAGTCATCCTCCCTGATTTCTTTCCAACGGAAAAGGTTTGTCGTTGATTGTGCATCATTTAAACCTTTCAGGTATCTGAAGGTCTGTATCCTATCTCCCCTGCACCTCCTCTCTTACAGGGTATGCATATTTAGGTCCTTCAATCTCTCCTCATAAGTCATTTGATGAAGACCCTCCACCTTTTTGGTCACCCTTCTCTGGACCGCCTCCATCCTGTCTCTGTCCCTTTTGAGATAGGACGACAAAACAGGATTAGCAGCCAGATGTCCAAATGATTTCCTTTATTGGGTGGTAACACGAATATATGAACAATGCCCAACTCTGGCCGAGTTTCGCCCTCTTACAATGGGGCTACATCAGGGGCTCTACTTGAGTCGTGTTATGATGACAATCCAAGTCTTAAAAAAGACTGTGCAACAAAAGTTTCTTATTTCGTAAACAACACAAGGGAAAGCCACACTGCCGCCTGTGTTTGTTTTCACAACCACATCAAAAAATTTCGGCACATTTGCAACCCTTGTGTTGTTTACGAAATAAGAAACTGAGGTACCGCTGTCATTGAGAGTTTAACCAGCCTTTCCAATAACCTTTTGTTGCACAGTCTTTTTTAAGACTTGGATTGTCATCATAACACGACTCAAGTAGAGCCCCTGATGTAGCCCCATTGTAAGAGGGCGAAACTCGGCCAGAGTTGGGCATTGTTCATATATTCGTGTTACCACCCAATAAAGGAAATCATTTGGACATCTGGCTGCTAATCCTGTTTTGTCGCCCTCACGGCTTTGTTAGACAGCCTTCCTTGCTGTTTCTTCAGTCCTTCCCTTTTGAGATAGGGGCTCCAGAACTGAACACAGTACTCCAGGTGAGGCCTCACCAAGGATCTGTACAAGGACGTCATCACCTCCTTTTTCTTATTAGTTATTCCTCTCTCTATGCAGCCCAGGATTCTTCTGACTTTAGTTATCACCTAGTCACATTGCTTTGCCATCTGCAGATCGCTAGACACTATCACAAGGTCCCTTTCTTGCTCTGTACACAAAGGTCCTTCACACCCCCGCCCCCATCACATACAGCTCTTTTGGTTTACCACACCGCAGACACATGACTCTGCACTTCTTGACATTGAATCCCAGCTGCAATATCTTTGACCACTGTTCAAGCTTCCTTAAATCCCGTCTCATTCTCTCTACTCCTTTCGGCATGTCCGCTCTGTTGCAGATCTTAATATCATCCGCAAATAAACAAACTTCACCTTCTGTCCCTTCCGCAATATCACTTACAAAGATATTGAACAGAACCGATCCTAACACTGATCCTTGTGGCACTCCGTTTAACACTGTTCTCTCTTCAGAGTAGCTTCCATTTACCATCACACACTGTCTTCTGTCTCAACCAGTTTGTAATCCATGCCACCACCTTGGTGCTCACTCCCAAGCTTCGTATTTTATTCACAAGCCTCCTATGTGGGACCATATCAAAAGCTTTGCTGAAATCTAAGTAGATCACATCATGCTCTTTCTTGATCCAATTCTTTAGTCACTCAATCAAAAGAATCAATCAGATTTGTCTGACAGGACCTTCCCCTAATGAATCCATGTTGCCTCGGGTCCAGCAATCCTCCTGACTGTAGATAGTTCACGCAGAAAAGGTTGTAAACCCTCCGGGGATAGGGAAATACCTGCAGTATCTGAAAATAATTGTTTTGGAGTGCCTGAAAGGCAGAATATAAATCAACTAAATAAATGACAACCTGTGCAGAATCAACATTCCTGAAAGCTTACTTCATTTTTTGAAAAAAGCTGCAGCATATATGTCTATCTTTAGTGTCAGCTCTCTCTCTATTCCTACTCTTGCCCTCCCACCTCATCAATAGCCTGTAGGGAACCCTCTCCTCCTTTTGTTCTTCTACCTCCCTCCTCCTGTCCTGAAATGGGGGTGAACTTGGAGGAGACAGAGAAAGCAGTCAATGTTTGATCCCTCAAAGATCTCTTAAATCCTTTTCAAACTAAAGATGATTTTGATATGTCAAGGATGGAGTGATGTACCTTTAGAAGAATTTCATCTTTACACAAATGTTCTTGTACCTGCATATATGATTAACCATACAACACTACAAAGACTTGGATATGTTTTGTTTTTGTTTTTTTTTTTAAGTCTGCAACTGCTGGGGTCCCAGAGGGCATTAATTTTAATTCATGGAAGCATTGATGACTGGCTCTACTGCTGACCAGATTCAAACTTGTGTTAAGTAGTCAACCCTTTTTGTGATTTTATCAATGGTCTAGTATATGTGCACATATTTTTCTATGTAATTAATAACATGACAAACTTCTACTTCTGAGGGTATTTTCAGCATTCATAAACTCATATACTTGGATAAGGACTTTATCAAGAAAATATGAAAAGAATGGTTGAATTGTTTCTATTCAAAACAAAAGTGATATTTCACAGTTAAAACTTTGTAACATATGTCTTTACTTGATTTTTTAGTAAATTTTGTATTTGTATATAGTTTAAATGTTTATAAACAAACATGAATGGTTTCAATAAAAAAAAACCTGACTTTTTTGGATTGTCAAATGTGTGAATCTTTATGCAAAATTATGCAAATTTGCCAGATAATTGCTGCAGAATTTTGAAAAATCTGCCACAGAATTTGCTAACGCCTGCCTCAAATCTTTAAAAATCTGCTGCAGGGAACTGGGGGCTCTGCCAATAAGTCAAAACCTGAATGGATTCTTTTTACAAATCCTATTTCATCAAAGCCACTGACATTTCAGCCCCACCAGCTCCATGCACAATTAATCAATCATTGTCATATCTTGACTGCTCATCTGACTGAATTAAGACAGTTAAAATGTGAGCTTCTCGCCTGTTCTTATGTCACAAATATCTGCTGATTGCTGTATTTCTCCAGTTAAGTTTTTAACTTAGTAGTTTCCCAAGTATAGGTATGTCAGATTAAACCAGTATCTTTAGAAACTTTACAACTATAATTGTTTCTTTGCATTAAGAATTATTTATTTAATCCATTTTATATTCTGCAGTTTCTTATATTCAATGTGGATTACAAAAAGTACCTCCCCTGCAGCTTGACCCCCACATATCTAGTTCAGCCATTACAGTGAAAGTCGTCTGCCTGGCAGGCAAGGACCATTGTTCTCTCCAAAACTAGCACAGGCAGGCTCTTAGGTAGTTACAAGGTGGTGGATTCTTGTCCCCTCTGTCAGGGGGCTGTGAGCATCCCCAGTCCCAGCCGGGTTGAGGAACAGAATCTGGCCTTAGGAATCTCAAAATCTGATCCTTTCACAAAGTAACTTGTAGCACTACCTCTGAGTCATCTGGCTGTTCCCTCACCTGGCGGTCTGTCTGGTTGTACCTCATCCACAACCACCACTACAACTTGCAACTGACTCATTTCACAATAATCAGTGTTGATAAAGCAAGAAAAAAGATTACTAGAAAGAGACAGAATTCACATCCCAGACTCCTTTCTTCAGTGGCTTTAATTGCGTCAGGTAAAACTTCCGGCACTCTTCAATTAAGCATCTAATGGAAAAGTATTACAATTATTTATGCAAATTAAATACTGATTGGATATTTACAGAGCACTTCTGCCTGCTGAATAAGCATTTGAGAGATTAAACCCAGTTACTTTATATTAACTGCTGATCACATGAGTGCAAGAAACAACTTGATAATTACATTTTTATTAACGTGGGCAACTGGCAAGGGATGCTTTTAAGTTTAATTGTCACTTAATAAGATAATTTATAATTAGCCTGAATAAAAGTTATCTGCTAAATACATTTTAATAATATATAGGCTTCCTGGATGGTGCCTCCTGTCAAATGGTTACGAGCCAGGGGGTGATGCAGGGGTTGTAAATTAATTTGTTCTGAGAGAAATCTTATAGGGAATGAAATGGGGGGGGGGGCTGATCTGTGTCTGCTAAAGTGAGAAATTGGACAGGAGAAAGGAAGAAGTAGGAATGGGTCTAGTGAGAAGAGCTTGAACTATTTTTGGCAAATCTACACATTTTTCCCCTGGTTGCATTCTTTAATGTCCTCCAAGGGTCTTGTCTAATAAATCCCCCTCTGTAAGGAAACCTTGTCATTGTTTCCAGAGTGTGCATGGCTGTATACTGGAAATGATGCTTCTGAAGGGCAAGATTATAACATTTCCCTGTTGCTCTGCTTTCCAGGAGGAAAATTTTAAGGGACACTTTATTTATTACTCTAAATCATCAACCTACCAAAAGTGAACTGCAAAGGATAAGAAGTGGTGGGCATTATATTTATTTAAATCTGAAAGATATGGGTAAGGCAAACTGACCTGCTCCTGGGAGCTTAAACTTGGAGGGGGAAGGGAGGCAGTGGGGTAGAGGTGTTTGTTTTCAAACAGCCTGTGAGGGCTAAAGTCCACAGACTCTAGCCTGAATTTTCAACGTGAACTTACACGCATAAGTCTGCTTGGAAAATTTTGCGGGGTTATCCCGAACCGCAAACAGGCTTGCTTGCAGGAAGCTCACACCCTGCTCAGAGCAGGGTATAACTTTCTGCCTGTAGATTTATATGCATGCTTTAAAAAAAATTGCACATAGGCATGCAAAATACATTTCTCTTCGCAACACCGCAGCCTGTAACACCTGCTGCTTAGCATGCAGGTAAAAGTAGCACAAAATCCTTGGGTTCATTTTCACAGCATCTTTTATATGTATAAAACCACCACTTATGCACTAAGAGTTGAATTTTAAGACCCTTGTGCGTATGCCAGCTCACACAATGGACGCAGCGATTTTATAACATATGTGCACATGTTATAAAATTGACTGTACATGTGTACATATGTGCTCAATTTTATATAGACATGCGCATGTGCGCACAAATACCACATCTACCGCATACATGGGAGGAATTTTATAAGGGGTGTGTGCAGAAGCTACTTACCCTTTTTCCAGTTTGTTCCCAGTCTACCCACTGTAGGCAAGGGGCTCCCTAACCCCCCTAGTTTTAAAGACTCCCTTCTCCCTTGTTAGACCTGACTCTTACAATCCTGCTGACTAGCCGTGATTTTTAAATTTTTTGACTTACTTGCCAGCAATAGCAGAAGTAAAGTTACACAACGGGGACCCCTGGCACATGCTTGTGCGCGTAAGTATGCGTACATCTCTTGGTGGTCTCTGGACACGCTCATTCCCCACCCAGACCATGGCCATTCCCCGCCCCCCTTATGATCTTTTGGATTTGTGTGTGTACGCGCGCGCTTTTTAAAATCTGCGCATTGCATGCTGGCCCATGACTTGCACATATATCCTGGCTTTAGCGTATGAAAATCAGGTGGTAAGGGAGGAGGTGCAAAATTAGGGCCAGATCAGTGGTCTGAATACTAATGAAGACTAATCTGATTGAATACCTGTGGTGGTTAGTGCCAGCTTCCTTTGGGTCCTGGATTCCTTGCTGCACATATCCCTTTTCCATTCACTTTGCTGTTTGGACATGCTAAACTGGTGGTTTGGGAGTATTTTTTCTCATTAAATTCTCCTCTGTACAGCTGCTTTCATGTGACAGAACAGTTCTGCAGTCTCTCTGATACCTAAATTTCTATTTGGGAACCATACGATCAGTCTCTTTTGTGTGCAGCTTTGGAGTACTCCTGGATGTCATTCTCAATGTGGAAACTCACGTCCACAACCTGATAAAAGTAGGATATTTACAAACTCCTTCAACTACTACTAGAACATTCAGATTTCAGGAAAGTATTGCAACAGTCTTTTCAGTGATCGATTATGATGTTTAAATCTGTTTATTGAGATCATTATAACACAATATGGTCGATGATAGCCATAAGCGGGCACGCTCAGCTCAGACCCATTACAAGTTTTCTCATAACAATATTGAAAAACATTTTTTTACCCAGTGTATTCCCAGTCTAGAGCAATAATAATGAACAATGGCTACCTAACAGAAAGGGGAGATATACATTGAAAAATCAGTAACATCCCAACCCTTTCTCCCTTCACCCCATCTAATCCTGAACCATCACTTTCAGACAATAAGAACAATAATGTCACTTTCATCTGTTCCATTATATAATCCAACCTGAGGCATTCATGTAGGCAAATCATTAATAAGCAACCCCTTCGTAAAAGGGGGCAAAGAACTCAAATATACCTCCCACCATTTCACAAAATCCCACTTTTTCTTAAACTGTTCATTTTTTACAATATATTTATCCAATATGCACATTTGATGGGTGATATTTCTCAATTGTGTCAATGTCAGTGGATCAATAGACAGCCATTTCTGTAGCATACAATTCTTAGCCAGCAATATTGTCACTCTGCACCACCACTTGAAATATTTATTAGGAAAGGTGATACCCCGCACATCATCCCATAACAGTATATTTACCGTTAAGGATAAAGAAACACCACTCAGCCTAGTAAGGTAGCCATTTACAGCAATCCAGAATCTGTGGAGTACAGGACAGGTGCAAAATTGGTGGCCCAGAGTACTTTCCACTTCACCACACTTAGGACAATATCTTGCAGTCTTGGAAGCAATATAAAATCTGAAATTTAAATTGTAGTTCCATAATATTAACATTAACCAATAGAGACTGTGCTCTTATGAAACACCCTATATAATATGCAGAAGTCAGCTTAGTCCCCAGTTCCCTATTCCAACCCTCTGTCAATGTATTAGGGGTGTGCATTCGTTTTTGCCATATTGGCGATCCGCAACGTATACTGCACTATTCGTAGTATTCGTGGCGAAGCGAAACGTATCGTGATTCCCCACGAATACACGAATATTCGCCGAATTATACGGCCACCTAAATAAAAATTTAAACAAACCCCCACCCTCCTGACCCCTACAAGACTTGCCAAAAGTCCAGCGGGGGTCCGAGAGCGACCTCCTGCATGTCGGCCATCTGATGCCAATACTCAAAATGGCGCTGATCGCCTTTGCCCTCACTATGTCACAGGTACCGACGGTCGGCCCGTGTGACATAGTGAGGGCAAAGGTGATCGGCGCCATTTTGAGTATTGGCATCGGACGGCCGACGTGCAGGAGGTCGCTCCCGGACCCCCGCTGGACTTTTGGTAAGTCTTGTGGGGATCAGGAGGCCTCCCCAAGCTGGCCAAAAGTCCCTGGGGGTCCAACAGGGGTCCTGGAGCGACCTCCTGCACGCTGGCCGTTCGATGCCAGTACTCAAAATGGCGCCGATAGCCTTTGCCCATACTATGTCACAGGGGCTACCGGTGCCATTGGTCAGCCCCTGTTACATGGTAGGAACACAAGATGGCGCCGATGGCCATATGACAGGGGCTGACCAATGGCACAGGTAGCCCCTGTGACAAAGGCTATCGGCGCCATGATGAACCTGGCACCGAGGGTGTGAGAGTGCAGGGGATGGGTCCCGGACCCCCCGCTGGACCACCAGGGAGTTTTGGTAAGTCTTGGGGGGTCAGGAGGGTGGGGGTTGTAGTTAATTTTAATTTTAGCTGGGACACGAATAGAAATCGCCAATTTAACGCATCGGGGCGCCATACGGCCGAATGCAACGTATCTGCTCCCCGACGAATCCGAATCACGAATGCAACGTATGGCGTCCCTCTGCACATCCCTACAATGTATCCCGACTTGGGGTGGGCTTGTGTTTGCATATTAATATGTATAAAAAGGACATCTTGTGCCTGCTTGGATCATCCAGATCAAAAAAGTCTGAATGAAGTTCCCAAGCATGATTATGAGGGTCAGGCAAGGTTAAAGAATTCACATAATGCCGTAATTGTAAATAGGCAATAAATAGCTTTGGGTCAAGATTATACTCATCTTGAAGAGCTTGAAAGGAACGCAATTGATTTGAATCATCAACTACCTGAAGTATAGTTTGAAAACCTTTATCATGCCATGCTCTAAATATTTTATTTTGCATGCTGGCACTAAAATCTTTATTACCCATTGGGGCAAAAAATGAATAATCTGAGGTCAGATTGCAAAACCACTGCCAAGCATGCAAAATAGGCCATAAAAGAATGCTCTTCTGAAGATGTATAGGAATCACATGTTTTGTTTTATGTAAAATAAAGCACAGCTGTAATGGTTTAACTTTAAGTTTTTCTAACTGCAGTGGTGTATAATAGGTAGTATCCATAATCCAGTCACCTATATTGTGCAAGTTACAAACATTATACATCCTTATGTTGGCTAAACCTAATCCTCCTTGTGCTTTAAGACACCGTAATTTAGCTAGGGCTTTACGGGGTTTTAAATCCTTCCAAACAAACTGTCACATTTGCTTATCTATTCCTGCAAGTTCCCTTTGATTCCAGTAAATGGGGACCATCTATAATCAAGTACAACCACTGGGGAAGAATCTGATACAGTGCCTCTCTCCTAGCCAGTGAATTCAGAAGGTCCTTTCATATTTTTTAGCTGATTACTAGTATTTTTCCATGTGATCTCATAGTTTAAGGATTGTATCTTTTCTGGAATCTGAGGTATCAATACTCCCAGATATGGTAGAGAATCCGCCAACCTAGGAACAGGAGTCTTCCCTCTGCCACCCCTGAAATTCCGGTTTAGTTAACATGACCATAGATTTCTCTAGATTCAATTTCAATCCTGCAACACCTCTATAGATAGTGAATTCATCCAACAGTGCTGGCCAGGATTTCTTCGGTTCACCAATATGGACCAGAATATCAACAGCAAATGTGACCAATTTAAAGTGTGCCACCTCTTCAGAATTCATGGTGATCCCTTTGATATTAGCATTTCCTCTAATTTTATTTAATAAAGGCTCCAAAATAATAAGAAATAAAAGTGGAGATTGGGGACATCCCTGTCTTGTCCCCTGGTGGAGCTCAATAGTAGCAGAGGGAACTCCGTTAACTAATACAGGCCAAAGGTTGATGGTAGAGAACCTCTGTTACCTTACGGAAGTATCCTATCCTGTCTAATTTGCAAGTATAAAAGACCAGCTCACACGATCAAATGCCTTTTCGACATCAAAACTGATCAGCATTGAAGGAGTTCCTTGCCAATGGCAAGTCTCCAAAGAGGCCAAGATCTTACGTACATTTGTAGATGAGCTTCAGCCTTTAAAACACACTTGATCATCTTTTATGAGATACGTCAAAACTGTAGCTAGTCTATCAGCCATGATTTTAGATGAAAGTTTAAAATCAAAATTTAGAAGAGAGATAGATCGGTATGATATTGGGGAGGTGGGATCTTTGGTACCTTAGGGATTACAGTGATATATGCCAAATTAGGGGAGTAAGGCGAATATAGGTGATCAGTAAGATCTTTAAATAGTGCACTCAAAGATAATGCTAATTGCAGGGCTAATATCTTTAAAAATTTGGCTGGATAACCATCTGGGCCCGGTGTTTTAAGCAATTTGGCATACTTTTTCATTAAGATAACAAAATCTTAATGAAAGAAGCTATTTTATCTAAAGGATCTTCATTCAAAAATTGGAAGAAGGATCCATCAGAAGAAAATAGGATAAAGCATAAACATTGGCAAGTTAAATGTAAGACATTGATAAGACAGGCTAAGAGAGAATTTGAAAAGAAGTTGGCTGTAGAGGCAAAAACTCACAGTAAAACCTTTTTAAAATATATCTGAAGCAGAAAGCCTGTGAGGGAGTCAGTAGGACCATTAGATGATCGAGAGGTTAAAGGGGCACTTAGAGAAGATAAGGCCATTGTGGAAAGATTAAATGATTTCTTTGCTTCGGTGTTTACTGAAGAGGATGTTGGAGAGGTACCCGTAATGGAGAAGGTTTTCATGGGTAATGATTCAGATGGACTGAATCAAATCACGGTGAACCTAGAAGATGTGGTAGACCTGATTGACAAACTGAAGAGTAGTAAATCACCTGGACCGGATGGTATACACCCCACAGTTCTGAAGGAACTAAAAAATGAAATTTCAGACCTATTAGTAAAAATTTGTCACCTATCATTTAATTTATTTATTTATTTATTTATTTTTACTATACCGGCTTTCATGACATGGATCACATCAAACCGGTTTACATTTAACAAAGTGTGCAAGATAAGAGATAACTCAAACAATTGTAACAAGAGTATTGTAAGGAGAGTGACAGTTACAATAAAACAGGGAAATAAATAACTGGGAGTTGGAGGTGAGAAGAGGGGGATTTAACTTACAGCAACTTATTTACAAGGTTACAAGATTGAGTCCGATTAAATGTGATTTGTATAGTAAATGATAGTGTTAACAATGTGAAAGTGATGGCAGCGAATGACAAAGTTTGTTATTTAAAACCATTTTTAATAGTGTGGTTGAGATGTCTGGTGTAGGTCTGTCGGGGCTTGGATAGTGTGGTTACGGTGTCTGGTGTAGGTCTCAGTCAGGGATTGGAAAGGCTTTTTTAAAAAGCCAAGTTTTCAGCCTTTTTCTAAATGTTGGAAGGCAGGGTTCTTGTCTCAGGTCCGCTGGGATGGAGTTCCATAATGGTGGACCTGCGGTTGAGAATGCTCTGGCACTGAGAGACTTATGATGAATGGTTTTTGCGTGAGGCACCTGGAGAGATTCTTTGTAGGATTCTCTGATGGGTCTGATGGATGTGTATTTTTTGAAGGGAATTTGTAAGTTGATCCGGGCTTGTTGGTGAATGACTTTGTAGATGGTGGTAATGGATTTGTATATGATTCTGTAATGGATCGGTAACCAGTGAAGGTCCTTGAGGATTGGGGTGTTGTGGTCCATTCTCCTAGAGTTCGTCAGGATTCTGGCAGCTGTATTCTGCACCATTTGTAGAGGTTTGGTGTGGAAAGCTGGTAGACCTAGTAGTAGCGAGTTACAATAATCTAGTTTGGAGAAGATTATTGCTTGAAGAATTGTTCTGAAGTCCTGTGAGTGGAATAAAGGTTTTATTCTTTTTAGGATATGTAGTTTGTGAAAGCAATCTTTGGTGGTTTGGTTGATGAATGATTTTAAGTTGAGACGGTTGTCCATGATGGCTCCTAGGTCTCTTACCTGAGAGGTTTGAAGGAGAGATGGTGGCTTTGAAAGGGTGGTGTTGTTTTCCGGGGAAATAAGTAGAAATTCCGTTTTCGAGGCATTGAGAATTATGTTTAGATTGGTGAGGAGGTGGTTGATTTCTGTTAGGCAGCTATTCCAGAATTCTAGTGTTTTAGAGATGGATTCTTTTACCGGGATCACGATCTGGACGTCATCTGCAAAAAGGAAGTGTTTCAGGTTTAGTTTCGTTAGTAGTAAGCAGAGAGGGAGCAAGTAAACATTGAAGAGCGTAGGTGAAAGGGAGGAGCCCTGTGGCAACTCTTGAGAGTGCCATTAAAAGAGTATCATTAAAATCATCCATTGTACCTGAAGACTGGAGGATAGCAAATGTAAACCCAATATTTAAAAAGGGCTCCAGGGGCGATCTGGGAAACTACAGACTGGTTAGCCTGACTTCAGTGCCAGGAAAAATAGTGGAAAGTGTTCTAAATATCAAATCACAGAACATATAGAAAGACACGGTTTAATGGAACAAAATCAGCATTGCTTTACCCAAGGCAAGTCTTGCCTCACAAATCTGCTTCACTTTTTTGAAGGAGTTAATAAACATGTGGATAAAGGTAAACCGCTAGATGTAGTATACTTGGATTTTCAGAAGGTGATTGACAAAGTTCCTCATGAGAGGTTTCTAGGAAAAGTAAAAAGTCATGGGATAGGTGGTGATGTCCTTTCGTGGATTGCAAACTGGCTAAAAGACAGGAAACAGAGAGTAGGATTAAATGGGCAACTTTCTCAGTGGAAGGGAGTGGAAAGTGGAGTGCCTCAGGGATCTGTATTGGGACCCTTACTTTTCAATATATTTATAAATGATCTGGAAAGAAATATGACGAGTAAGATAATCCAATTTGCAGATGATACAAAATTGTTCAGAGTAGTTAAATCACAAGCAGATTGTGATAAATTGCAGGAAGACCTTGTGAGACCTGAAAATTGAGCATCCAAATGGCAGATGAAATTTAATGTGGATAAGTGCAAGGTGATGCATATAGGGAAAAATAACCCATGCTATAATTACACAATGTTGGGTTCCATATTAGGTGCTACAACCCAAGAAAGAGATCTAGGCGTCATAGTGGATAACACATTGAAATCGTCGGTTCAGTGTGCTGCGGCAGTCAAAAAAGCAAACAGAATGTTGGAAATTATTAGAAAGGGAATGGTGAATAAAACGGAAAATATCATAATGCCTCTGTATTGCACCATGGTGAGACCGCACCTTGAATACTGTGTTCAATTCTGGTCGCCGCATCTCAAAAAAGATATAATTGCAATGGAGAAGGTACAGAGAAGGGCTACCAAAATGATAAGGGGAATGGAACAGCTCCCCTATGAGGAAAGACTAAAGAGGTTAGGACTTTTCAGCTTGGAGAAGAGTCGGCTGAGGGGGGATATGATAGAGATGTTTAAAATCATGAGAGGTCTAGAACGGGTAGATGTGAATCGGTTATTTACTCTTTCGGATAATAGAAAGACTAGGGGGCACTCCATGAAGTTAGCATATGGCACATTTAAAACTAATCGGAGAAAGTTCTTTTTTACTCAATGCACAATTAAATTCTGGAGTTTGTTGCCGGAGGATGTGGTTAGTGCAGTTAGTATAGCTGTGTTTAAAAAAGGATTGGATAAGTTCTTGGAGGAGAAGTCCATTACCTGCTATTAAGTTCACTTAGAGAATAGCCACTGCCATTAGCAATGGTAACAAGGAATAGACTTAGTTTTTGGGTACTTGCCAGGTTCTTATGGCCTAGATTGGCCACTGTTGGAAACAGGATGCTGGGCTTGATGGACCCTTGGTCTGACTCAGTATGGCATTTTCTTATGTTCTTAATAGCTGAACATGCCTAAGGCATTAATAGGAGATGATTTTAATTGTCTGTTAGATCCGGTATTAGATAGGATATCAGGGTGTCCTGGTAAAGGGGATATAGTGACGAGAGGTATATCTTATGAATGTAACACTTTTGGATTAGTAGGTGTCTGGTGCATGCTTCA